>NW_006921632.1:14217380-14235762 GCF_000298275.1 Orycteropus afer afer | reverse complement strand
ATTTGGTGAAGTCCATGTGTATAGCTATTGTTTATGTTGTTGAAAAAAGGTGTTTGCAATGAACAAGTCATTGGTCTTGCAAAATTCTACCATGCGAGTTCCAGCATTATTTCTATCACCAAGGCCAAATTTTCCAACTGCTGGTGATTCTTCTTTGTTTCCAACTTTTGCATTCCAGTCACCAATGATAATTAACACATCTTGATTGCAAGTTCAGTCAATTTCAGACTGCAGAAGTTGATAAAAATCATCAATTTCCTCATCTTTGGCTTTGGTGGTTGGTGCATAAATTTGAATAATACTCTTATTAATGGGTCTTCCTTGTAGGCGTATGGAAATTATCCTATCACTGACAGCATTGTACTCAGGACAGATCTTGAAACATCCTTTGTGATGATGAATGCCACGCCATTCCTCTTTAAACTGTTATTCCCTGCATAGTAGATCACATGGTTGTCTGATTCAAAATGGCCAAAACCAGTCCATTTCAGCTCACTAATGCCAAGGATATCAATCTTTCTGTGTTCCATTTCATTTTTGACAACTTCCAATGTTCCTAGATTCATACTCTGAACATTCCATGTTCCAGTTATTAATGGATGTCTGCAGTTGTTTCTCTTCAATTTGAGTGGTGCCACGTCAGCAAATGGAGGTCTCGAAAGCTTTACCTTATCTGTATGAGTAAATTTGATTTTACTCTGATAATGTAGCTCTTTCCCAGTCCTACTTTGAGAGCTTTCTAAGCTAAGTGACTCATCTTCCTCCTCTGTATTGGACAATGTTTCTGGACAATTCATAAATTTGCTCAGTATTGTATCAGACACTGTTTCTCTGCTATTCATAAGGTTTTCCCTGGCCAATTCTTTGAGAAGTGGTTGGCCTCCTCCTTCTTCCTAGCCTGTCTCAGTCTGCAAGCTGGGCTGATACCTGTGCAACAGGTGTACCCCACTGGGTTTGAAACACCAGTGGCACAACCTCAAGACTCACAGCAACACATCACCACAGTAGGACAAACTGACAGACAAGTTTGTCTCCCTTAGCTGTTGAAAACCCCTCCACCACCCTTACCTGGATCCCTGCAGCTAACTCTTCCATCTGTTCCAGTCCCCTTTGCTTTTTCTGTCCTCTTCCTGCTTCCCTCCTCACTGCTTGTGGTGGGTGGCCTGGGTTCCCTCTCCTCACCTGGCTCCCTGCGGTTGACTCCTCAATCTGTTCCTATCCCCTTTGCCTTTTCTGTCCTCTCCCTGCCTTCCCAACTCGCTCCTTGTGGGGTGTGGCCTGGGTTCCCTGTCTTCACCTGGGTCCCTGAGGCTGACTCCTCTATCTATTCCGGTCCACTTTGCCTTTTCTGTCCTCTCCCTGCTTCCCGCCTCACTGCCTCTTTTTAGGTCCCTGGAATCCGAATGAGAATGCTATCAAATCTATCTATTTTAGAATGCTATCTAAAAGTGATAGCATTCTCACAGTTTAGGAGGCTAGAAATCCAAATTTAGAGTTTCAGATCTAGAGAAAGGCTTTCTCTCTGTGACAGTTCTGAAGGAAGGTCTTTGTCTCCTTTCAGTATCTGTGGGCCCACCATGCCTTGGAGATCTTCATGTGTCTTTCCATAAATATTCCCCTGGGTTTAGGAGGTTCTCAGTGCAGGATTCACTTCACTCTCAGCTCTTCTTTCTTGGTGGTAGTCAGGACTCTTCTTCTCTGCTCACATCTTTCTCCTTTTATCACTTTTAAGATAAAAAATAATGCAGTCTAAACCATGCGAAATTTCTCCTTACCTTTGCTGGTGTAGAGGAATCCAACTGATTTTTGTATGTTGATCTTGTATCTGGCCACTGTGCTAAATCTTTCAATAAGCTGTAGTAGTTTTCTTGCTGAGTCTCTTGAGTTTTCTATGTGCAGAATCTTAACATCTGCAAATAGGGATAGTTTTACTTCTTCCTTACCAATTTGAATTACTTTTATTTCCCTTTCTTGCCTTGTTGCCCTGGCTAGGACTTCCAATACAATGTTGAATAGAAATGGAGATAAAGGGCATCCTTGTCTCATTCCTATTCTCAGAGGAATATTTTCAGTCTCTCTCCATTGAGAATAATGTTGGCTGTTGGTTTTGCATATATGACTTTTACTATGTTGAAGAATGTCCCTTCTATTCCTATTTTTTCTGAGAGTTTTTATCATGAATGGGTGTTGGATTTTATGAAATGCCTTTTCTCTATCAGTTGATATGATTATGTGGTTCGTTTCCTTTTTTTTACTTATGTGATGGATTACACTGTTTTTCTAATGTTGAACCATCCTAGCATACCTGGTATTAATCCCACTTGGTCATGATATTTTTGGTTTTTGGTTTTTTGTTTTTTGTTGTTTTTTTTTTGATATGTTGTTGGAATCTATTGGCTAGGATTTTGTTGGAGATTTTTGCATCTGTATTCACGAGGGATATTGGTCTATAATTTTCCTTTCTAGTAGTGTCTTTATGTGTTTTGTTTGTTTTTAATCAGGGTTATGCTCCCTTCATAAAATCAATTAGGGAGGATTCCATCCTTTTCTATGTTCTGGAATAGTTTGAGTAGGATCAGCGTCAGCTTTTCTCTGAATGATTGCTACAATTCTCCAGTGAAAAACCATCTGGGCCAGGACTTTTGTTGTTGTTTTGGGGAATTTTTTTTATGACCTGTTCAATTTCTTCTTTTGCTATGGGTCTGTTAAAATTTTCTACCTCAGTCTCTGTTAGTTTAGGCAAGTAGTATGTTTCTAGAAATCTGTCCTTTGCTTCTAGGTTTTCAAATTTGTTGGAATACAGTTCTTTATAGTATTCTGATATTACTCTTTTTATTTCTGTTGGTTCTGTTGTGACATCACCCCTTTCATTTCTTATTCATGCTATTTGCATCTTCTCCTTCTTTTCCTTTGTTAAGTTTGCCAGAAATTACTCTCTGTAGCAATATATAACAATCTCTAAGATGTGGGTCTCATCTATTTTTGCAGTCTCCTTGTCCATTTCCTAGCCCTTTGCCTTTTAGATTTTAACAAAATTAAATGTAGATAATTCCAAAAAGACACAATTCTGGAACATAGCTTTTTTCTTATTGCTTTCTCTTCCTGGAATATCCTGTCCTCCTTCCTTAACATTGTTGTTGTTATTGTTATGTGCCATCAAGTCAGACCTGACTCATAGCGACCCCTCCTTGGGTTTCTGAGGTGGTATCACTATGAAAGTAGATTGCCCAACCTTCCTTCTGAGGAGTGGCTGGTGGGTTTGAACCACCAACCTTAGTCACTTATATCCTTTAGAATTCACTTTAGTTGGAATTACCTAATGGAAGTCTCTTGAGCCTCAGTTAGCCCTCTCTACTCTTCCTCCCCTATATAATTTTCATACAACAGCAACTTCTACTAAGCAGGAATTAACTTTTCATACAAATGAATCTCCTGCCAGATAGTAAGCTTTTCTGTGATGGAGCAAATGGAATTCTTCTTTATACTTCCTGTGCCTAACACCATCTCTGTACATAGGAAATACTCAATAATATTTGCTGAATTGAGCTATAGCCTTCTTTCCTTCATTTTACTTTTGATGTTATATTCTTTAAAGATGCACTTTCATTAGTGGAATAAATTCACTTGGAGACAACATTTACAAGACAAACTTATTTTTGAAAATTTATATCAGCTCCATCCACTATAAAATATCTTATGGTTGAGAAACCTTTTTCTCTAATACGTGTTATAGAAAAAGATTATTAACATAGCTCTAGCATCCTAATCTTAAACAATATAAGAATTAAATACACTTTAATTTCAATCACTCTCAAATTGCATGGTATTCTAACCCAGTATCTTAGTTCCAGGGAACCCTGGTGGCATTAGTGGTTAAGTGCTCAGCTGCTAACTGCAAGATTGATGGTTAGAACCCACCAGCCACTTCACAGGACAAAGATGTGGTCAACCCAGTTCAATAAAGATTTACAGCCTTGGAAACCCTAATGGGGTAGCTCTACTCTGCCCTGTAGGTTTGTTATTAGTCAGAATCAACTTGAAGGTAATGGATTTGGTTTTGGTTTTCATCTTAGTCCTACTATGTTGGTATTTTTGTTTGTTTAATTCTTCATTTTTAATATTATTTTATTGTTTCTTATTACAGTGAAAGGTGCCGAGATTTACACGTATGTTCAC
This sequence comes from Orycteropus afer afer, assembly GCF_000298275.1. Lineage (NCBI taxonomy): Eukaryota > Metazoa > Chordata > Mammalia > Tubulidentata > Orycteropodidae > Orycteropus > Orycteropus afer. The sequence goes on along the minus strand of NW_006921632.1, from coordinate 14,231,586 downwards.
CATTTTATTTACCTGCCATGTTTTTTGCATCTCAGGGCTTATTTGATTATATTTTTCTTCCTAAAGTACATTGTTAGGAATTTGTTTTAGTGGGAGAAGGGGGGACCTGAATTCTTATTTGTATAAAAATATCTTTCATTTCATCTTTGGAAGACAGTTCCACTGGGTTTCCACTTTTAGATTGACAATTATTATTTCTAAACATTTTGAAACTATTACTCCATTAACTTCTTGTGTCCATATTTGCTGTTGAGAATTTTGCTGTCAAATCTAACTGTCATTCTTTTGTAGGTAAATGTTTTTTTCCCTGAATGCTCTTAAGCTTATAATTTTTGTCTTTGATATAGTGCAAGGCACTTCCATAAGAATGTGATTTTTAATTCATTGTTCTTCCTTTATCCGAAGATTTTCATCTTTTATCAATTCCAGGAATTTCTCAGTCATTGTCTCTTTGAATATTGCCACTCTCCTATCTTCCCCTTTTCCTTTGGAACACTAATTATATTTTCCCACTCTACTCTCTCTGTCTCTTAACCTCTCTTGCATACTTTCTCATTTTCTCTGTGTCTCCCTTTTGTGATCATTTCTAATCGCTACCCAAGTTTATCAATTCTCTCTTCATTCTAGTTTGTTTTTTCGGATGTCAGTTTTGGATCTTTTATTTCTAAGAGTTCTATTTCGTTTTAGATTTTTATACTTCCTCGTAATTTTAATAGACTATTATTCTTTCCTCACATTTTTAATGTCCTTATTTCTTAAATCTTATTACTCTAGGCATCTCTCACTGCCAGAAATCTCTCTACAAAGTTCAGGTACCAAGTAGATTTGATTAGTATACCTATTCAGTGTATCTGGTCATTTCATTATTTGAAAACTTTAAGAGTCTTATTCTCAGATCTGGGTTTGGCTGTGTCCCTCACAGAAATGTTAAGATACAAGAACTAGGTTATTGAGATCTATGATACACTGGGGTTTCCAATAGCTTCAGGACTTAATTCCTCTCTGGATTTGTGGCTTCATTTTATTTATTTACTTATTCTGAAGTACCTATGTTTAACAATGCATTCTTAAAGGGTTGGTTGTTGTTATTGTTTAATTTGTCCAGCAGTTTTAGATGTTTAATAAAAGGAGGATTTTTCTGAGTATCTGGTCACAATCCTGGACATAGAGTTATAGCAACAGTTTTAAGACTTGCAGAGGATCGATCATTTGTTCTTTCTCTTGAATTATTAAACTTCCTTCACAAATAGACCTTTCTTATTAATAAGAAACACACTATAATATTTCCATCTTAAAATAATTCTACTGGTCCCTGTAGTGAATGCTATAGGTATCCCTCCTAGATGTTTTTTTTCTAAGTTAGTGTACTCATCTCCCAGCTCCTACTTGGTTGCTATAGCTCACCGCTGCTTTCCTCAGAGAAGTGTGCTTGGCCAGATGGAAGCTGACTGCCTCAAAAGGTTAAGCAACCCTAACTGGAGACAACTAACCACCCATGAATGACTAATACAGGAATACAGAAGTCCAGCCTTTCCTTCAGGGTAGGGCCAACTATGTGGTGCAATTCATGCTCCAGAGTAACCTGAGGGATCAAACTGAAGTAGACTTCAGCAGAGACCATAATCTTGATTAGTTCCTCTTCCTTCCCTCTCCTGTTTACCTACAGAGATATTCTTTCTTTAATTTACATGCTTCCATATATCTGTCTCAAGCTCTGCTTCTAAGGAACTCAACTTAGCATTCCTTCTATTTACTTCACCATTTTCTGCTGCATCAGAAGTCCTTTAAGTAGTTATCTAATCTTGCTATGTCCTATTCTGTCTTGAACATACTTCAATAAAATTTTCATGTACACTACTCTATCAAAATACCTCCTGGTCATCAATGATCAGTTTCTAACCCTCAATATTAATGTTCAGTACACACTTATTCTATTAGCTGTATTTGTCGTAACTGAGTCCTCCTTCTTTAGAGACACTCTGGTGGCACCGTGGTTAAAGCAATCAGCTGCTAACCAAAAAAAATCAGTGGTTCGAACTCATCAACCACTCTGTGGGAGTAAAACCAGGCAGTCTGCCTCCTCAAATATTTACAGTATTGGAAACCCTACGGGGACAGTTGTACTCTGTCCTATAGGGTCACAATGAGTTGGAATTGTTCCTTAGAACACTGAGTTCTCTTAGCTTCCAGAACACCACACTCTTAGTTCCCCACCTCCTTCACTGCTCTTTTACCTCTTTTGCTTCTTAATCCTCTGCTCACAGATTTCTAAATTTTGGAGTTTCCTCAGGGCTAAGTCCTTGAAAGTCTTCCACTTCATCTATATTCACTCCCTGGGTGATGTCATCTAATGTCATGACCTACAGCCCCAAATTTACATCTCTAAAACTGAGTTACCCAAAAAAAATGTAGGATAATATATCCAACTGCCTATTCAATATATCCATTTGAATGTCTACAGGCATCGCAAATTTAATATTGCCAAATCCAAATTTCCAATACTTGCCAGACATCATATGCAAATATGCTTCCCTTTCCAAACCCCTGCCATTTCCATCTCCATCTCCATAAAAGTCAACTTTAACTTTTCAACTGCTCAGGCTATAAACCTTGGAGTTATTTTTAATTTTTCTCTTTCTCTTACACACAACATGTAGAATCTGTCTAGAAATTCAGTCAAGTCAATCTTCAAAGTATATCGCAAATCATTTCATCTCTAATACCTACTGTAATCACCCTATTCCAAACCATCATTTTTGGCCTTAATTATTAAAATAATATCCTAACCAGTCCTTTGCCTCTACCCTCACACCTTAGGGTCTACTTTCCAGAGTGATCTTTTTAAAAGTCAGATCACATCACTTCTATGCTCAAATCCTTGTAATAGCATAGTATAGCATAGCTGTAGGAACTCTAGAAATGTTGCATCTAATCCAAACTCCACCACTGGATCCCCATGCCTCAGCTTACTCACCTGTAAAATAGGGATGACAATAATAATACCTACTTCCTAGGGTTGTTATGAAGGAGCTCTGGTGGCATAGTGGTTAAGGCATTGGGGTATTAACCAGAAGCTTGGAAGTTCAAAGCCACCAGCTGCTCTGTGGGAGGAAGATGAAACAATCTACTTCTGTAAAGATTTATAGACTTGGAAACCCAATGGGAGTTGCTATGAGTATGAGGATTAAATGAGTTTATATTTATTTAACACTTGTGACAAAGCCTGGGATTGTATAATTATTTCACAAATAAAATAGTATACCTTCTTGCTCAGAACAAAAGCATAAGTCCTTTCTTCTCTTAGCCTCACTCATTCCACTCCAGAGAAGTTGGCCTTCTTGCTTTGGAAGACAGATCTGAATGATGAACATATCAAACCTGTTCCCATCTCTGTTGTTGCCCCAAATATATACATGGCTCATTCTATCATTTCCTTTCAGGTCTCTAGTCAAAACCCACATTACTGATGAAGTTTTCACTGAACACAAATAAAATAGCAACACTTGTCCCCTGGTGCTCCTTCTCCACCTTTTCCTGATTTATTTTTTCCACATTATTTACCCCTTTTTAACATATTATGAATTTACCTGTCTTTTTTACTGCTTCTCCTTTCCCCACTGTAAGAGAGGTGGTTTTTTGTTTTGTTTTGTTTTGTTTTCCCTGTTTTATTTACAGCTGTATCTCAAGTGCCTAGATTAGGACCTGGTACATAATAGGCATTCAATAAATATTTAGAGAATGAATGAGTGAATGGGAAATTTAAAAGGGCAGTAAGAAACTCATATTTCACCAGAATAATAAGTTGATATAAAGCAGGAAGATGGCAGTGAGAATTGAAAGGATGAAATGTCATAATCAAAGAGATACAATAAATATGATCAGCCCACAGTCTCCATTGATGCCCATTGCTGCACTGCTTCTTTTTTTTTTATTTCTTCCTCCACTATTGTCTTTCTTTCTCTTTTTTTTCCCTTCATTTTTTTCTTTCTTTCTCTCTCTATCTTTTTTGCCATATCTGGTGAGAGGCAGAAACTGTGTCCCCACCAGCCAACCACACCCACCACACCAGTGATTTACTATGCCACCCACTGGGCAGATATCACCACATGCTCTTGCACCATTGAATCAATAACAAATAATAGTCAACACCCACCCAGCTCACTCTCAGCTGCTCTACATGACCAGCAAACAGAGACCTGAGCCCATACTCCTATCGGCTACCCCACCATCCTGAGACAGGTAGTGAGAACCCCAGTGTTGCCAAACTAGCAACTGGAGTAGCACACTCACCTCACTTTATATATACACACACACACACACACACACACATATACACACATACACACACATAGCGCTCTCTCTCTCTCTCTTTCTCTCTCTCTCTCTCTCTCTCTATATATATATATATTTGTTGTTGTTGTTGTTGTGTGCCATCGAGTTGGACCCGACTCATAGCGACCCCTCCTTGGGTTTCCGAGGCAGTATCACTTAAATAAATCAGGGCAAAACAAACCAACATACAATCAACAAACAAATACAATAACACAATAATGTCTTGGAGATGACACACAACTTCGAATCATACAAATGAACAGGACAAGATGGCTCAAACAAGTAACCAAATTAAAGAACCACAAAACCTCCCTGAGGAAGAAACAGCAATGGCAATTCTTTATCTCTACCTGATAAAGAATCAAAAGGTATACATAGAGGGCCCTCTAAGAAATAAAGGAAAACACAGACAAAATCAAGAAGAAGAAAAAAAAAGGCAAAAATCTAGAAGAATTCAGGAAAATAATACAAGAATAATGTTACAAAATAAGTAAACAATTACAAAACATACAAAACAACAACTAAAAATCTAGAAAATGAACACTGAAATTTCAGAAATAGATAACACATGAGAAGGACAAAGGAGTAGAATTTAATCAATGGTAGATGAAATCAGCAAAATAAAACAGAAGTTCCTTGATATCAATCTGTTAGAGGAACAATCAGAAAAAAAAAGGGGGGGGATATGGAACACATAAGATTGTGTGGGACACCATCAAAAGGAATGACTTACTCATGATCAGAATTCCAGAACAGGAAAAGACAAAAAAAAAAAAAAAATTCAAAGCACCAAGAAAATTTTCAAAGATTTGTTGGCACAAAAAAATTTCTTATTATCATGAAAGACGAGAAGATATCAATTCAAGAAGCTCAAATAAAGCCCATATAGGATAGACCCTAAAAGAAAATCATCAAGGCATATCATAATAAAACTTACCAAAACAAAGACAAAGAAAGAATCCTGAGAGCAGTTTAGGAAAAACTAAATGTTACCTACAAAGGGGAACCAAGAAGATTAAGTTCTGATTTCTAAGCAGAAACCATGCTGGCAAGAAAGTAATGCAATGACATATACAAAACCCTGAAAGAAAAAAATTGCCAACCAAAAATTATATATCCTGCTAAATTGTCTCTCAAATACGATGATGAAATGAAGACATTAACAGATAAACAGAAATTAAGACAATTTGTAAAAAACAGACAGAGAACCAATAATGTCAGACAGCAACCTGAGATGAAGACACATGACAACATCAGCTGGAAACTATCCCAGATATAGAAGTATCAAAAATAAAGTAAACCAACAAGAGTGAAAATAAGAACCAGAGATGTCAATCTGTAAAGACAACAATTATAAAACAAAAGAGGGAATAAATGATGTAGTAACAGAACTTCCAAATAGAGAGGAAGTCAAAACAATATCAAGATAAAGATACTGTCTTAACCTTGGGAAGATAAAAATAAATTATAGGGTTGTTGTTGTTATGTCTGTCGAGTTGGACCCGACTCATAGCGACTTCTTGGGTTTCCAAGGCAGTATCACTACGGAAGTAGATTACCCCATCTTCCTTCTGAGGAGTGGCTGGTGGGTTTGAACTCCCAGCCTTCTGGTTAGCAGTCAAGTGCCTTAGCCACTATGCTACCAGACCTCCCAAATTATAGGGTAATGAAAAAAAAAATACAACAACAAAATGACAGCAGTAAATTCATTCCTACTGATAATTAGACTGAATATAAATGGATTAAGTATACCAGTCAAGACACAGAGAGTGGCAGAATGGATAAGACAATATGACACACCAGTACGCTGCCTATAAGAGAAAACACCTGAGACACACAGATAAAAATAAGCTAAACATAAAAGATGAAAAATATATATATATATAAAGCAAATGGTAATCAAAAAAACAGGAGTAGCAATATTAATTTCTGGTAAAATAGACTTTAAGGCAAAAACGAGCATAAGAGACAAGTAAAGGTATTATATAATGATTAAAGGGTTAATCCAACAAGAGGACATAACCATAATAAATATGTAAGCGCCCAATGAAAGTGTTCCAATATACATAATTCAAACATTAAACAGAATTGGAAGGAGAAATAGAGATCCACCATAATAGCAGAAGAGTTTGATACACCACTTTCAATGCAGGACAAGACAACTGGAAAGAAACTCAACAAAGGTACAGATCTAAGCAACACAATCAACCAACTTGACCTCATAGATCTATAAAGAACACTCCACCCAACAACACAATACACATTCTATTTATTTATTTTATTTTTTAATCCTTTCACCCATATCAAATCTATCCCTTTCCTTCCCCTCTCATCCCTGGTAACCAACAAAGAAAATTTCCTTCCCTGTGTAGACCTTTCCTTCACTTTTTACAATAGTGGACTTATACAGTATTTGTCCTTCTGTGACTGACTTATTTCACTCAGCATAATGTCCTTCAAGTTCATCCATATTATGAGGTGATTTGCCAATTCTTCACTATTCTTTAATGTTACATAGTAGTCTGTTGTGTGTGTGTATCATCGTTTGGTTATTCATTCATATGCTTATGAGCACTTAGGTTGTTTCCATCTCTTTGGTGTTGTAAATAGTGCTGAACATGAGTGTACATATATCTATTTTTGTCCTGGATCTCACCACTTTAGGTTACATTCCTAGTAATGCAATTGGTGGATCAAATGGTATTTCTATTTCCAATTTTTTAAGAATGCACCATACCATTTTCCAGGAGCTCTGGTAGTGCAGTGCCTAAGGCACTTGACTGCTAACCAGAAGGCTGGCAGTTCAAACCCACAAGCCACTCCTCAGAAGGAAGGTTGGGCAATCCTACTTCCATAGTGATACTGCCTCGGAAACCCAAGGAGATGTCGCTATGAGTCGGGGCCGACTCAACGGCAAATAACAACAACAACAACAAAGAAGAACAAGGTAGGAAGCCTCACACTTTGCAATCTCGAAACCTACTCTACAGTCATGGTAGTCAAAACAGTCTGATATTGATACAATGACAGACACACAGACCAATAGAACAGAACTGAGAACCCAGAAGTAAATCCATCCACCTATAGACAGCTGATCTTTGACAGTGGTCTTAATTCTATTAAATGGAAAAGAAATAGTCTCTTTAACAAATGGTGCTGAAAAAGCAGATACCCATTTTCAGAAAAATAAAACAAGATCCATACCTAACATTATATACAAAAATGAACTCAATCAAGATAGATCTAAGATCTAAATGTAAAACCTAAAGCTAGAAAAATAATTTTTTCTAAAAAAGTAACAAAATTAGGGTCCTAATATAGGGTAAAAACACTATCAAACATAATAAAAAATGAACAAACAGAAGACAAAATAGATGACTGGGACCTCCTGAGAATTAAATACTTTTGTGTATGGTAGCATAGTGGCTAAGGCACTTGACTGCTAACCAGAAGGCTGGCGGTTCAAACCCACCAGCCACTCCTCGGAAGGAAGATGGGGCAATCTACTTCCGTAGTGATACTGCCTCAGAAACCCAAGGAGGGGTCACTATGAGTCGGGTCTGACTCGACGGCACATAACAACAACATCAAAATACTAAAAGGAGAACCTACAGACTGGGAAAAATTGGGGGCAATAACATATATGATAAGAGACTAATCTCTAAAATTTACAGAAAACTTGAACAAAAAGTCCAATTAAAAAATGAGCAGAGGACTTGAGCAGACACTTCATCAAAAAAGACATTCAGGAAGCCAACAAACATATGAAGAAATGCTCACAATTATTAGCCATTTAGAAGATGCAAATCAAAATAACAATGAGATATAATCTCACCCCAACATTAATTGCAAATATCAAAAAAACAGAAAACAACAATTGCTGCTGAGGGTGTGGAGAATTTGGAGCCCTCATGCACAGTCAGTGGGATGATAAAACAGTACAACTACTATGGGAAATGGTATGGAACTTCCTTTAAAAGTTAGAAATAGAAATATCTTAAGATCTAGCATTCCCACTACTAGGTATATATCCTAGAGAAATAAGAGTCATGACATGAATAAATATATACACACCCATGTTCGTCAGAGCATTATTCATAATGGCAAGAAGTTGGAAAGAACCTAAGTGCCATCAATAGATGAATGGATAAACAAACTGTGGTACTTACAGACAATGGAATACTATGCAACTTTAAAGAATAACAATGAATCCACAAAACATCTCATAACATGGATGAACCTAGAGGACATTATACTGAGTGAAATAAGTCAACTGCAAAAGGACAAATATTGTATGGAATCACTATTTTAAAAAATCAAAAAAAGGTTTACATACAGAAATAAAAATTCATTGATGGTTACAGAGATGAGAGGAGAACAGAGGGAAAGTCACTAACTAGAGTGTAGAAATGTGTTAATTTGGGTGAAGGGAAAGGCAATATCCAATAAGGGGGAGGTCAGCACCAAAGTAAAGGAAGACACTGGGAAGTTCACAAGAGTTAAAGGCAACAAAGGAAAATACTATTATATACATAATCCTGCAATAACAGTAATAACAAAAATAATCTACGTATGTATTCATATGTGCTGCAATATATCCATGTATATAGTAGGTCATGTAAGGGGCAAACACCTTGAGGGTTTAAGGGCTTAGGACCAGAGTCTCAGGGTCATCTAGGTCAACTGGTATAACATAGGCCTCAAAGACAATGTTCTGCATTCTGCTTCAGTGAGCAGCGGCTGGGTCTTAAAAACTTGGGAGTGGCCATGTAAGACGCAACTATTGGTTTTTCCCTATCCAGAGCAAAGAACCAGGAAGAAAATCAAAGACTCAAGGAAACAATTAGTCCAAAGGACTAATGGACCATGTGAACCACAGCCACCACTGCCCAGAGACCAGAAGACTTATTTGGTGCCCAGCTACCACTACTGATTATTCTGGTCAGGATCAAAACAGAAGTTCCTAGATAAAGTGAGGAAAAAAAATGTAGAGCAAAATTCAAGATTATTAAAAGGACCAGACTTATTGGTCTGAAAGAGACTAGTGGAATCCCAGAGATTATGGCCCTTAGACACCCTTCAAATTTGGAACTGAACCCAATCCCAGGGATCACCTTTCCAAACAATGCACAAACCTATAAAGTGAAAAATAACACCTGTGAGGAATGTACTCCTCAGAACAATCAACCATACGAAATCAAAAGTGCAGCATTTGCCCAAAAACAAAGCTCAGACCAGGAAGGGGCAGGAAAAAAGGACTAATGGAAAAAGGAAACCCACAGAGGAAGTAGGAAGAGTGCTGTTATGTTGAGGGAATCATAACTAATGTCATGAAACAAAAATGTGTATAAATTGTTGAATAGAAAAATAAATTGCTCTGTAAATGTTCACCCAAACCACAATTTAAAAAAAAAGAAATCAAACAATGTATTGTATTGGGCAATATGCTGCAGATCTGCTACAAATGACCTCTTTCAAGTGTTGAGCAAAGATGTCACTTTGAAGACTAAGGTGTGCCTGACCTAAACCATAGTATTCAATTGCCTCACTTGCATGACAATGAATTAGGAAAAAGGAAGAAGAGTTGATGCATTTGAATTATGGTATTGCTGAAGAATATTGAAAAGTCAGAAGAATGATCATATCTGTCTTGGATGAAGTACAGCCAGAATGCTCCTTAGAAACAAGAATGGAAAGACTTCATCTCATGTACTTTGGACATATTATCAGGAGGGACATGTCCCTGGAGAAGGACATCATGGTAGGTAAAGCAGAGGGTCAGCGAAAAAGAGGAAGATACTCAACAAAATAGATTGACCCAGTGGTTGCAACAATGAGCTCAAATATAGCAATGATTATGAAGACAGTGCAGGTCCAGGCAGTGTTTTGTTCAGTTATACAGAGGGTCACTATGGGTTGGAACTGACTCAATGGGACCTAACAACAACAGCAATGTACGTAGGCTCAGTTAAGTGCTGGGATGTTAACCAAAATATTGATGGTTCAAACTCACTGGTGGCTCCATGGGAGAAAGACCATGTAATTTGCTTTTGTAAAGATTACAGTCTAGGGAACCCTCTGAGGCAGTTCTACTTTGTCACATGGGGTCGCTGAGTTATAATTGACTAGATGGCACTCAATAGCAACACACTTGGGCCCAGTCAACCTACAGAGCCTTTGAGATAATAAAACAGAAGTTTTAAGCTACTACAATAATAATTAAAATGATTAACAACATAGGGTACAAGAGAGAAAATTTGGGGAAATTACTTTGAGGTGCTAGCCTATGTGAAAGGCAAGATAGGATGGTGGGGCAAAAAGGAAAAGAAACCATATAGGAAACACAGATGGAGAAATCACTTTGAAGGGTATTGTATCGAAACAAAGCTATAAGTAGCAGGCAAAAATCTATGTGGTCCTATCTAGCAGGAAGTTGGAATTCCCTTTCTTAATGAGCAATCAGAACTATAAGTGTGGTTTTGAAAGTCACCAGCATAGCCTGTCATTCAAAGCCATAGGTTTGAATGAAGTTGCCCAAGGGAAGAGGGTATATGTCCAAGAAAAAAGGAAGGCAAACCTTGGGGAACATCTAGTTCTTAAAAATGTCCACATGAAGAAACTTGTAAAAAAAAAAAAAAAGACTTATAAGAAGGAAATAAGCAGAATATTTTGAAAACTGTGAAGTACATATAAAACAACATAAGCACTTCAATAATATAAACAGCATCAACTAGAAATTTTTCTGCCCAGTCAATAGTAACTAAAAAAGAGATGGCAGGATACAGGATTTTCCTATCTCCTGAAAGAATGAGCATATAGGGCACTTTTCCTGCCAGTCTAGTAGTAGGGAGGTCTTCTAGGCTGTGTGCCTGTCTTCCAGAGCAGTTCAGCCTACAAGGCAATTTTTAAGACTCACAGGACAGCTGCGCATTTACTATAGCCAGTTATACTCTCATTATCTCATTACCCTTTGCTTTGGCTTTTAAGACTTGCTTCTCTAATAATGTTCTTATCAATTTCACTAGGTCTCATTTCATTAACCCTTCTTTGTTCCAGAAACGTAATTATTCTGCGGTCACTGTTTTCCTACACTCTTAGCTGAAACCTTTTGTTTTCTTGCAGCATTTTCAGGATTGAACACTTCTTTCTGCCTCCTCCACCTTTTTACATAAGAAATTACCCTCCCCCCCTCCAAGAAGACCTCCAACAATAAGTAATTCATGTTGTCTAACTGCCCACATATTTTGTACCTAACAAGCTATCTTAAGCAGTGATGGAAATGGTAATTATTTACTCTGGGAGCTCTGTCAAGGTTACTGTTAAATCATCACAAAGCCGTTAAATTGGACTACGAGGTGACTCCCTTTTCCACTATTGATCTTATGGGTGAACTACCTCTTTCCCAAAAAAACACTTTCCAATGTGCTACTGGCTAATCCATTGCCAATGTAATATGTATTAAGTTGAATATGAATAGCATACATCTTCTTTGTAACATGTTTTAGATGCACAAATTTGAAATTTATGGCAATCTTCTTAACCAATGTAATGTGGATTAAAAAAACACATTTTCCAATGTAATATTCAGTGTTCATAAATATGCCATCTTGGAAATTACAACATGGAATGTACAAAGTAAGGAAATCAATAGCCTCTGGGAACTAACACTATTTCTCAGGGCAAGGGTCTATCTCTTGTGGCAATTAAATGCACCTCTGTGCAAATGTTCTCAACTGCTAATCCACATGTTGTCAGACTGGGGTGGGATTGTTAAAATTGGGGCAGTATGTTAATGGAAGTAGTGAAGGGTCTGAAGCCTGAACAGAATGAAGGGTATGTTCCTACTAATTCTGTACTCCAGCTAATAAAACGCTAAGTCCACTTAATATGCTAAACTAACTTTCTTAAATTACATATACATGTGTTATGTATATACATAATTCTTTGGCTAAGAAATTATGGATTCATCTGTTCATTCCCCATACATATTAAACAAACAAACATAAAACCACACTCACTGCCATTGAGTCTATTCAACTCAACAATCTCTCCTTGGGTTTCCCGCGGTATCTCTACAGAAGTAGATTGCCCAATCTTCCTTAGGAGGAGTGGCTGGTGGGTTTGAACTGCCAGCCTTCTGCTAAGCAGTCAAATGGCTTAGGCACTATGCCACCAGAGCTCCCCCATACATATTGGGCACCTCCATATTCTAGGCACTGTGATAGAGTCTGGGAAAGTTTCAGTTAACAAAACAGACACAGGCTGTAATGTCACACAGCTTACATTCTAGACAGATGGAGCAAGCAATTAGTGCTTTGTCTATATGCAAAACACAAATCAAAGAATTGCAGCAGGGCATTGAATGTATATTCATTCATATATTCAACAAGTAACATCTGGTTCATATGCCAGCTCCCACCCAACAGTTGTTACTGAATAGACTCTAACGCATGACAACACCATGTGTGTCAGAGCAGAACTGTAGCCCACAGGGTTTTCAATGGCTGATTTTTCAGAAGTAGATTGGCAAGGCTTTCTTTCAAGGTACCTCTTGATGGACTGGAACCTCCAACCTTTTGCTTAGCAGCCAAGCATATTAACCATGCAGTGGTTATCTAAGGATTGTGGTTCTAAAGAAGTAAAACACAGTCCCTGTCTGGTGACTTATGCACTGGAGGAAAGTAATGTTCATTCAGTGAGCTGAGGAATAAAATATGTACAATGTCTAAGGACTTGCCTTGGTGCTATGGAGTAACAAAGGCCTCACTTCCTCTCCCACTGTCACACTATTCCATCCACACCTATCGCTTTGCTGTTCCTTGATGACTTAGGGCATTTGCATTAGCTATTTCTTCCATAATTAATACATTTTCCCAGATATCTACATGAGCAATTCCTCACTTACTTCAACTTTTAGCTCAAACACCTTTTCAATGAAATCTACCCTGACCACACTATTTAATATTGAACCCTGGTGGCATAGTGCCTAAGGCATTGGATAACCAGAAAGCTGCTGTTTCAAACCCGACAGCCACTCCTCAGAAGGAAGATTGGGCAATCTAGTTCCATAGAGATACCACCTCAGAAAGCCAAGGAGAGGTCCTTATGAAGTCAGATCTGACTCGACAGCAGTGAGTTTGGTTTTGGTTTTTCCTATTCCTGGGCATTTCTGATCTACCTTTTCCTGTTCTACCCTGTGTTTGTTTTTTTCCCTTCCCCTAGCATTTAAGATGTTTTAGTACACTAGATTTTGTTTTTGTATTACATTAGCTGTTTATTGTTTAATGTAAACTCCACAAATGCAGAACTCTTTGTTTAGTTTACTGGTGAATCCAAAGCATGTACTGTTCTGGTTACTTAGTACTGCTCTGACAAGAATATATCACAAGTGGGATGGCCTTAGCAAACAGTTTATTCTTACAATTTGGAGGCTCTAGGGGCTGGGTGAAAGCCCCTCAACTATGGGGTCCAGCTCTGCCTCCTGCTCCCAGCCCACTGGAGCTAGAAGTGTCTCTTCACTCAGACAGCTGCTGGCTGCTGAGGCTGAAAAACCCAAGGTTGACAAGTAAAAAGGCACAGTCCCGATGTTACCAAACCACACAGCAGGCCATTAATTCAAGTCCATTAAGTCCCAAGGTCAGCAGAGCATGGCAGGCTGCTCAACAAAGACACAGCTACATGCAGGGTCCAAGCGTGCCATAAGCTAGAGACCATTCCCAAGGCTTCTCCTTATATACAGGAAGCAGACCACATCCCAAAGACAGCTACTCAACTGCTTGTGGTAGATCCCACCATGGAGATGATTGCCAGTCTCATCATGGGGAATAACTACCACCAGCTGCCCAGCCACTCAACCAGGCCCAGCCAAGCTGAC
>NW_006921632.1:14208431-14217280 GCF_000298275.1 Orycteropus afer afer | reverse complement strand
GGTAGATCCCACCATGGAGATGATTGCCAGTCTCATCATGGGGAATAACTACCACCAGCTGCCCAGCCACTCAACCAGGCCCAGCCAAGCTGACATACAAACTGAACTACCACAATTCCACCTTTGTCAACTTGGCATCTGTAGAGATCTTCATTGGGTGGCATTTGTACAGATCTCCTCCACTGGGTGGCTCCAGTCCCCTGGTTCTTCTAAGGGGCAACCTCACCCCCTTGGCCGGGTGGGCCCTATTCCTCTCCCTCCTTGGGCATGGCAGCCCCACTCCCTCACTCTTAGGCAGCGGGTATGGCTCCATCCCACTGACTCACATGAACAAACAGCCCCACACTCCAGAACCAAGTTGGAGAAGGCCTGGCTCTTTGAAACCTAGGGGCCTGTGGTCGTTCCACCCCCAAAGGCCATGGTCCTACATTTTCAGGCTGAGGCAGCTCTGCTTCCGTTTCCTTGGTCTCTCTGCTTCTGCCGATTAATGCTGAAGGCAACCCAGTCTGCTGGAAATCTTCCTGCCCAAAAAGCACTTGGCTTTCTTGCTCCATGGGCCAGCCAACCTACTACTTCATTTCATACTGGTCTCTTCACCAATTAATGCCTGAAGGCAACCCATTCCACCACGAAGCTGCCTATCCAATGGCACCCAGCATTCTCCTCCGTGGGCTGGTAAGTCTGTTGCTATTTAATGCCGGTCTCTAGGCTCTGCTCCTGCCATTTTTCATGCTAGTCTCTCTTCCAGTCTCTTGGCTCTGCTCCTGCCGTCTCTCCTGCTATATGCCAGGGTCTCTCTGTCAGGGTCTCGGGTCAAGGATGCACACTCCACTCCTGTTTCCACATTTTAGCAGCTCTGGTAGTATGGTGCCTAAGGCACTTGGCTGCTAACCAGAAGGCTGGTGGTTCAAACCCACCAGCCACTCCTTGGAAGGAAGATGGGACAATCTACTTCTGTGGTGATACTGCCTTGGAAACCCAAGGAGGGGTCGCTATGAGTTGGGTCCGACTTGACAGCACATAACAATAACAACAACAACAACAATCAGAGCAGCACCGCACTCTCTCAGCACCAAATTCTGTTCTGATTACCTAGTGCCACTCTGACAGAAATATACCACAAATGGGACAGCTTGAACAAACAGGAGTTTATTCTCTTACAGTTTGGAGGTTAGAAGTCCGAGTTCAAAAGGCCAGGCTCTAGGGGCTCGGTGAAAGACCCTCAGCCTTGGGATTCAGTTCTGCCTAGAGCTCCCAGCCCACTGAAGCTAAAGGAATCTCTTCACTCAGACAGTCTTGTTAGACTGAAGCTAACAAGCCCAAGGTCAACAAATAAAATGGCACAGTCCCGATGTTACCAAACCACATGGCAGGCCATTAATTCAAGTTCATTGTAATTCCCAAGGTCAGCAGATCATGACAGGCTACTCGACAAAGACACAGCTACATTCAGGGTCCAAGTATGCCATAAGCTAGAGACCAGTCCCAAGGCTTCTCCTTATATACAGGAAGCAGACCACATCCCAAAGGCAGCTACTAAGCTGCTTGTGGTAGATCCCACCATGGAGTTGATTGCCAGACTCATCATGGGGAGTACTGCATCCTGCTGCCCAGCCACTCAACCAGGCTCAGCCAAGTTGACACACAAACTAAACTACCACATGTACCATGATGTCTAGTACAAATTAAGTACTCACTATTTGTTGAATAATGGTAACTATACTAATGTAATTATATTACATACTATATAATTATAGTAATATAATTGAACATTAACTATGTGCCAGCACTGTACTAAGCTCTTGAAATGTATGACCTCATAATCCTCATAATGCATGATCTCTTTTTAAATCCTGTAGTAGATACTAGTCCCAGTCCTTGGTGACAGACATAGAAATGGAATATAGTGGTAGTTTAGCAGAAAGCTCACAGAATGAGTATGAATGCTGGAGGATACAGCTTATGAAAGAAACAATTGAGCCAAAACATCTCCAAGATACTGCCACAGGAAAAATCTGCTGGGCACATCACTGTTGCTGGGTACAGCTGCCCCTGGATATTTGCAGCTGCACTTCTGGACTCTGCACCCCTAGGGACACATCACCAAGACAGCGGAACTCTTCATTCCTTGTTTAGATCTGAATTTCCAATATGTTTGTATTTCATTTCAGGCTGAAGACATCTGTGTATGAGTGTGCTGGTGGCAAATTCTCTCCATTTTATCTGAACATGTCTTTATTTCTCCTTCATTTTGAAGTGTATTGTTGCTAGACACAGAATTCCAGATTGACAGTTTAAAGGGACTGTCAGCCCTTTAAAAACGTCACTCCATTATTGCCTGGCTTCAATTGTTTCTGATGAGAAGTCAGCCATCACTCTTATCAATGTTCTAGTGTATGGATAGGTTCTCTTTCTCTCTGGCTGCTTTTCAGTTGCTTTTTTCCCCTCTTTATTTTTAGTTTTTATCAATCTTACTATCATCTGCTTAAGTAAGATGTTTGGTGGTATTTTTTGCTTGTTTGTTTTGAAATTTATCTTGCTTTGGGTTTGTTGAAATTCTAGATATGTGGGTTGAGTGTTTGATCAAATTTGGGAAGTTTAAAGGCCAATATTTTTTTAAATAATTTTTGACTAATTTCTTATTTCTTCTCCTTTTAGAATTCCAATTATACATATAATAAACAGCTTAAAAACTTTTCCTCAATCATTGAAATGATGTTTCTTTTTTAAAACATTTTTGTTAGTTTGAATAATTTCTATTAGTCTGTCTCCAAGTTGATTCTCTATTCTATTGAGTCTAATATTGTATTAATTCCATGCAGTGAGTTTTTATTTCAGATATTATATTTGTTAGTTCTAGGATTTTCATTTGGTTCTTTGTTAGAGTTCTCAGATCTCCTCTGAAAATTCCTATCCCTTTACACATCATATAGATTTAATGAAAATGATAAAGTCCTAGTAAGACTCATTAAAAAGAAAAAGAGAGAGAGACATTACAAATTATCAATACCAAAGAAAAATACAAGGACTTTGCTACATTATCCTTCAGATATTAAAAGAATAATATTATGAAGAATATCATGTTGATAAATTTAATTACTTAAATGAAGAATACAAATTTTTTGAGAAACACAACTTCTTAAAATTAACCAAGAAAAAAAATATAAATTATAAATAGCCCAATACCTATTGAGGAAATTTAAATTGTCATTTAAATTCTTACCACAAGGAAAACTCAAGAATACCCCATGACTCAGCAATTCACCACTAGAAATAGACTCAATAGTATATACCTTGGTGTTCATATGGCTACCAAAACACAGTACAAGAATGTTCATAGCAACATTATCATAATAACCAAAAATCAGCCCAAAGAAACTTCACAAATAGAATGAATAAAATGGTGGTATAATCATTTAATGAAAGAGAATAAATTGTTATATGCAAGAATATGAATGAATCTCATAACAGAATATTGATGGAAAGAAGTCTCTATATAATTTTATTTATAACCAAACAAACCAAACTCACTGCCATCAAGTCTGATCCAACTCATAATGACCCCTCCTTGGGTTTCTGAGGCAGTATCACTACAGAAATAGATTGACCAGTCTTCCTTCCCAGGAGTGGCTGGTGGGTTTGAACCACCAGCCTTCTGGTTAACAGTCAAATGCTTTTGCCACCAGAGCTCTCCTAATTGCAGAAAGGGCAGAAACAGGCTAAACTAATTTATAGTGATTGAGATTAAAATGGTTGTTGTGACTGGGAAGGGACATAGGAGAGGTTTCTGGAATGCTGCTAATTTCCTCTACCTTGATCCAGATAGTGCTCCCACGAGTATGTTTACTTTGCAAAAAGTCTTCAAGCTGTACACTTAAGATTTCTGCACTTTATAATATGTATATTTTAATTTAAAAGAAGAAAATGAAAAATAAACCCTTGGTATTTTAATTTTCCTGTTTTTGCCCCATGTAAAGCACTATAGGGTATGCTAGAAGAGCATAGTGCCCTATTTGCTGGAACCTTTGACATAGTTAAAGAACCAAGGGTAACACACATTAAATAAAAATACAAGGCCGTTTTAAATCTAAATTAACTGCTGAATTGTTTGGCCAGAGGTGTTCTGGGAAAGACGCAATCTGAAATAGAAAGAGACAACAACACAGGGGAGCCACCCTGGAATTCTGCTGTAGAAACTGAGCTCAATGGAGGTGAGCTAAGCACAGCATGATTTGGGAGGTGGAAGGGGAGAAGCTGAGAGGCAGGCCTGACTGACAGTAGAGTCCTGGCCAAGGAATGGAAGAAAATAAGGTTGAATAAATAGAGTGAAGCCAAGTTATGAGAGTCCTTGAAAGCTTGGCAGATGAATTTAGTCTTGATCCAATAGAAAATAGGAAATGACTGTAAATTCTTTAGCAGGGAAGTGACATGGTGAAAGCAGTGTTTCAGGAAGATTATGTGGGTGACAGTATGCAGGATGGATTGGAGGCAAAAGAGACTGAAGGCTGATGTATTTTGTCTTTCTATTCTGGATGAATCTATGGTAGTGAGAGATGTTGTTGTTGTTGTTGTTATGTGCCGTCGAGTCAGCCCCGACTCATAGCGACCCCTCCTTGGGTTTCCGAGGCAGTATCACAACGGAAGTAGGATTGCCCAACCTTCCTTCCGAGGAGTGGCTGGTGGGTTTGAACCGCCAGCCGTCTGGTTAGCAGGCAAGTGTCTTAACCACTATGCTACCAGAGCTCCCAGTGAGAGATAGGAAGTTGACTTAAAAAAAAAAGAAAAAACGCCACAACAAGTACTCTCCTAAATCTTAATAAACTTCCTAAACTCCATCTGAAGTGGAAAAGTAGCACAAATGTCATTGGATCTGAAAATGCTAATTGTTCATCAGTTTGAAATTCATGTTTGGGGAAGAAAAGACAAGAGTTGACCATAATCCCTTGCTGCTTAAAGGGTAGCATCAGTATCACCTGGGAGCCTGTCAGAAATGCAGAACCTCAGGCACCAAACCAGACCTACTGAATCAGAATCTGCATTTTACCAAGATCCCCAGGAGAGTAAACAAATGAAAATTCATAATAAAGTTTAAGAAGCACTGCCACAGTTAATTTCTGCTGAACTTCTGTAGTTTGCTAAAATGTGGATATGTAACTGCTGAGACTGTTATGGGATCTATGGTAGTCTACTACCACGGTCAACTGTATTGACTACTAACCAGAAGGCTGGTGGTTCAAACCCACCACTCCTTGGAAGGAAGATTGGGCAATCTACTTCCATAGTGATATCGCCCTGGAAACCCAAATAGGGGTCAGTATGAGTCAGATCTGACTCAACAGCACTGAGTTTGGTTTTTTGCTTTTGAGACTGTTATGTTAACTTAAAAGAAGTTATTTTGAACCCTGTACTTCCTGTGACTAGGCTGTCACAGGGAGGCACTCACCAGTCCTGGAGTTATGGTGCTTATTCACCCCTTACCCATCTCGTGGGGAATAACTATTCCACAGATGAAATGGAGACATCTGGTTGCCTTACGAAATGTGTCACTTAGTACGTGCAGTTGACATTGAGGCATCTGTTTGTCTCCCCGCCATTCTGTGGACTCTTGCTTTAAAGTGATACTTTTATTTTTCATTTGAGATGTAGCTTCATATGGCTGTGGCTTCATTCCCTTGCTGAGCAAGTATGAGATTTGAACCGGAGAGGAGAGTACCAGATTAGCGTGTATCATGAAAAACAGCAGATAATCCACTCACCCAGGCCTGTGGCTGGAACACTTGCTTTGGGAACATGATCTCAACCTAGCTGAGCATTTTTTTCCTCTGGCACTCCAGTCTCCAAATGCAAGTGCCACTGCTACCCTAAGGGTATCAGTAGAGTGAAAAACATTTGGTAACTATCCCATTTCCAGGTTGCTAGGAAGCACTGAGTTTGCAAGGACGCATATTGGTACAAAGTGTCAAAAATGTTTATAAAATTGCCCGGGGAAGCCACATATTCTGATTCGCTAGGTCTGGAGTGAAACCTGAGAGCCTACGTTTCTAACAGGCTCCCAGGTGATGCTGATACTGATGGTTAAAGGACCATCCTTTGAGTAGTAAGACCATTTGCATAGCAAGGTTATATCAGGCAAGTAGAACAAGCAATAAAAAAATTAAAAAAAAAAAACACTGCCATGGAGTCATTCCTACTCACAACCTCCTCTGGGTTGCTGAGGCAGTAAATCTTTATGGGAATAGATTGCCCAGTCTTCCTTTTGTGGTGTGGCTGTGGGTGTAAACTGCCAACCCTCTAGCTAGCAGTCAAGTGCATTAGGCACTATGCCACCAGAGCTCCTTAGAACAAGCAATAGAACAGAATCATGATAGAAATATATCTGTGGGTGAGAAGCAATAAAGTCAAAGATAAAAGAAGAGGTATGAACAGACTTGAAATGAAGAAAAACCAAAAACAAACAAACAAACAAACCCACTGCCATGGAGTTGGATCTGACTCATAGCGACCCCTCCTTGGGTTTCCAAAGCGGTATCACTATGGAAGTAGATTGCCCAACCTTCCTTCTGAAGAGTGGCTGGTGGGTTTGAAACTCCAGCCTTCTGGTTAGCAGTCAAATGCCTTAAGCACTATGCCACCAGAGCTCCTGAAATGAAAAGATGTTTTAAAAAGTTGATAAAGATGAAAATGTAAACATGGTTTTAAAATATTAGATCTGGTTAACCTAGAATTTGGTTAGCAGTACTAGAGACATCTACAGCTGGCTACTGTTGAGATTTTTAAATCCCTGGGCTAGCAGGAAGATAGGGAGAAAATATTGACTCTGGCAGATAAGATTTTCCTCGCTGATCCTGGACATCTGGTCACTAAATCTTTCAGAAGGGCAGATTAGAGATGGTGAATTGAAAACCCTTCCAGCAGAGACACCAATAGTGATTTTAAATGAGTATGGAAGCTAGCCAATCCCTTGCCATCAGAGCTGCAAAACCACACTGCATACTCAATCTTGGAAGGAGAAACAAAAGAAAAATTTTTTCACCAAACCATACTGTTTAAGACTCTGAAGGATTACAAAGGCAGCAAAAAGAATGAAATGGAGACTGATTTATTCACAGAGAATGCATCATGACTCAACAAGGTCAAGCAACTTTTACTAAGGTAAATTCCACATGTCAATAGGGAATCTGTGTAACAAGTCAACATTGTAAACAGTTTTGTATCTTGAAGATGGCGATGGAATAATGACTTTCCAAACTAGACATTTAACAATCAGCAGAATTTACACTTAGGTTTTTGTAATAAAGTAAATAAGCAGCTACACATAGTTAGCTCATAATTTTATTTGAGGTTTTATAAAAGATGTTCATCAGGAAGTGAGGGCAAGACTCAACTCTACTTACAATATGTGTTCCTGTAGCACTGCTACAAAAAAAAAGGAACAGACAACATTAAAAAAATAAAAAAAAAATCAAGGATCAATCAACTCAGAAAAATTTCCCAAAGCCATCATCCTTCCTTCTAATGCTGTCATTAGTAGGGGAAGCAGGTGAAAGAATCTAATTAGCAACTCAATGTCAGCTGTCAATAAAACTATTTTCCAAAGGGAACAAGCTCTATTTAAGTTAAATGCTTAACTGAATTTACAAGTCTTCTTAAAGCCTCTGGTTTCCCCTTCCCTGATTCTACTTGAAGGTTAAAAACAAGTATTTCCCCATGTAACAGTAGTTTTCTAAGGCTTCCATAACATAATACTACAAACTGGGTGGATTATAAAAACAGAAATTTGTTGTCTCACAGTCCTAAAGTCCTAGTCAACGTGTTAGTCAGGCCATACTCTCTCCCCAGTCTCTAGGGTAAGATGCTGTCTTGTCTCTCCAAGTGTCTGATAGTCCCAAGCATTCCCTAGTTTGTTGATACATATTCACATAGAATCTTCTTCTTTGTGCCTCTTTGTGTCTCTTCTCCTCTTATATAAAGACACCACACAGACTGTATTAGGATCCACCCTACTCTAGTAAGGCCCCATGTTAAATTATAACATCCTCAAAGACCCTATTTCCAAACAAGCGTATGCTCACAGGTACCAAGGAGTTACCCAAACCCAAAACCAAACCCATTGCCCAAGTTGATTCTGACTCATAGCAACCCTATAGGACAGAGTAGAACTGCCCCTAATAGGGTTTCCAAGGCTGTAAATATTTAAGGAAACAGACTGCCTCATCTTTCTCCTATGGGCAGCTGATGGATTCAAACTGCTGACCTTTTGAATTAGCAGCCAAATGCTTTAACCGCTGTGCCACCACAGCTCCTAATGAGGGGTTGGGGGATGCAATTCAATCCATAAAACTTACTTTACCCTAAGGAACCTAGGGCACACACCCCTCTTCCTCATCCTGCCCCATCCCACCCAAAGGTGGGGACTCAGTGCCCATATTTACTGACAGTGGGGGCCTGCTTCCCTCCACCATCTCTGATAATGGATTTTTAATATTGAAGGCCAGATGTGAAGAAAGCAAAATGAGAAAAAGAACCATAAAATGTGTCCTCTCTTTCCCTCCCACTTTGTCCCCTGGCAGAGGCAGCATTGGAGACCACCAGAGCACACAGACGACCCTGTGTCTTGTGACATACTACCCACAATCCAATTATTGATTAAATCATCTTAAGATCTCTTCTGGAGTAGAAATGAACAATTTTACCTGGAGAATCTTGCTAAGGGTTCCTCACACTGTTGAAGCCCAATCATAACCCTAGGTCAACCTGGTCCTTCTCAATCCAATCAAGTATAACTGAGAAAAAGAAGGAAAAATAATCAAGAAGAGAGTTCCGGCAAGATGGCGGACTAGGCAGAAGGA
>NW_006921632.1:14168179-14204173 GCF_000298275.1 Orycteropus afer afer | reverse complement strand
CACCCCATAGGGTTTCATGGTTATAAATCTTTATGCAAGAACACTGCCACATCTTTCTTCCTTGGAACAGCTGGTCTGGTTGTAGCCTACTTGAATTCTTATTTAGTCTTACCCCTTTCAAACCTCCACACTATTCTATTGCCAAATTCTATCAATTTCAAATTTCATTTCCTATTTTCTGTCTCCCAACAAAGTCAGTACACTGCTGCAGAGCATATCCTAGGAATCTAACAAGTTTAGTCTAGTGACATCTAAATGATCACTAGACTAATGCCAATCTTGTGCTGTTTTGCCAATCTTACACCCCTTAAATTCATTTTCCACACAGCCACATCTGGTCATTTTACTCTCCTTCTTAAAGTCACACTTATTATTGTTGTGTGCCATAGAGTTGATTCTGACTCTTAGTGACCCAATGTAACAGAGCACAACAGCTCCATGGGGCTTTCAAGGTGGTAATCTTTACAGGAGCAGATTGCCAGGTCTTTTCTCTCTTGGAGAACCCACTTAAACCAAAAACCAAGCTCACTGCCACTGAGTTGATTCCAACACATAGCAACCCCCATTGGATTTATGAGGCCATAAATCTTTATGGAAGTAGATTGCCCCATCTTTCTTCCGCAGAGCAGCCAGTAGATTTGAACCATCAAGCTTCTGGTTACCAGTTAAATGCCTTAGGGACTGTACCACTAGAGCTCCTTACTCGCCCACAAATGCCTAGCAAGATTCTTCTGTTCCCTGGCCCCCACTAACCTCTCCAGCTTCACCTGTAGCCACTCTCTGCAGGGTCCTTTTACTAATATCAAACTGTAATTCCTTCTTGATCCACACCATGTCATTTCACATGACAGCTCCTCTACCTAGAATATCCTTTCTTCCCACTTTCCCTTCAAAACTCAACCCAGGAGTTCTCTCCATTAAGACCAAAAACCCAACTAAGACTCATAGCAATTCTATAAGACAGAGTAGTACTGCCCCAAAGGATTTCCAAGACTATAAGTCTTTTTATTATTACTATTTTATTGTGCTTTAGGTGCCAGTTTACAGAGCAGAGTTTGTTTTACATTCAACATTTCGTGTACATTTAGTTTCACTCCCCATTTACCATCCCCAATCCTAACCCAGTCTCCTCCCCTCCCTATCCAGTAACCACCCCCACTTCCCCACCCCCCCACCCCTTGTCCCTCATAGTTATTCACTCCTGCGTGTCCTGCATTTCCCCTGTGCGAATGTTGCCCCTCTGGTATTCCGTGGTTGATTGCTCCAAAGGATGCATCTCCATTAAGTATGTGGGTGCATCACCTTGGGTTGAGTGGTCTGTGTATACATCTTATTTACCATTGGGCTAAGAGCCAGCCCCTGGGAGTGAGTTTTATTCCAGGCCCAAAGTGGATCCCAGGGCCATAGTATTGGGGGTTCCACCAGAGTCCATCCGACCAGTAATTCTGGTCATTATCATGTTTTTGGATTTTGTTCTATATTTTTCCTCCCACCCTATCCAGGATCTCCAGTTTTGATCCTTTCCTGAGTGGTTGGCATTGGTAGCCAGGTACCATCTAGTTCTTCTGGTCTCAAGGTCCATCATGTCCTAGGGCTGATAGCTTCCAATTGTCCTTGGTTTTCTGGTTTTTTTGTTTTTTGGTTTTTGGTTTTTTTTGGTTTTTAATCTTCTTCACTTAAGACAATAGGAGACCCTTAGCTGCATCTTAGATGGCCACTTGAAAGCTTTTAAGACCCCAGTCACTACTCACCAATGTAGGCTATGGAATAAGATTGTTTTAATGTATTTTATTGTGCCAGTTGAGTCTGGTGTCTCCAATACTATGGTCCTGAGTCAGTAGATCCATTGGATGTCTCTCCTACAGTGTCTGGCTGTCTGTGAGGAATTGTTCTCTGTCTTCTGTTATTTCTGTAAAAATTACAGGTATTATGTATCACTGGTATCTGTACAAGATTAGCCTCGGCTGAGTCTATCCTTGGTCTAGAGTATAATCCTGTTCACAGACCTCCAACTGATCTTCTCAGATGTTTATATGTTTATCTTTTTCCAAGGCTATAAGTCTTTATGGAAGCAGATTGCCTCACCTTTCTCCAGCAGAGCAGCTACTGGGTGCAAACTACTGGCATTTCAGTAAGCAACTGAGCACTTAAACAATTGTGTCACTAAGAAGTCCTCCCCAAAACACACTCAGCTGAGCCAAGTGCTGGGCAAAGTCACCCATCTCTGTATTCCCATGACACCCTGTGCATTGACAGCTGGCACTGAAATCAGTACCAGCATCTAATTCATCTTTGCATCCCCTGTGCCTGAGACTTTGATTAGGAAATTTTTGTTGAATTGTTATATTTCACACTTGCTTTGACCCTTGCTGAATGCAGTTTACTAGTAACAGTTGCTGCAGAGTCAATTCTGACCCAAGGCAACCCGTATGTGTCAGTAGGAATGTGCCCCACAGGGTTGTCAGTGGCTGATGTCTTGGAAATAGATTGCCAGGATTTTTCTAGGCACCTCTGGGTAGACTCGAACCGCCAAGCATGCTAACCATTTCCACCTCCCAGGGACTCTGGACCCAATTTGTCGAGATCTTATTTGACTTACAAATTATTTTGGTTACCGAGCTCTGGTAGCATAGTGGCTAAGACACTTGCCTGCTAACCAGACGGCTGGCGGTTCAAACCCACCAGCCACTCCTCGGAAGGAAGGTTGGGCAATCCTACTTCCGTAGTGATAACTGCCTCGGAAACCCAAGGAGGGGTCGCTATGAGTCGGGGCCAACTCGACGGCACATAACAACAACAACAACAACAACAACAGTGCTGCTCTGACAGGAATACACCACAAATGGGAGAAGTCTGAGTGTGAAGTGCCAGGCTCTAGGAGCTGAGTGAAAGCTAACAAATCCGAGGTCGACAAGTGAAAGGCACAGTCTCGATATTACCAAACCACACGGCGGGCATAGATTCAAGTCCATTAAAAGTCCTAAGATCGGCAGAGCATGACAGACTGCTGAATGAAGACTCAGCTACATGCAGGGTCCAAACATGCCAAAAAGCTAGAGACCTTCCTCATAGCTGCTTCTTATATACTGGAAGCAGACCATATCCCTAAAGTAGCTACTCAGCTGATCCAGTAGATTCCACCATGGAGTTAATTACCTATCTCACCATGGGGAAAAACTACATCCAGCTGCCCAGGCATTCAACCAGGCCTAGCCAAGTTGACACACAACCTTAACTACCACACAAGTCCAGTCTGTCTTAGCATCCAAAGCTCCAGGTGAATCAGACCAGCCCAGAGACCTGGAAAATTGCTACCTGAAGAGTGCAATTTCCTGTCTAACATATTAATAACATCACTTTCTGCAAGGCAGTAGAATCATTAAAAGAGCAGCTCTCTGGGTTTATAATCCAATCACACCATTTATTAGCTGTGCAGCCTTGAGCAAGTTACTTACCATCTCTCTCTGCCTCAGATGCTCATAACTAAAATGGTAATTCTCCCTCATAGGGTGTTGTGAGAATTAAATAAGTTAGTACATGTAAAACACTGAGAACAGTACCCAGTAGAGAAGAAGCATTTAACAAGCATTACTTATTATTGTATGTCCTATGATTTATTGTCACTAAAGGTCCTAAGGAAAGGAAACAGATATACAAGAACTAATTTGAAGTCATGTCTCCAAAGTCTGAAAAATTACATAGTAGTAGCCTTAAGCACAGTGGTTAAGCACTTGGCTGCTAACCAAAAGGTCAGTGATTCAAACCCACGAGCCACTCTACAGAAGAAAGATGTGGCAGTCTGCTTCTGTAAAGATTACCACATTAGAAGCCTTATGGGGCAGTTCTACTCTGTTTAGAAGGTTGCTGTGAGTTGGTATCTACTTGACGGCAATGGATTTGGTTCTTGGGTTTTGGTCTCTAGCATGGAGAGTGGCAAGCCCCAAGAAGTACAGCTCTATTGGACAAATATGTAGATTTATCCTTACTATCTGGGTTTCAGATCCCAGTTCAACCACCTCGCAGTTTGTGAAAATTGTAGGATACATTACCTTTTTGAGCTTCCATTTTGTGCTTTGAAAAACAGAGATGCTAATGCCTATATCTCAAGTATTTGGGGGTTAAATGAATGTATGTTAAAGCAGCTAACACATGGTCAATGGCTCTATAAAGTTTGTAAAATGGGGCCATAAGAAATAGAATACCTACAACTACAATCAACAATTGTCCGTATATTGTTTGAGAAAGAAAGAAAGCCATCTTTGTCTTGAAGAATTCCTTCTTTAAAAGACAAAAATGTCTGTAAACATCTCTGATGTTCCATATTCCAGTGAGACTAGCCTTAATTATTTAGGTCCCATATCTAAGGCCATGATAATTGTCTTAGATCCTTTAAGTTTTTGTTTGAGAACTTTAGCAATGCTAGAGTCTCTATGAACATATTTTATGGATTAAATTAATGATTCTTGCTGGCAACTAGGGGTCTTCTTAACTGGTATATGAATTAAACTCTACTTTTAAAAGATTAAGGATTTTTTTTTCCCTTCTTCCTCATTTCCCAAAAAAAGGATAGTAATCCTTCTTTCCTTGCCATGCCTTCACAGACGGTGAATTGCAGCTCCCCCAACTTCCCCCAAGCACACAGACAGCACTGAACAGATTGTGAAGACTGCTTTTGGGGAGGAAACTAGCATGTTGCAGCCTCATGGCTTAAGAAGGGATTCAGGCACTTGTGCTGGAGGCTGTGCCTTGCCAGCAACACACAACACCAGACACACTGGTGGCTCCACAACAGAAGCTGCACAGCACACCTCCAGTGTCCAACACATGGGCTTCCCCCAGGCCAGCCTGCTCACCACACATGCCCCTCATCACCATCCCCATCTGGCCACTCTTCAAAACAGCTTTGCTGACATCATGCTCAATGTCTTGGGCCTTCCTGCTATGGGCCATGGGACCTTATTTAGAGCCATTTCTTCCCACTAAGGAGTTAATCACATGCGTTTTCAATGATACAACCATCTGGGCATCTGACACCAGGCATTAAGTAATTAGTGGAAAATTTTGCAACATATCTAAGGATATTTAATAAATATTTCTGGAATGAATAAATGAGGCTCATCTACTGCACATTTGCTCCATCCATGAAAGAATAATGGAGAAGCTTTTGATCATCCCCTGGCTCCTTCTCAGAGTTCTCCCTTGAAGCCCCCACAACTCTGCCCACACTGTGTTAGCTACTCCCTAGGGGCCCATCCTTGAGCTATTGCTGTGCTCAATCTCCCCTTCAGCAATCTCATACATTCCCTCTGCTCCCAGTACCACCTGTATGCCACAAATTGCCAATATTTATTTCTAGCCCATAGCACTTCCCTCAACTGAACTGAAAAATTAGACTTTTTAATGGTCATTTTCATCAAATGTTCAAGGGCACTTCAAACTCCACACATCCAAAACTACATTCATTATTGTACCCCTCAAGTATGCTTCCTGCTTTATATATTATTCCAGTTGGGTGCCTTGCCCATCCACACTAAAAATCCTGGGAGTCATCTTCAACTTCTCTAGCTCCTGCCTCCATTCTATGCAATCATTTTCCAAGGTCAGCTGGTTTTACTTCCTAATATTATTTGAATCAGTCCATACCAAACTTCCTTTCTGCACAACCAGTTATAAGAATGGAAACCATGCATAAGAATGGGAACAAACATGCTGAAGGAAGTAGTAAAACAAATGTGCCCTATTATGAGCAAAAGACTAAAGAAATTCCATGATTTGGACAGGCTCCTCTGCAATTTGGAAGTTCATCTGGGCATCTCCTACTCACTCTCTAGATATCAGCTTAAGAGGTCCACTGTTGGGAAGTATTTGATCACTGCCTTTCCTCTATGACTCCCATTCAAAACTTGATGACATGACCTTCCTGTAAATTACCCCATATTTAGTGCCTACCTTTATCACTGCCAGGTACAGATCCAGGTTTATGGATATGAAACATACAATTTTAGGCACCCTTCTTTAAGCACATCTTTAAGCAAAATTATACAAAACTACAAATACAAAAACAGGTGCAAAAGTGATTGTAATTATAAAGAGAAAAACATACATCAAATTAAAAATTGTTTAAAGTTGTAAAATACATCATGCTAAAAAGAACAGAAAAAAATTATATTTAATTGATTAACTGCTTTACACCTCTAGAATACTTTTTCCTACTTGTTTTCCTACTTGTTTGCTGTACAATCTTTGTCACATCATGATATAATAATTATTTTGTAATATTTTCCATAGAGAGAAGAGAAATATAGTGTTTCCTCTGCCATAGTTGACCAAAATTTGTTTGTTATTACTGATAGTTAGACTTCATAAGACATAATACATTATAATAAACTCTCTGCATTGCTACAAACGGAGCACTGGTGGTACAGTGGTTAAGTGCTCAGCTGTTAACTGAAAGTCAGTGGTTCCAACTAACAAGCTCCTCTGTAGGAGAAAAATATGGCAGTCTACTCAAAGATTAACAGCTTAGAAACCCTATGGGAGAGTTCTACTCTGTCCCATAGGGTAACTATAACTAAGATTGCTGAGTCAGAATTGACTCTACAGCAATGGTTTTGTTTGTTTTTATATTGCTACAAATACATAAATATAGAATTTTGATAAATTATGCTCCAAAAGATTCCTATCAAAAAACAATATATGATGTGTTTATAATTGGATATGGAAGATCTTCCATTCTAACTAGACATCCATGAGAATCAAAGCCTTAGCTTACAGTTTTATTCATTGGATGACTAGAAGAGTTACCATAGACTAGCTTCTGACTTCTTACATTTCAAATCTTGTTTTTCTTTCCATCCACATTCTATTTGTAGCCAAGTACTTTTAAAATACTCATATCATCTTACAAATTCTGGTCCTGCATCTTCATGTCACAATGCCAGGTGAGTTAGCACAATGATAATACAAGCCCTCTTAGAAGCCAATCCTACACCAAGACGATTGACAATAGCTTAACTATGCATGGAAGTTATGGAAAACACATAAATACATCCCACTAAACCCACACAAAATGTATCCTCAACTTAAACTCTCCTTAGCCAAATCTCAGAATGTTTTATAGCTGGAGTTCATAAGAATGCTACATTATACGCATACTCTCTATATCACTACAAACTGAATTTCTGAGAAATTAAGTGGTTAAACATTCAACTAATGGAAAGCTTGGCTGTTTGAACCCACCCAGAGGTACTTTGGAAGATAAGACCAGCGATCTGCTTCTGAAAGGTCATAGCTTTGAAAGGTCACAGACGTTTTACTCTGAACACATGGAGTTGCTATGAGTCAGAACTGACTCAATGGTAGCTAACAACAACAGTCTTATGCTACTCAACACAAGGGGAAGTGAGATGTAAGAGAAGTCAGAGCAGAGAGAGAGTGCATACTCTTATTTGAATACAGTTAAAATAGCTAGCGTTTGTAAATTTTACAAAAATATATGACACTGTGACACTGCCAGGGCTTTGAAAGGGGATCAATGAGTGGAGCTCTGAAATTTAAACATCACAAAATCCATTTGTAATCACCACACTTAACCATACTGTGTATTAACTAATTAATTATTTTTCTGTTTCTCCCACCAGACTCTAAACTTAATACCAGGACTATGTCTTATTCATCTTTGAATCTCTAGTACATAACACTAGCAGATAGCAGGCACTCAATAAACATGTGTTAGCTGAGCTGAGCTGAGGTGGCAAAGAGGCCACAACATTTAACAGTGCTCATCTATGTCATTTTTAAGACACTGCGGTGGTTATGTTGTGTGTCAACTTGGCTGGACCTGGCTGAGTGGCTGGGCAGCTGGATGTAGTATTCCCCATGAGGAGACTGGCAATCAACTCCATGGTGGAATCTACTGTGAGCAGCTGAGTAGCTGCCTTAGGGAATGTGGTCTGCTTCCTGTATATAAGCAGAAGCCGTGAGGAATGGTCTCTAGCTTATGGCACCTTGAACCCTGCATGTAGCTGTGTCATTGTTCAGCAACCTGCCTTGCTCTGCTGACCTTGGGACTTACAGTGGACTTGAATTAATGGCCTGCCGTGTGATTTGGTAATATCAGGACTGTGCCTTGTTACCTGTCAACCTTGGACTTGGCAGCCTCAGCAGCCAGCAGCTGTCTGAGCGAAGAAAAGCCTCTAGCTTCAGTGGGCTGGGAGCTGGAGGCAAAGCTGAAGCCCAAGGCTGAGGGGCTTTCACCCAGTCCCTAGAGTCTGGCACTTTAAACTTGGACTTAAAGCTTCCAAACTGTAAGAGAATAAACTCCTGTTTGTTAAGGCCATCCCATTTGTGGTATATTCATGTCAGAGTGGCACTAGCTAACCAGAACAGACATCAAATTCTTTCTTGTCTTAGTAAGAAAAGCATGTTGATGTCAATCAGGCATCTTGCATTTAGTGAAAGGTGACTGACCAAGCACAATGGGAAAGGGCAAAATAATGTAGTTACCAAAAAAAGGCATCAGAGAATTATGAATTTCATACAGTTTTGGCTCCAGCCTTTGTCAGCCTAGTAAAATGGCATATGCCTAAAGCAAAAACCATACTGTAAGAAAGGAATCATGATTTAGTTTTAAATAAAATTTGATGAATGTTTTCCTGTATGTTGGCCACATTTTCAGTCTACTTATTCATTCAGCAGATGTATAGTGAGTTCCTACCATATTCTAGGCATTGTGTACTAGGGTCTAGAGATTGTACCATGAGTTAAATTAGATATAGAGTAGAGAGAATTATGGAGGAAACAGACATTAAATTATCATACCAATGACAAGATAATTACAAGCAGAGACAAGTGCTGAGAAGGAAAGGGACAAGGCTCTATGAAAGTATAAATGAAGGGCCTTAACCTATCAATTGGTGAAAGATGTCTTCTCTGAGAAAAAGACATTAGTGGTAATATTTGAAGGATGAAAAGGAATTAACCAGTAGAAGAAGAAGAGCATCAAAGAGCATTCCAGACAGAGGAGCAGCTTGTACAAAACTACAGCAAAGAGATGGAGCTGAAGACCATCTATTACACTTCCAAATTCACTCTCCATTCTCTCTACCCTGCCCTACACCCCAGGAGCTATTTTCTATGGACTGTATTAACCAGGGCCCCTTTCCCTCTGGCTTCTGCTAATTTTGACCAATCATTTCAAGTATTTATTCCTCTGACTCTCTCCCTGCTAGGCTTTAGGTTGTAATTGCTGAACACAGCTTTGATTTGGTAACCCTGTCCTATAGCTATCACTACAGCTACAGTTGTGTGAAGAACCATTCCCTCCTTTTGCACATACAAGCACCAATGTTGTTGGTAACACTTCCCAAATGTTCCATTATCTGTTGTTGGTTTCCTTTTATTCTGCTCACATCATTGTAAGTAGTCCATAATAGACTCTCCTCAATTATGAAGTTTGAACATACCAGCTAGTTCCTGCTGTGAATGTTATACAATATGTATGAGAAACTGAAAGAACGTAGTTGTAGTGTGAAATGAAGAGATGGTATAACATGTAGCTTAGGATCTGTACAGGTACCAGCCTATCTAGAGCTTTCAAAGCCACTTTGAGAATTTAGATTTTTATTCTAAGAGAAGATGGAGAATTTTAAGCAGCAAAGTCTTTCACTATTTTAGTCAAAACAAGACTAGATTGGGTGGAGAAATAAGCGGGAAGCGAGAAAATGGAGATAATAAAGGTTGTCATTGTTCACAGGGCTTTGGCTGTGAAGGAAGGAAAGCTTTAGGGTAGTAGCTAGAGGGGAGATGTAGGATCAATGGAAAGTATTATTAAAAGTAAAAGAGAACAAGAATGGAACTGTTCCAGGCAGATAGGAGAATGAAACAGGTTGGGGGACTGTTAGTTTATGGGTGTTAACAGTAAAAAGCCGGTTGCCATTGAGTCAATTTGGACTCATGGTGGCCACATGGGCTACAAATTAGAACTGCAGTCCATGGTTTTCATGGTTGTGACCTTTTGGAAGCAGATTGCCAGGTCTTTCTTCTGAAGTGCCTCTGGTTGGGTTTGAACTGCTAACCAGTGCTTAACCATTTGCACTACACAAGGACATAACACACTGACCATCTATAGAAAGAGGTGTTCCTCTTCCATTGTAAGACAATGGAATTATATGGAAACACATGTAAGTAGGTACATATATGTGTTGTTGTTGTTGTTATGTGCTGTCGAGTCAGACGCAACTCATAGTGACCCCTCCTTGGGTTTCCAAGGCAGTATCACTATAGAAGTAGATTGCCCCATCTTCCTTCCAAGGATGGCAGGTGGGTTTGAAGCACCAGCCTTCTGGTTAGCAGTCAAGTGCCTTAGGCACTACACTACCAGAGCTCCCCATATATGTGTAAGGTAGCAGGAAATTGATGGAGGGGCTAAGCATCTGTTGACTTCAGATTTCTTTGGAAGATAAAAGAAAAGATCATTCACTGAGAGTCAGAGAAAAAGTTGGGGTGAGGTGGGTAGACATAAGAGGTTTGATAACAGGGAAGATGGTTTAAAATATTTGTTGTTGTGGTTGGAAATATAACTCAACCAGAAGTTTGCAGTAAGAATGTCAAGCAATTTTCATTCTTTTTAGTTTGGTTATTGACATGGATTTTCTTTCAGCCACTCTATTGTAAGACTGCTCAGTCCAAAAGATTTAAGTACATCTAGCCTAGACCATGATCCTGGAGTAGACACAGGACTGAGACTTGTGCTATTGGTCCAAGAATGGGCACATGACCCAAGCTAGACCAATCAGAGTCCAGCCTGAAATGTTCACTGGCATTATCAGGAAAGATGTTCTTTCCCTTTCACTGTTATTAAAATTGAAAGGATAATATAAGCTTAGTTAAGGCTGCCAGATGTCATTTTTTTCATAAAGCTGGGGAGAAAGGCAAAGCTCTGAAGATACTAATTGAATGTCTAGATCAAACCATGCCTAAAGCTAAACTACTCCTTAACTTTCCACCTACATAAATTTCCATTTCTGCTTAAGCTTGATTAAGTTGTATTTCTAATGCATACATTAATTACATAGGAGCACTGGTGGCACAGTTAAGCACTTGGCTGCTAACCTAAAGATCAGCACTTTGAACCCATCAACTGATTTGTGGAAGAAAGATGTGGCAATCTGCTTGTGTTAGACTTGGTTGTCTAGAGAAACAAAACCAGTAAAACTTATATATATGTATATAGAGAGAAATTTATCTTAGGAAAATGGCTCACACACTTATAAAAGCTGGCAAATCCAAAGTTCCTGGATCAAATATCAAGCTGAAGGCTTTTCCCCACTCTTGCAGCCGCAGCGGCTGAGGAGCTCAAGGCTGGCAGGCAGTACACCAGCTGTTGACTCCAGCGAATGACCAATCCAAGATCTCCAGGCCAAATGGTGGATTGTTCACTCACGGACAGTTGTAAGCAGCACAACAGAATCCCGATCCACAGAAGAATGTCTCCTCTCCCAAGATGTCCACAGATACACGGGAACTAGGCCACACCCCTAAGGAAACTCCCTTTTAACAGATTGCCTGCTCAAAATATAGTCATCTGATCCCATCATGGGAACAACCACACCACAACAGCTCAAACCACATAGAATTGTGGTCCAGCCAAGTTGACACACAGCTCCAACTATCACACTGCTTCTGTGAGGATTACAGCCTTGGAAATCCTATGGAGCAGTTCTACCTTGTCCAATAGGGTTGATGAGTCAGAATCAACTCAAAGGCACATAACAACATCAATCTCTCATTTTGCATTCTGCAGACATGCTTTATGGCTTGAAGCAGAAAAAGGTAGTTGATTACTGGAGTTTATCCAGAAGAGTTTTGCCACACACATACACACCAAAAAAAAAAAAAAGCACAATAATAAGAAAAGGAGACAGGAAAGTAGCAAAGGCCTCATGGCCAAATTTCTTTCCTTTATCCCAAATGCTAGATCTCATGTTCCTGCGGTCAGGGCTGCAAGTGGGTGGCACAGGTATTCATGGTTAGATCCCCACTGAGAAAAATGTAATCTGACCATTGCTCCCACTCCCCATGAACCACCACTCCTTTACCCATGACTGTCCAAAGCAAGAACATTCCTGGCAATAGTATATTTACTGCAGACAAGACTTGTAGAGTGAGATACTACGAATATTAAACAAGAAGGAAATAGAAGAGGGAACCAAGAGGTGGAGGATAATTAAAGAATGTAAAATAAGTCTAACACTTATAAAAGCTGGCAATGAAAAAAGAACTCAGCCTGTTGTGTTTTCAGATATACCAAAAGTGAACAGCCAACAATTATTGAAGTCAAGGCAAAGTGTAAAATTTAGTTTTTCCATCTGCATACTCTATCTTCTTATCAGAAGCAGAGCAAAGTGTTGTAGGTTCATGAATCATCTACACTTGTTCCTGGCAGGAAACTTCTAATAATTTATACATTCCATCTGCTTGCAACTTAAAAGACTAATTACCAGTGATAACAACTAATACCGAGTAAGATTAATGGATGAAGCTCTTAAAAATGAGGCCAATAGGAGCCCCAAACTCAGCATGACCACAAGTAGACTAAAAGTTTGCCTGTGACATAAACAGATGGTATTTAGAGCTTCCAATTTGATAAAGTGAAAGGTAGTCCCCTTGTTGAGTAAATTATTTAAACTCCACCCCAAGATCTATAATTTAAGTTAAAATGTCACCTGTGTCTTTGCAGTATCACCTTTACCTTTTGAAAGTGGGAACATAAAGAAGTTTTCAAAAGAAGGAAAGGCCATCTGGCCTACCCTAGTTACCATTTATGGTTAATTATTATTAATATTAATAATTTTACATAAAAGCACACAAACCTGGAGGCTCTGAGTCCTTTAGTAGACATTATAGATCAAGCCAGTCTCACCAAGCCACAAAGCAGAGCAAGTAATTAGCTAGTAAATCCCACTGAAAAAAGTATTTAATCAAAATAAAAGTTGAGCTTCTGTACAGTATGTAATGACCTTTTCCTGAAAGACCATTTATTTCCTACTCCCATTTTCATACCAGATCCAATTCCCATTGCCCTTTGAAGCCAAAGTCACCTTTATACAGAGAAGACACAGATGGAAACTGGAAGCAAACAAATAGAGAGCTAGTTTTGTCCTAAAAAGCATCACCCATCCTTGAAAAACATGTATATGCTAATTTTTAAGTCATAAATAATTTATTTTATCAAATGCCTTCCTTCACAATTATGCTTTGCTTTAATATGCCTGTTTTGATTTATTTTCAAAATATTTTTGTAGAGTAGATAACAGCAGATATTTCATTCCACTTTATACTGAAAATCAAAGAATTTCTGTGACTTGACTGAAATTATACTACTAGTAATCAGGGGTAAGAACAATACACTCTTAGTTTGTTATTAAAACCACTGAATCAGCTGTTCTCAAACTTTTTTATCCCATAGGTAGTTTCTATTTCTTTTAATCCACAATATTCATGTTTTTATAACTCATATTGCATTAATAACAAATATTTTAAAATTCTAAAATTATGTCCTTGCAAAACAATTTAAAGTAATAATGAGGACCAGATAATTTCTGAAGCTATAAAATGGAAATAGTAATCCTGTGAGATAGCATATTGGATATACATCACAGAGGAGCCTTCCTAAACTTAAAAACAATAATAAGTTGTCTAACTCATAGTGACCCCATGTGTGTCAGAGCAGAACTGTGCTCCATAGGGTTTTTAATGGCTGATTTTTTTTGGAAGTAGATCACCAGGCCTTTCTTCCAAGGCATCTCAGGGCAGACTACTACATCCAACCTTGTAGTAAGCTGCCAACTGCATTAACAATTTGCACCACCCAGGGACTCCTAATGAAACACAAAAACAAAAAAACAAACTCACTGACGTCAAGTTGGATCCAACTCATAGTGACCTTTCCTTGGGTTTCCAAGGTGGTATCACTGTTTCATATAAATAGTATTAATTATCATAGACAGTTTTGTCTTTTTTTTCCTTCTTTTGATTCAGTTTTTCATATTTTCCTTTACCATGTTGGGTGAGTCTTCCTTAGACTTTGTGTACTTCTTGACATTTCAGAGAATTATTATGCCTATGATCACTCTTCTCTACTTCTCTTTTGTCTTAAAAAGGGCCCACATACTCTTTCTTTAAAACCAAATCTTGCTCATTATTGTCAAGTCTCTTCAGTTTGCAAATAATCTCCAAAAGTCTTTTCCAAGTATTTTCTCAATGAATATTTGCACTGTATCACTACCGTTACACTCTGCCTTTTTGCTGTGTCCCATGTGGGACCCAGTGGCTTTTTCCCAACTGTATAACCTAGAATATTTATGAAGGTTCCCTCTCAATTTGTTCTTCTCCTAACTCAATAGTCTACACTTGAAGTCAGGTGGAAATTCATCTTACATAAGTAGATTTTACATCTTTCTGACAGCAGCATGGCCCCAGTCCATGCACTTCTGTTCCCTACTACTTTCACGCTGTTTAAAATGGAAGGGTTGCAGGATCGCTGAATCAAAGGAGGCAGCATTTAAGCCCAGTTCTGATTACAAGTGTCACTACGTCCTGAAATATTTCTGAGGAGTGAGAGAACAAGCAGATTTATAGGGTACATACTTCACTGGTTTTTATTTTGGTGGTGCGTGTAGATGAGAAAAGATTAAAAGCCCAAACAAATGTCTAAATCATTGTGCACACTCTGCAGTACATTTCCCAGCCATAGGCACCATGGACAACAGTCTACAAAGGAAAATGGTCCTGTTCCTTCCAGAAAATCTAAGAGAAAAAATGATCCCAAAGAATCACGAGGGATGTTTCAAACTGTCAGAATTGTATTTCATGTGGGAAAGTGGTTCAATTTTTGATATTCGTTTTCTTTGAAGTTTGAAGTACTGAAAACTTCTAAATTTTCAAAAGACTAATTCAAGAGTTTCAATATGGTACAATTCAAGGTGTGCTTTCCATTGATAATTTAAGGAACTGGAGTGTTACTGCTTCCAGAAATGCAAGTCTAGAAAACAAATAACATAGTGATTAGAGGACAGTTTCATATGTCATGGTTCTGGGTTCAAGTTACCAGCTTGAACATTTTCTAACCAAGGGAAATCAGGTTACTTAACCTCTCCAACCTCTCTAAGCATTATCTGTAGAGTGGGAATCTTTGCACCTTGTTGTTAAAGTGAAGCAGAGCAATCAATATATTGTTTGCAATGAGTAAACTAATTGATAGCTACTATATATAAAATTTATTTCTTTAAAGGATGATCGGGCTCATCAACAAAGAAATAGATGCCTATAAATCCAGTTTCTGTTTTACTAAGGGTAATGTTTGGGGCAGAGGAGCCTTCCCAAACTTCTCAAATGACACCAAACGAGTAGTGGGTATTTTTCCCACCTGAAGCCAAGTGTCCTTTCTATTTCTATGTCTAAATCAATCCCATTCCCCCTTAGCATCCAATTTCTTCCCACTTTCTCTCCTTTTCAATGAATGATGTTCCTGTTCTTCAAGCTGATTTCTATTTTAAGGCTTAAATACTGAGGCCCACAGTTTCTGCAGGCACCTTTTACATTCAAAAGGGCCCATCTCTCAGTATGCAAGGGAAAGATGTTTATTTCAAGGGCTTTGGGGATGGTGTAATAATAAGGGTCAGATTGCATGTGTGATCAATTTTGGCCTTTTGCATGCCAATTTACATATCGCACTCGGATGTTTTATTGATGGCAAATCCTATAGAAAGATGTTATTATGCTCATATTTTCAATGTCTTAGGGGTCAGCATCTTGCATACAGATATCCACTGGCATATATTCAAATGTAGAATTGCTAGCTTTATCATTTTAAATGATTTGAGCCAAAGAAAGGACACTCCATTTTTTGCGCAATAGTCAATTGAAATGGAAACAGCCGAGTGCATCTCCCTTGAAAGTCTCTTCCCCTCTAGTGCCAATTACAGAATATGAAAGGTACACTCTGCACAGCTTGCTCAGGATAATAAATCACTAAACTGGAAGTTTCAGTTACCTTGCTGATTTTGATAAGAAAATTAATAGAATTAGCAGCTTAGCTGTCCAACCAGGAGATTCACGTTATGAAAAAGAAGAGAGGGAAAGAAAAGATGCAAAAAGAAAGGAAAAGAAGAGAGAGAGATGTGTTTCTACATCCAGGGCTGCTTTTAGTTCCTCCTGGTGACAGGGAGACAGTTTGGATAGTTTCTCCTGGCCCCCTCATAGTGATAAAGCTGTGTCGAAAACAGTTCAAGGAGCACTATCAATTACTGTCTACTTGTTCTGTTTTCATGCATAATTAAAGCTGGACAAAGCCAACATTGGATCAGACATTGAAGAACACTGCATCAGGCAAAGTCCAGCAGCAGCTCTACTATTCATTTAAAAAAATAAAAATCTAAACAGCCCAGAAATTGAAAAGCAGTGAGACTCAGATTGTTTTCAAGATGAGGATTTACTATCCTGTGCTTTGTTGGAGTGGGGTGTTGTGGCAATTTTGTTCTTTTTGTCCAGGGGATGATAATTGTGTACAATAAAACTGCTGCTCTCAAGAAAGAATGAAAAGACAAGAGTTGTTTGTTAAAGAAGACCCTTAGTAGCCTTCCCTCTGCTCCTTTTTTCCTTAAATATATATGAAAATCTGTAATTATTTCTGAAGAACATTTTCAACAGCTGTAAATTATAATGAGCCAATCACTGTGTGCTCCTTTTTTTCCCCCAGCAGCTGCAGAGTCCCATTCAAAGCAATTAATTGATATTTGTAAAGTGCTTTGAAACTGAGAAGTGGAGCCTCATAAGTGCTAAGTATTGTTATTACTGCTGCTGCATTAGGAATTAGTAAAGCCAGCTTCTCTTCAGACCAACCTCAGAAGAATGGCAGTAATTCTATGTGTCTAAGATAATAACCTAAAACTCCAAGGCATCTAAAAAAAAAAATCAGATTAACGGACTTTCTAAAGAAACAACAGAGGTTAATTGCTAAAGATAACTTCACTGAAAATTATAAACTATCAAGTGTTGAGCAGAATAAAGCTTTAATTCTCTGCTACATTTATAATTTTCACACGTTTATACCAATGTGTCAATTTGCACATTTTTTTCAGAATGCATGTCTTAAGCAATATACGTTTGAGAACATGACACTTGTTTGTACACCACATCAAAGTAAAGGCTTTCATAGATCACCAGGAGGACTTAGAGAATGTTTGGCATTGTATTACTTTCTTTGGGGAGAAAATCACTCTACCAAATCAAAAGATACTCTAGATTATTTTGAAATTTTCTTATTTTGTTGGCAATATGTACAAATTGGGAAACGTTTGAACATTGGCTATTGGTATGGTTTCCAGCTGACCTCATTGTCTACCTTCAGTATTTCATTTGCAATGTAAAAAATAAGCTTAGCATATATACTTTACCTCTGCCATCTACATCACTGACAGCACTGGTCATAAGAAGGGATGGTACAATGATAGTAGTATATGTTTCAAAGCACAAAGTAAAAGAAAATCTTTATAGAGATATCTCACAGAGATGGGTACAATTGAAACATTATTTCTTGGGAGCAATAACTCTAGGGATGGAGTCGCAAACCTGATGGCATCCATTGCTGTTAAGAAGAGCTATGGGTAGCAAAACAGACAAAGTACATGGATAGGTTTTCTTTTCCCTGATCCTGAAAAGCCGCGGTTTGCTAGAAAGCTGTATGTTGCTAAGCAATTAATTGTTGGCCATTCAATACCATTTCTTCGTTAAGGACTGAAGAAAAGTACAGATGGTGGTTAGCACAACCCAGCATTGCTTACACATACATTTTGAAATCGAAACTATGTATCTGTGAATCAAACAATGGAACCAGTGAGTATGCATACATAAAAACTCTGCAGGGAAAAAAAATCACACAATACTATGTGATGTTGTTGTTGTCATTTGCCGTCAAGTCGGACCCGACTCATATCGACCCCTCCTTGGGTTTCCGAGGCAGTATCACTACGGAAGTAGATTGCCCCATCTTCCTTCCGAGGAGTGGATACTATATGATAGTCATATATAATAGAATCAGTTAATTTTTATGCCATTAAAACAAAAATTGTAATCCAAGCAAAGTTTCTTTTTAAAGGCGTTACTCAAGCTTGGTTCTCTTAATTAGAATTAAAAAAAAAAAAAAAAAAGATGCCTTCAATAAAAACTTAGAACACTAGGAAATTTACAATTTCAAAAAATTCCTACTGTCAATTTATTTATTTGTCTAAATAGAGCTACAAATAATTACAAGCACATAATAAGATATGCATTTTTTTAATTCAACAAGTATTTTATGGTGTAGAAATTAAAGTATTAAAAAACAGAAGCAAGGACCTGTGGGTTCTTTTTTCTTATTGTTCTGGCTGTCCCCAATTTGGCAAACAAGGCCAAATTGAACAAATTATCTCTAACAGTGGAGTAGCCAAAAGGCCAATGAATGGCCCTTCTATGCACAAATTAAGGTAGGAAAGAGAAAGAAATAATTCCAAATTACTTAAAGAACTTAATGGAGCTCCCAGAGCAAGGGCTCTGAGCCTAAATATTTGCTTTTAGAATATTTAGATGCTTTTTCCTAGCATATCTTATACTAATGTCTCTCCTGCAAAGAGATGATTTTATTTAAAAATGCTGAACCTAAGTGATTGTGACAGTTTCCTCTTCTACAGAATCATAGGAGAGAAAATAGAATCTTCTAGCCTACTTTCTCTTCCACTGGAACTGAGTTTTAGTTTAATATGATGGAAATCGGAGCACATGATCATGGAACAAAATCAGGAATTTAAGAGAAAGGATAGGAAATTCATTTTTTGCTGCAAAATTTATTGGGGGCTAGTCACTTTACAATGATAGCCTGACTTAATCCTCACAACAGTGCAAGTGAGGTATCAGTGCCCTCATTTTGTCAGTGACTTGCCTGAGATTCAGGCTAGATTAAGAATTTTGCTCAATTAATACTGGGATGGCATTTAAATTTGGACTTAGAACTAACTGTATAACCCCATGTTGCATGGCACTTGTATTATGCCATATAGTCTCCCAATCAGGATTCTGAGGCCAAGGCCAGGCCCAGCAAAAGAGTACACTACGCATACTTAGTTGTAGGTTCCTATTGTATTATGCCACACATTTTCCGTGACCACAAAACCTCCGTTAGTCATCAACACCTTAGTATAAACTCTTTTCTCTGAATCTTTCCAACATAGACCAGAAAAGAACAGAATTTGGTGAAGATGGTTAAAAGACAGCTTCTGTGAAACAGATATTGCCCCCAACTACACAAGACAATTTTTTAAGTTAAATACCTGCATAGCAACCCACTTGCAGAATAAAAGACCTCAATGTGCTACTGTAGTTAAGAGACTATACCATGAATCCACAACTTACCAACCATGTGACTTTGGTCTAATTTTCATCTTCTTTGCAAATTGGTATAATAACAGCATCTACCTCAGATATCAAGTTTGAGGATTAAATGAAATAATCTATGTAAAGCTCTTGGCAAAGCACTGAGCATATAATGAGAGCACAGTAAGTGTGTATCATTACATAAATTGTAACTGTGTTACTGTGGCTAACATAAGGCAAATGGTCTGTCATGATTACCTTGATAAAGAAACAATACTGAAAGTATTTTTGATTACTAAAGCAGCAGCAAGTAGCTAGCTAGGTCACATCACTCAGGTGTCTGACTAATCACCTGAAACATTTTCCCAAATAGCATCGGATGAATTCAGCCTTAAAGATGAGCACACCTTTCAAGACAGCACGTTTGTTCTGCACTAATAATAAAATTTAGATTACACTTATTTCACATGAGCAATAAAAAGATAATCCCTCATAAAGAACAGCTTAATACATTCATCTTTAACCATGAATCAACTAATCTGCTGACAAAACACACACACACACACACACATACACACAAATGCCTAGCGAATACAATTCCTTACCTCATAATTTACTTCCTACCTTTGTCCATTTCCCGTAGATGAACTCAAATCACACATGAAGTATGTTGAGCCTGTGCTCATAAATTTCAGTTGACCTATAATTTGTGATACCAAAAAGTCAATACAGCAAAGCTAAATTTCTTCCTTCTTGAGCTCAGAAACTTTCCAGGTTCATTTTTAAAAAGCAAACACACACACACACAAAAAAAAAAAATCTGTTCTAGAAATGTGCCAGTGTGTTCATAACTATTGTATTTGTATTGTATCTACAGTGAAAAGATATGGGGAAAATTTAATGAGGCATACACACATTGCCTCAAAAATCCCTTTAAAATAGAGCTAAATAGTAACAAAGATGGAATAATCCTGTTAAATCTTTAGGAAATTGTGAAAGGTTTAATTTTAAATTGTGACTCTCGGCCCAGAAACTCTTTAACCATACAAATAACAATAACTACCTGCAATGCAAAGAAGTTCTAGCAGCATAGAGGCTAAAGCATTTGGTGCTAACCAAAAGGTAGGCAGTTCAAACCCTCTAGTCACTCCATTGAGAAAGATGAGGCAGTCTGCTTCTGTAAGATTTACAGCCTTGGAAACCCTGTGGGGCAGTTCTACTCTGTCCTATAGGGTTGTCAAGAGTCAAAATCAACTTGATAGCAGTGAGTTTGGTTTGGATTTATCTGCAATGCTATTCCACTATCATGTTATATATTAGTGCAGGGATGGTTGACCCTACCAGGGCTGCTCTTACACATAGATGAATAGGTTCCCGTGTAAAATTTATTTGAGAGGCCCATCATGGCTCTAGTTCTTTAATACCTGTTTTCCCTGGGAAAAAAAAACTTTATTTCAAATTTGGAAAACTAATTCCAATACACAAGTCAATTCTGCTGAAAGGATAGTGACTCCCTAGTGTGCTGTGTTGAGAAGGATTCTGAGGTCAATCCTGTTGTTGTTGTTGTTGTTTGCCATCGAGTCGGCCCCGACTCATAGCGACCCCTCCTTGGGTTTCCGAGGCAGTATCACTACAGAAGTAGGAATGCCCAACCTTCCTTCCGAGGAGTGGCTGGTGGGTTTGAACCGCCAGCCTTCTGGTTAGCAGTCAAGTGCCTTAGGCACTATGCTACCAGAGCTCCTAGGACCAATTTAAAAAGTATACTATGACTGCTTACTTATAGGTGTAGGAGGATATCTGTTGGTATTATG
Source organism: Orycteropus afer afer (assembly GCF_000298275.1). Lineage (NCBI taxonomy): Eukaryota > Metazoa > Chordata > Mammalia > Tubulidentata > Orycteropodidae > Orycteropus > Orycteropus afer. Next base: position 14,182,955 of record NW_006921632.1, on the reverse strand, counting down.
CCACATATTTGCCATGACTACAAAACTTTTATCACTCACCAACACCTTAGCATAAATTCTTTTCTCAGAGTCTTTCCAATATAGACCAGGAGAGAACAGAATTTGGTAGAGATGGTTAAAAGACAGGTGCAGAGAAACTGATAACTGGTCCAAGAAAGTAGGCCTGGGGGAGAGCCCTGTGTAGCCAGGGATTGCATTAAGATCCTAGAATCCTGGAGATCTGGAAAGGGGGTTCAGAAGAAAGGGGAAGGACCCCCTTTTTCACCTAAATCACAATTTTGTCCAGAGACCCCTGCTGCTTATATGTTTGGTGACTAAAGAGCTATAAACATCAGATTCCCATCCAATCACAATGACCCATCATTATAGAATATGAGACACTGTTTTTATGCACTGCAGTTCCAGGTGAATTATAGCATATTACAGAAAGTAATGCAATTGGGGTATTTGTACATTGTTTACTGGAAAATAACATTCCCAAAACAGACCCATGTTTCTAAGGAAACTATTATGTAAGAAGGATAAATATTCGATAAATAGGGGTGAGTCAATGGGCTAATAACTTGGAAAAAATAAGTCAGACTCTTACATAACATGGAACACTAACAGTATTCATAACATGGAACACTAGATTTGAATGAATTAAGAGTCAAGATAGTTTTTATTTAAGAGGGGGGTAAAATAATAAGAGAATGTAATTTGGTACAGAGAGGCCTTTCTAAGCAAGATCCAGAAAGTCTAAAGAACGTGACTGATAGATTTGACAAACTAAAAATTTAATATTTTTAGGATTCAGTAAATGCTACAAAAATATAAAATATAAACATCAGACTGAGAAAAACAGCAAATATATATGCAAATTACAAACTAATTGTAAATAAAATTATTATAATAATAATGTCTTCCACAGTTTAAAATCCATGAAGCATTAATATATGACAATGATAGAAGGTAAGTCATGACAGGAAGTAAATGCAAAAGAAGTGTCCTAAACTTCTTGTATACTCTGAAAAAAGGAAGAAGACTACCAGTTAACATTAAACTTTTATAACCCAAGTTTGTATGTTGCAATATGTAAGGTAAGCACTGCAAAGATCATAGAATATGTAGCTTCCAAACTACAGGGAAAGTATGAATGTAAACAAAGGTAAGGAAAAAAGAAAAATGGGACACAGAAGCAGTGAGACAAACAGAAAGTACATGTTGTTGTTGTTGTTATGTGCCGTCGAGTCAGCCCCGACTCATAGCGACCCCTCGAGGAGGTTGGGCAATCCTACTTCCGTAGTGATACTGCCTCGGAAACCCAAGGAGTTGCACTGAAGGAATTAGTGAAAAACAAGGCTCCTGGAATTGACAGAATACCCATTGAAATGTTTCGATAACAAATGAGGTGCTAAAAGTACTTACTAGTTTACTCAAAGAAATTTGGAAGACAATTACCTGGCCAACTGACTAGAAGAGATCAATATCTGTGCCGGTTCCAGAGAAAGATAATCTATCAGAATGTGGAAATTATCAAAAAGTATCATTAATATCACACGTAAGTAAAATCTTGTTGGAGATAATTCAAAAATGGTTGTGGCAGTATATTGACAGGAAACTTCCAGAAATGCAAGGTGAATTTGCAAGAGGACATGTAATGAGAGATATCATTGCTGATGTCAGATGGCTCTTAGCTGAAAGCAAAAAAATACCAGAAGGATGTTTACTTGTGTTTTACTGACTATGCAAAGGCATTTGATTGTGGCAGATCATAACAAAGTATGGATAACATTGAAAAGAATGAGAATTTCAGAACAGTTCATTGTTCTCATGAGGAATCTGTACATAGACCAAGAGGTTGTTGTTCGAACAGAATAAGGGGATATTACATGGCTTAAAATCAGGAAGGGTGTACATCAGGTTGTATCCTTTCACCATACTTATTCAATCTGTGGGAGCTCTGGTGGTATAGTGCCTAAGGCATTTGACTACTAACCAGAAGGATGACAGTTCAAACCCACCAGCCACTCCTTGGAAGGAAGATTGAATAATCTACTTCCGCAGAGATACCACCTCGGAAACCCATGGAGGGGTCTCTATGAGTTAGAAATGACTTGATGGCAGTGAGTTTGGGATTTTTTTTTGGTTTATTCAATCTGTATGTTGAGCAAATAATCCAAGAAGGTGTAATATACAAAGACAAACATGGCATCAGGATTGGAGGAAGAATCATTAACATGTGAAATGCTGATGATACAACCTTGCTTGCTGAAAGTGAAGATGACTTGAAGCACTTACCAATGAATATCAAAGACTATTGTCTTCAGTATGGATTACACCTCAACATAAAGAAAACAAAAATCCTCATAACTGGACCAATAAGCAACATCATGCTAAACAGAGAAAAGACTGAAATGTCAGCAATTTTGTGTTGTTTGGATCCATAAGCAATACCAATGGAAGCAGCAGTCAGCAAATCAGACATCATATTGCACTGGGCAAATCTGCTTCAAAACATCTCCTTAAAATGTTATGAAGCCAAGATGTCACTTTAAAGAATAAAGTGTGCTTAAACCAAGCCACAGTATTTTCAATAACCTCATATGCATGTGAAAGCTGGACAATGAATAAGGAAGACCAAAGAAGAGTTGATGCCTTTGAATTATGGTGTTAGAGAAGAATCCTGAAAACACCATGGACAGCCAGAAGAACAAACAAATCTGTCCTGGAAGAAGTGCAGCCAGAATGCTCCTTAGAAGCGAGAATAGCCAGACTTTGTCTCACCTGTTTTGGTCATTGTCAGAAGAGACCCTTCCCTGGAGAAGAATATCATGCTTGGTAAAGTGGAGGGTCAGCAAAGAAGGGGAAAATCCTCAACGAGATGGCAGTAATGAGGGGCTGAAGCATAGCAAGGATTATAAGGATGGCACAGGACTGGACAGGGTTTTATTCTGTTGTACATAGGGTCACTATGAATTGGAACTGACTCGATGGCACCTAACAACAACAGTAACATATTATACATTATACTGGAGAGGCTGACTATCATAGAAGGACAAGAAAAAGAGATAAAAGGTTTATCTATTGCAAAGAGAAAAATAAGCTTTCATTTTCTCCAGACAATATGACTATGTAGATAGAAAATCTAAAAGGGTGAAGAGACAATTGATAGCAAATATATATATATATATATATATATATATATATATATATATGAAAAAGGAGATTTTCAAGAAAGTTGATATATTGGAAAGAAGACTGGGCAATCTACTTCCATAGAGATACCGCCTTGGGAACCCAAAGAGGGGTCGCTATGAGTCGGAACTGACTCAATGGCAGTGAGTTTGGTTTTTGAGTGTGGCTCTAATAGAAATGCCCAAATGTATGGTCTCAACAAATAAGGATTTATCTCTTACAATTTAGGAGGCTAGAAGTCGAAGTTCAAAGTGGCAGCTCTAAGGGCTGGGTGAAAGCCCCTAGACCTTGGGCTTGAGCTCTGCCTCTTGCTTCTGGCCAACTGAAGCTGGAGGCTTCTCTTAACTCAGACAGCTGCTGACTGCTGAGGCTGACAAACTTGAGGTCAAAAGTAAAATGGCACAGTCCCAAAATTATCAAGCCAAATGACAGGGTACTAATTCAATTCCAAAATCGGCAGACAATATGGCAGACCACTGAGATGGAGACTCAGCCAAAGGCAGGATCCAGATGTACCAAAAGCTCCAGAGATCTTTCTCAATGCTTTGTCTTATATACTGGAAGCAGACCACATCCTTAAGGCAGCTAAACAGCTGCTCCAGTAGATTCCACCATGGAGTTGATTAGCAGTCTCATCATGAAAAGACTACTACATCCAGCTGCCCAGCTACTCAAAACCAGGCCCAGCAAAGTTGACACAAAACCTTAACTACCACAGTTCACATCATGTGAAGGAGAATGATCTTTGACAGAAAAAACAAGGTACATCCTATGAAGGCTTACAGCCTTGAGAGAGTTTCTAAGCAATGCAATGGGGAGGAGAAACCTAGGCAGAGTACAGAGGAGTCTCTGAGTTGAAGAGACAGACCTGAGAGTCCAGGTAGAACAAGGCAGACAAGTGAGAATTCACAAATCATAGTATGGGGGAGGGGGGGAGCTAAGCAGATGTCGAATCCCAGAAATCTGCAGAAGGTCCCTTTGAGTACCCAGCAGAGTAGTAATCAGCATATGTGTGAGAGAAAAGTACCCAAAGCCAAGGAAAGAAACATCCAAAAGTCCAAAGTAAACAGAACCCAGTGCTCACACAGGAAAAGAATAGTGCCTGTTCCCACCAAGCAAAATGGAAAACACAATAATACACAGGGTATTGGGTAGAGTATTCAGAAGGATCTTGCCTTAGTTATTGTTGTTAGGGGCTGTCGAGTCATCTCCAACTCATAGTGACCCTTTGCATAGCAGAACGAAACACTGCACGGTCTGTGCCAGCCTCATGATCGTTGCTATACCTTAGTAGTGAGGAATATTTAGTCTGAACCAAATGCTAATTTGGCCTTGCCTAATGAATTTAAGTGTTTGAAAGAAACAAATGGTTTTTAGTAACATAACTGCATCCCAGAAGAAAGTTCAGCGATATTAATAACAATACAAAAATATCCAGTATCCAACAAGATAAAATTCACATCTGGCATCCAACCAAATATTACCAGGCATAGAAAGAAGCAAGAAAATATGACTCATGAGAAGAAAAAACCATCTAAACCAATAAAAAACTGACAAATATTAGAACACATAAGGACATGAAAATAGTTATTTTAATTCTGTTCCATTTGTTTAGAAAGTTAAGTACAAACATGGAAGATATTTACAAGACACAAGTCAAATTTTAGAGATGAAAACTAAGATATCTTATAGGAAAATAAATTGGATGGAGTCAACAGCAGATTAGATATTGTAGGGGGGAAAAAGGGTTTGTTAACTTCAAAATGTGATAATGGAAATATTCCAAAATGAAACACGGGGAGAAAGAATTTTTTTAAAAGAAAAAGAAAAAAAGTATTGGTATGTTGTGAGGTAACTTCAGGTGACCTAATAAACATGTAGATGAAGTCCAGGAGAGAAGTAAAGAGCCGAGAGAAAGAATATTTGAAGAAATAATGGTCAAATATTTTCTCAGTTTGTTAAAAACTACAACCCTATGGATCCAAGAGCTGAAAGAAACACACACACAAGAAAAATGAAAAGAACTATACCAAAGCATATCATGATCAAATTACTTAAAATCAGTATAAAGAGAAAATCTTAAAAGCAGCCAGAATGACATGGTCTCATAGGACAATCCAATCAATTGGCAAAACATAGTTCTTAAAGTTTATGTTCTACTTCCTAGTATGGTGAGTAGTGTCTGGGATCTTAAAAGCTTACAAGCAACCACCTAGATACAACTATTGGTCTGTATTTGTCCAGAACAAAAGAGAAAGAAGGAAACTCAACTCCACTGACAACCTCACCCACCACTGCTGTTTGTTGGTCTCTTGATTCCAGCTGCTCACACTGCTATTGCTGTTTCTCTGGCACTCAATTCTGCTGTGCTTGCCACCATTTCTCTAGGTCTTCAGTGTTAGGAGCTCAATATTACCAGCTCAGTATAGCCTTCTCACTTAGACCTAGGTTTTCAACACAGAAACCCAGGTCCAAAGGTTGTGCTCTTCTCCAGTCTCTTGTTGATCAAGAGGTTCCCAAAAACCCTCTGTGAGATTGACCACTCACATAGAAAAATTCACTGTCAATTTCAAGGTGTGGCTTTCATAAAACCAACCAATCCTTTAGGCAATTGTAAACCAACCAATCATATTGGGTTTATTGCAAGCCACAATGTGGATAGCAAACTGACTAATTATTTAGCCCAACCAATCATTTGTGGAGAATTTGCAAACCTAGGGCCAGAAAGGCCACATAAAAGCAACCCCTTGCACCACAATTGTTGTTGTTGTTAGGTGCCAAAGAGTTGGCTCAAACTCATAGCGACCCTGTGTACAACAGAATGAAACACTGCCTGGTCCTCTGATATCCTCACAACCCTTGCTCTGCTTGAGCCCATCATTGCAGCCACTGTGTCACTCCATCCCATCAAGGGTCTTCCCCTTCTTCACTGACAACTCTGCTTTACCAAGCATGATATCCTTCTCCAGGGAATGATCCCTTCCAACAATATGACCAAAGTAGGTGAGACAAAGTCTGGCCATTCTCACTTCCAAGGAGCATTCTTAATTGCATCCATAATTATTCAGCACTTAAAACAAAAACAAAAGGCTCTGAAATCCAAGGAGGGGTCACCACGAGTTGGATCTGACTTGATGGCAGTGAGTTTGGTTTTGATTTTCTCAAGAAAGAGCAGGACTTTGGCAGAGCAATATGTGTGCAAATGTGTATGGAGAAATAGGAAGACTTAATCTTTCAAGAAGCAGCAATATGTCCTAGACCTTGGCCAATTTCTGTGTGGAAAATAAGTAAATCCACATGCCTGCAACAGTAGATGCTTGAGGAATGTCATGGAAGTCACAATTAGAGACAGACACCAAACACACAAAGCTTCTTCCCAAAATTAAGTAGACTCTGGAGCCAGACTTCCTGAGTGAACACTACATGACCACAGCCCTGGGTGCTCTCAGCTCATCTACATTCCAAAGACACACCATGAAGATGGTTTGCACTCTGAGACTTCTGGGATTTAGAGAGCACATTTCAATTCGTTACAATAGTCAAGTTCTGTGTTTGGCTCATCATCATCTCACACCTGGACTTGAGACAGCAGCCATCATCTGACCCACCAATTTGGATTTGAGTTCACCAACCCTTGCAACCACTTGAGTTGAGAGAATCCTCCAGACCTACCCACGGGCCTGGGACTTGCCAGCCTGCCAGTGTGCCAGCCTCCCAGCCTCCATCACCACCATTGAAGAACAACATCCATAAGTTTGGAAAAAGGTGCCGTCAAGTCATCTCTGACTCGTAGCAACCCTGTGCACAGCAAAACAAAATGCTGCCCAGTCCTGTGCCAGCCTCATGATCCTTTCTCCACCATTAACATAAACACTAAGAAAAGAAGGACCTATTCTGCAAGCAAAGGAAGAGGAAATGGTGAAACTTTTAAAAATTGATGGATTCTCAGCATCTAATGGGTAGCTTCAGAGCTTTAAAAAAAAAAATGGAATCACTTGCAATGTCACGTGTGGGAAGTCAAAGAAGTTGACAGATACCTTGTTCAAAACTAGTTCACAAAATTAAAAGAGATTATAAGGGAATACAATGCTAAAGACATTGCAAACACTGTGGAGCCTGCTCTCTTTTATAGGGCAGTGCCTAATAGTTCCCTGAAAATGAAGGGAGATAACACTTGCAAGATCGGTTTTTGGAAGAGTGGCTTACTAACCTCTTGACCATGTTTGTGGGACTGAAAAAGAGCAATAACCACAGTGCTTCAAGAATGTAGAAATTAATCAGCTTTCCATAGAATGGCAAAGGGATAAGAAAGCTTGAATGGGAGCTATTTAGAGTGTTTTTAAATAAACTCAACAATAGCACAGAAAAAAAAATTGAAGCATTCTTTTGTTTGTTGACAGTGTTACTTGTCACTGGTCACTGCCCCTGTTTAATATTAAATTAACTCTTTCCACCATCCAGGAAATTGGTCCTACATTATCCAAAATATTAAACTACAGGAAGCTACTGCTTCCAAAAGTAATCACCAACCTTGAGCTATGTAAGATAGCATCAGAGATTTTGGGGAAAATCAATGTCCTTGATGCAATTTCATTTCTTAAGCAATCAGTCAAAATGATTAAGGAAGAAACCATAAGAAAATGCTTTAAGAACCATGGTTTCCTACTTGACACTTGTAATAGCACACAAAATGAAACTGTTATCAAGCCGAATAACATCATACAGATTCAGGAGACAGTAAATAATATTTATAGTGATGTTGTTAGGTGCCATTGAGTCAACCTAGTGACATTTAGAAACTAGGGTCAGCATAGTATCTTATATTAGTATTGACAAAGTAATTACCATAGATAAAATAAACCTGCAAGAAATTGTGGACTCACAGTCAAAAGATAACAATGATGAAGATGGTGAAGACCTACCATTAGAGGAAGAGCCTGAACCTATAAGTTAAACACAAGTATCCAGCTACATAAAGGCTTTGGAGGAATTTGGGACAGGTGAAAGAGACTTAAGAGTTTTTTTGATAAGGATACCAACCTAGAAATTTGTTTCAATAATTTCATCAAAAAACTAAAACAAATAAGCCATTAATGTTAGATGTTTTCATTAAAAAGTGAATTTCACACATATCTTTGTCTGAATAGTGTGTGAACAAGTCTGTACATAATTTGAATAAACATGTAAATCATAAAGAAATGGACTATTGATAAATGCAACAACATAGATGAATCTCAAAATAATTGTACTGAGTTAAAAAAAAAAAAAGCCAAACAAAAAAGACTACATTTATATAAAATTCTAGAAAATGCAAACTAACTTAACAGAATGGAAGTCAGTAGTTACCTGGGAATGGGATGAGAGGGGCTAGAAAGATTGGGGAAGAATTATAAAGGAGCACAAAGAAACTTTTGGGAGTGATGGATATGTTCATTATCTTAATTGTAGTGATAGGTTCATGAGTGTATATATAGATTACAATTTATCAAAATGTGTACCTCATAAAATATCATAGATATAGAAATAATATGGTATCAATAATATCATAGATATAGATACAGAATTGGTCAATATTCTTCCATTTCAGGAGATGACATATGACCAAGAACCAATGGTACTAAAGGAAGAAGTCAAAGCTGCACTGAAGATATTGAGGAAAAACAAGGCTCCAGGAATTGATGGAATACCCACTGAAATGTTTCAAGAAATGGATGCTGCTCTGGAAGCACTCATTCATCTATGCTAAGAATTTGGAACACAGCTACCTGGCCAACTGACTGGAAGACATACATATTTGTACTCATTCCAAAGAAAGGTGATCCCACAGAATGTGGAAATTATTGAACAATATCATTAATATCACATGCAAGTAAAATCTAGCTGAATATAATTCAAAAACTGCTGCAGAAGTATATTGACAGAGAACTTCCAGAAATGCAAGCTGGATTCAGAAGAGGACGTGGAATGAGAGATATCATTGCTGATATCAGTTGGATCTTGGCTCAAAGCAAAGAATACCAGAAAGATGTTTAGTTGTGTTTTATTGACTATGCAAAATCAGTCAATTGTGTGGATCATAACAAATTGTAGATAACATTGAGAAGAATGGGAATTCCAGAACACTTAATTGTGCTCATGAGGAACCTGTACAGAGACCAGGAAGCTGCCATTCCAACAGAACAAAGGAATATTGCATGGTTTAAAATCAAGAAGTGAGTGTGTCAGGGTCATATCCTTTTATCATACTTATTCAATTTGTATGCTGAGCAAATAATCCAAGAAGCTGGACTATATGAAGAAGAGCATGGCATCAGGACTGGAGAAGACTCATTAGCAACTTGCAATATGCCGACAACACAACTTTGCTTGCTGAAAGTGATGATGACTTGATGCACTTACTAATGAAGATTAAAGGCTAAAGTCTTCAGTATGGATTACAACTCAACATAAAGAAAACAAAAATCCTCACAACTAGACCAATAAGGAACATCACAATAAATGGAGAAAAGTTTCAAGTTGTCAAAGATTTCATATTACTTGGTTCTGTAATCAACACCAATAGAAGCAGCAGTCAAGAAATCAGAGGATGTATTGCACTGGGCAATCTGCTGCAAAAGACCTCTTTAAAGTGCTGAAGAGCAAAGGTGTCTCTTTGAAGACTAAGGTGTGCCTAACCCAAGCCATGGTGTTTTCAATCACCTCATATGGACATGAAAGCTGGACAATGACTAAGGAAGACGCAAGAAGAGTTGATGCTTTTGAGTTGTGGTGTTGCCAAAGAATACTGAAAGTACCATGGATTGCCCAAAAAACTAACAAATCTGTCCTGGAAGAACTGCAGCTGGAATTCTCCTTGGAAGTGAGAATGGCCAGACTTCATCTCACCTACTTAAGTCATGTTGTCAGAAGGGACCATTCCCTGGAGAAGGATATCATGCTTGGTAAAGTGGAGGATCAACGAAAAAGGGGAAGGTACTCAATGAGTTGGATTGACACAGTGCCTGCAATGATGGCTTCAGGTATAGCAAGGATTACGAGACTGGCACAGAATGGGGCAGTGTTTCGTCCTGTTGTACGTAGGGTCACTATGAGTCAGAGCTAACTCAACAGCACCTAGGAACAACAATGTATAAATGGAAAGCTATATCATGTTCATAGATTGGAATTATCAAATTTTAATGATAATTCTCCTCAAATGTTCAATAGATTTAATTAAATCAATTAAAATCCCAATAGGTTCATGTAGGGGGAAGAATTGGTGTTTGTCCCTTTATTTGTAATTTGACAAGCAGGTTATAGAAATTAAAGTAAATGCAAAGGGTTACAAACACCAAAGACAATCTTGAAGAACAGAATGGGAGAACTTACTTTATTGCATAGTAAAACGAATACATTTTGATAAAATAACAGTAATGAAGGAAGTATGGTATTTTTGTAAGGATAGGCAAAGATTAATAAGCAGACCCACAAATAAGTAGACATTTTATTTATGACAAAAGTGTCAGAGAATAGTAATAGTAATTTCAATAAAATTTTTTAGAGACAATTGGATATCATTACAGAAAAAAATAAACTTGATCCTTGCCTCACATAATATACAAAAGTCAATTCCTTATGAACTATTCCTTTAGGTATAAAAGACAAAACAACATTCTTTTAGAAAATAATATAGAAGGGCCTCTTTATGACTTTGGAGTAGGAAAAGTTTTCCTAAACAGGATACAAAAGGCACTAATCATTAAGAAATAGACTGATCAACCTAACTGTACTAAGGTTTACAATCTTTGCTCATGAAAAACACCATTTAGAGACTGAAACATCAGAATGAATAGCAATAGTAGATATAACCCACAAAAAGCTCATCTCCAGAAAAATAAAGAATTTCTACAAATTAATAACAATAATAAAAGATAACCCAAGAGAAAAATGTGGAAGATACCTTAAAAAGCTCTCCAATAAAAACATATGAAAATGTTGTCAATCTCATAATAATCAGGGAAATTAAAATTAAATCAATGAGACACCACTATATAGCTAACAGAATACAAAAATCTTAAAGATTGAAAATACCCACTTTTGGCAAGGACACGGAGCAATAGAAACTCTCTTATGAGTAGAAATTGCATACCTTATGACCCTGAAATTCTGCTCCTAATTACATACCAGCAGGAGGACATGCATATGTCCACCAGGAGCTTGTAGCAGAATGTTCATAACAGCATTAGTCATAATAGCCAAAAATGGGAAATAATCCAAATGTTCATCAACAGTAGAACCGATAAACTGTGATACATTCATACAAAGGAATTTTAAGCAATGAAGATTAATGATATGGATACATCTCATAAACATTACACATTTCAATCATTTAATGATTGAAAAAGATCAGACATACCTTATGCATAATTTGATAAATTTCAAAAATTGGCAAAACTAATCTATGGTGTTTATAGATACCTATATAACTGGAAAAGTATAGAGAAAAGCAAGGAACTGATTAGCACAAAAACCAAGAAGATGTTGGTTATCGTTAGTGGAGATGGAAAGAATTTTGGTTAGGAATGGCACCCAGGAAATCTTCTAAGGAACTGGCAATGGTCACTTTCTTGATTTGAGTAATGGTTAATGGCATTTATTTTATAATAATTCATGAAGTTTTTACATTTATATCTTAAACTCTTTTTGATAAGTAAGTCATATTTCCAAATAAAAACAGAGAAAAAATTGTTTGATTTTCGCTGTAGTGGAGTTGGGAATCTACTATGTATTTAATCTACTATCTTTAAATGAAATACAAGATTTCATTCTATATAATTCTATACTATGTGAATTTTCAAAAACAATTTAAAACAAAAACTTATAAAACATGGGGAAATGAAAGATTCTGGGATTTCTAGAAGTAAACAGAAGTGGATAAAATGATAGTGAATGGAAGTGTAATCAATAAGAAAGAAATGCTCCTAATCTCAGCCAGCTTAAAATCTTTGGAAGAGCGGTGGTTGAGAAAAAACAAACCTTATGCCTCTTTCTTTACTCAATCAAGAACACTTAAGCCCTTTCCAGGAGTAGAATGTAAATATGAGCACTGGAATTGATTTTTTATCAAACATACAAGAATAAATCAGATGAGTTCTATTCCCTTAAAGGTATTTATCTCAGGAAGTTAGACACTTTTTCCAATGAAGCTTTTATTAATGCAAACATTTTGGCATGCTTCTTGGACAAATGTTTTCAGAGCCTACAGAATTCTTTTAATAACCTCAGGGATAATAAATTCAGCTTTTGAAAATGAATTGAAAAAGTTATTTGGATGCGTGACTGACAAACTATGTAGGTAGACTCACTCATACAGAGGATATTGATTTGGTCCAAAAATTGAAATATGGCTGGAAAGGAATAAGACTAGTCTTAAAGGAATTACTAAAGGAAGAAAGGTTCCTTCCAAAAAATAGTTTAAGCACTAACAAAAAAAAAAAAAACCCTCACTGCCGTCGAGTCAGACTCAACTCACAACAACCCCTTCTTGGGTTTCCAAGGCGGTATCACTACAGAAGTTTGCCCAACCTTCCTTCCAAGGAGTGGCTGGTAGGTTTGAACCACCGGCCTTCTGGTTAGCAGTAAAGTGCCTTAGGCACTATGCCACCAAAGCTCCCTGAGCACTGACAGCACTGTTGAAATAAGTATTTTGCACCTTACATAAACCAGCACATATTCCATTCACTTACTTACTTTGTGTCACACAACATTGTCCCAGACCCCCCAGAGATACAGCATGGAATAAAGTGGGCGAAAAGATCTGCTTTCGTGTAGCCGATCTGAATATTGTTGTTGTTGTCGTTTGCCGTCAAGTCAGCCCCGACTCATAGTAACCCCTCCTTGGGTTTCCAGGCAGTATCACTATGGAAGTAGGATTGCCCAACCTTCCTTCCGAGAAGTGGCTGGTGGGTTTAAACTGCCAGCCTTCTGGTGAGCAGTCAAGTGCCTTAGGCACTATGCCACCAGATCTGAATATACACTTACTAATAATCTGTCTCATAATTTATAGTTACATTTTACTTCCTGGATGTGTGTATGTTTTTATGGTTAAAATGCATCTCTCTATATCATCATTACAGTATTTTTAGTATTAAAATATTTCTTAGGGCAAATCAGGGTTCAAGTCTTATGTGGGACCCAATACAATGCTACATATATGTAAATTATAAATATCCAAACTGTTTTTCCAATGGAAAATCAAGAATTATACTTGCCTTTATAGCTTTAACAGCATAAACATATGCTGACTTGTTCCGGTTTCTCAAGATGAACTTTAGAAATTCACTAGTGTCGTTTCTGAATACAAGAATATGATTGGTCAGTTGGATAAAGCCTTGTAAGAAGGATTTTGTCAAGTAGGTCCCCTGACTGTGTAGCAATCATAGCAGGAAATTTTTGCAAGTTGCCAGTGGATAAGCTCATGGCACCAGCCCAGTAGTTAAGTCAGCTCCTTAGTCCCTAACTGGAAACAGGACCCAGCATCAGAAGCTTAGTAGCTATACACTTCCGGCTCTGAAAAAGAAGTTAGCCTTTTAACCAAACTCTCAGAGTTGAAGTGTCAGAATTTTGTGAGTCCGCAACTCATCACCACCATTACTAGCATCTTCTCATCCCTAATCTTACATCATTAAAGACCTTTTATTCCATTTTATGGACGGATGATAAAGGTTTTGCTGAACAAACACTCTTGCCCCAACCTCTCCTGCAAAGAGCCAGGGAGTTTTGTTTACCAATGTAATTAGCGCTGCGTTTTACCAAAATCTGAGATAAGGAGGAAATCAATAAGAAAGCGGCACTCTGCAGGCTTCAGAGAGTCGGAGCTTGTCAGTTGTAGACGCCCAGTGGCTCACAAGGGCCCTGGCAGCAGGAGGAGCTGGGACGTGGTGTGCTTCAGGCTTGCTGATTACGGGGCCAACCCAGCAGGCCCCGCCTTGCTGGAGCTCTGCCCAGCCGAGCTTTGCCTCCTGCAGCGGAGTTCTGCTTCCTATTTTCCGAATGTAAGTGCTTTTTAATTAGCCTTCATCACTTCCCCAATTTGACTACAACCATTACGGGCCCCTTGCCGACAACAGGCCCACCTGGCATCCCCAGCTCCACGCCTTTGCCCACGCCAGCCCACCGGGCCAAGTTCCTTTAGCGTCCATATATTCAAAATATGCTCATGAGCATCCAGCGAGGCCACGAATCCCGTTTACGTTGTTCCTCTTCGCCTTTGTGCTTTTGCACGGCAAGTTCCCCCAGGCAGAAGGTTACCGTTATTGGTTTGGCACGATTTTATTTCCAGCCAAGTCTCCTGAATATTTTCAACACTGTATGATGGAAGGAAGGAGGAAATAACCTGACAAAGGATGTACGCCAAGAAAGCCAAAAAATAATGAATGGAATTGATTTCAAAATTTACGTGCTGAAGTTCTGGAAAATGTGGTGCTTTTTTCCATCATTGTTTAAGGACTACGAAAAAAACAATTGAATTCTGAGGGAGAGAATCAAAGTATGTTGTTGTTGTTGTTGTTATTTGCCGTCCAGTCGGCCCCGACTCCTAGCGACCCCTCCTTGGGTTTCC
>NW_006921632.1:14159193-14164208 GCF_000298275.1 Orycteropus afer afer | reverse complement strand
ACCTAGTGCCACTCTGACAAGAATATACCACAAATGGGATGGCTTTAACAAACAGAAGTTTATTCTTACAATTTGGAGGCTTTAAGTCTGAGTTCAAAGTGCCAAGCTCTAGGGGTTGGGTGAAAGCCCCTCAACCTTGGGCTTCAGCTCTGTCTCATGCTCCTGGCCCACTGAACCTGGAAGCTTTTCTTCACTCAGACAGCTGCTGGCTGCTGAGGCTGACAAGCCCAAGGTTGACAAGCAAAAAGGCACAGTCCCAATGTTACCAAACCACACAGCAAACCATTAATTCAAGTCCATTAAAAGTCCCAAGATCAGCAGAACATGGCAGGCTACTAAACAATGACTTGACTGCTTGCAGGGTTCAAGCGTGCCAAAAGGCTAGAGACCATCCTCAAAGCTGCTTCTTATATACAGGAAACTGACCACATCCCTAAAGCAGCTACTCAGCTGCTTGTAGTAGAACCTGCCATGGAGCTGATTGCCAGTCTCATCATGGGAAATAACTACCACCAGCTGCCCAGCCACTCAATCAGGCCTAGCCAAGCTGACACACAAACTTAACTACCACAATGTTTAATACAGTGGTGTTTAAAATAGTGAGAAGTTAAAGACAACCAAAATGTCCAATGATACGGAATTGGCTATATAAATATGTAAATTATTAAAATAAATATTTGTCTATATTATTAACATGTAAAAATCTCACTAATCACAATAAAGGTATATTCACTGGGAAGAAAAAGGAAGTTTAAAAACACTGTGTAAATTTATTAAACATTATATATAAGAATTGTGCATTTCACTGTATGTAAATTTTACCCTAAGAAATAAAGACCAAAAAAAAATCATACATATTGAACTTAGTTTATGATATACATGATGAAATATTTATGGCTTAATTTACAAATATCTTCAACTTCAAAATGTTTCAAAAAATAAGATGGATTGATGGGTGAACAGAATTGATAGATGAAAAGATTTTTATTACAGCATATGTAACAAAATTTTAATTATGAGGAAACAATTCTGTTATAGTAGCCCACTTTGGTTATGTGTATTTTTTTACATTATGTATATTATCCAACTGTTCTCACTAAAATCAGAAATTATAGAAGTGAGATGAAAAAAGAAAATAGGAAAGACTGAAAAGACTACCAAAATGTTAAGAGAGCTTATTTCTAGACATACTTTTTTCTTTTCTTTATTTTCTGAATATTTATACAGAAGAGGATTGTTTCTATTGTTGGTTGCTGTTGAGTCACTTCCAGCTCATGGCAACCTCACACGTGCAGGATAGAAATGACCCACAGGGTTTTCCAGGCTGTGATCTTTCAGAAGCAGACCACCAGGTCTGTCTTCCACGGTGCCTCTGGGTGGGTTTGAATGCCAACAAATGAAATCGTGGTAGAGACTCCCAGATGCCCTCCAATATTCATTCACCCCTTCTTTCTTGATAAAAGAACCCCAGTGCCTTAGGTGGGCACATTACTGGCAAACCAGCAGAGAGCATGAAAAAGCCTCCCTTTCAGCTCAGTATGACCACGTGACAAATTTCTGCCCAATGAGGTACAAGTGGAAATGTTGCATAGGACTTGTAAGAGGCAGCACCCTTTTAAAAAAGTGGAAGTAGTCCATGAAAGACAAAGAAAAAAAAAAAGGAGTCTGGGTCTCTAACAACATGGAATGACCTTCCCAATCTTGACCACCTTCTTCTAGAATATTCTTTATGAGAAAGAAACTGCATGTATCTTATTTCAATCCATTATTTTTCAGACCTTTGTTGCTCACAAGTGGATTAATTCGATATAAAGGGATATGTTTTATAAAAGTAAAATAGTGTCAGTGTTACTTACAACCTAAATTTTTTAATATTCAGGTTCTAGAGTTGCAAATACAATAGAGTAATATCTGAAAATAAGGTTAAGGGTTTTTTTTAAAAAAAAAAAAAAGGATAAAACTTGAAGATGGATATGAATGAGTATCTGCTAAGAATGAAATAAGAGGGGTTGTGCATCTCAATAATGTATCAGTCACTCCTAACTAGCCCTATATTAGTTTATCTACATTATACTTGAAATCAGGAGAGTCTTGAGAAAAAAATTCTGATTGGTCAGAAGAAGATGAGGTAGGGAAAGACCAAGATTCCCTGGTTGAAATAGCTCAGCCACTGAGGTGATAGTGGTGGTGGTGACGGGGGGGGGGGGGGGACAACATAAAGGCCTAGGTGCCTCGGGCAAGAACCAGAGGAAAAGAGAGAAGAGAGGAAGAAGGAATGAGGGAGAGGAAAGGAAAAAAAAAAAAAAACTTCACCACCTTTACAATTTAGCCCAACTATCTCTTTTTCACAAAACCCCATCGCAAGCTCTATGATAAATGATATCAAATTATTTACTCAAGATTTCATGGTCTAAAAGCATAAAGAGTACAATAAAGGTGCAGCATGAAATAAAAGAAAGCAGAGGGAAAAGGACACCTTGCAAAGAAAGGCTACGAAAGAAAGGGTTCTCATGTTACAAGGATTTTCAACTTCAATCACTGAATATTTCGTAATCTGAACTAGAGGAGGAAATGCCAATAAAAACTACCATTTGAGGGGCTAAGTGATTCGTTTAATCCCCACACCTACTCTATCAAATGGCAACTGATAAATAATGTTAAAGTATGTGTGTACACACAAAAACACCCCCCCAAATTCAGAGTGATTGATTTATTGCCCCAAGATGAAGTCACCCAGTAACTTAAGGGACATATGTGGGAATCTAGTCCAAGCATCAACTACACTTCTCTTAACTACTATTGGTATTTTTATCTCTCAAGAATGGAGCAAAAAGGATCAAGTGTGGCTCATACTGTTGGAATACTCCACAGTCCTGAGGAAATGAAGAAATACAACCAATGATAGAAAAGGTGAAAATGAATAGGGATAAGGTAAAAACTAAAAAGAAGCCATGTGGGAAGTCTAATTTGCAAAAGAGAAAGACTATCACACAGCATATCAATGTAGGTGAGAGAAGTGTGAAAGAACAGGGCAGTGAGTGAAACCCCGAGGGAAGTACTTGACTGTATTTAACCTCACAGACAAAGTTGTTGTTGTTGTTATTTGCCATCGAGTCGGCCCCGACTCCTAGCGACCCCTCCTTGGGTTTCCAAGGCAGTTATCACTACAGAAGTAGGATTGCCCAACCTTCCTTCCGAGGAGTGGCTGGTGGGTTTGAACCGCCAGCCTCCTGGTTAGCAGTCAAGTGCCTTGGCGCTATGCTACACAGACAAAGTAGGTCCTTCTAACTAGCTCTGTTTATGGTGCTAACTGACACATCAGCTTGAAAATATCAGAAGAAAAAGCTATGGTGGCCACTAGTTTGTGGCCAAAAGGAAATAAATCATTACAAGTGATGTTATATTTGTAGTTAATCAGAATAGTAATTATATCACTTTAGGAATTCCTGAGTGGTACAGAGAGTTAATGTGCTAGACTGCTAACCTAAAGGTCGTGGGTTCAAGTCCACTCAGAAGAGAAACCTGGGGTTCTACTGCCCCAGAATCTTCCATTGAAAACCCCTGGAGCACAGTTCTACTCTGACACACATGGGGTCATCATGAGTCAGAATCGATTCAACAGCAACTGGTTTTAGTGTATCACTTTAAAGAAGGTTTAAAATCTAAAAAAAAAAAAATCATAGTAAGTTTGGAAAATATTAAACAAAATTTAAAAAGCCTTCTCAGAGCCTTAAGTATGCTAATGTGCATCCAGTGACCAAGAAGGGGAAACAGGATGTATTGGGTTTCCCCAATCCATTTTATCTCTGGACACTTCTTGGTAGGGGGAGTACCTCAGCAGATAGGGGTTTCATAGTTCACTCTTTGCCTAGAGTGTGAGGAAAAAACGCAAACTTCCTTCAGAGCTCACTCTGAAAAAATACTTAAATTAAAAACCTAAAAAGTACCTGATGATTTTTGTGCTTTGAGAACACTCAGGCAACAGAGATTCCCAGGAAAAAGATGCAAAGCTCATGTTCTTCTCAAAAAGCTGAAAGAGGACTGTAAAGATGGGAAGAAAACTTCACAAGTGGGGAGGAGAATCAAGATAAATATCGGAAGCCCCAGGCTGATTACTATGAGGCAGAGGTTAGACATGCCTCCACCCTCCAAATTTTTTTACCAATTCTACCACCAACCATTTCTCTCATGGCACTCTCTACTCCTCTGCTGGATTTGATAATTCATTATAGTGGCCACACAGAGCTCGTAGACAATATACATGATTATGGCATTTATTAGGGAAGTAACAAGTTATAATTCACAATCAGGATCCAATTCTTTGATCAGGACAGCCTCCCCTGACCCATACCCAAAGTCAGGTCTCTCTCTGGCCCTAGGCCCCTCCCCCGACCTCTGCCCTGCTAAACCAAGCGTTAAAAAGCTCTTTTAGCTCTGCTAATAAATGCCTAGAGCACCCCACTCCACCTATAAGCCTCCTCTGAAAGCACTCAGCTGTCTCACTCTGTGGGCCAGAAAGCCATTGTTCTGTTCCCTCTGATGCTGCTGATTCTCTTCTGCTGCTTCTCACCATCTCTGGTGTCACAGCTCTCTGTCTCCTGGATTAAGGAGGTTCAGTGTAGAGATTTGGGATCCAAAGGACATGCTCTATTCCTAGCTTTCCTTTCTTGATGGTAGTGAAATCCCCCCTTTCCACCTCTGGGATGGCTCCTTTTAAGTCTAATGGGATGGCAAAATTGACCAGTCCCCACATTAGGGTTCCATATACCGTATTTGCACGGCCCCACCCCACAAGGGTACCATGCACATTCTTTACATTATTAGCAAGTTCTCCAGTCCCTTAGTGGGCCCAAAGCACTTCACATTTGCATAGTCCTACCCCTTAATCTAGGAGCTCTGGTAGCATAGTGGCTAAAGAACTTGACTGCTAACCAGAGGGCTGGCGGTTCAAACCCACCAGCCACTCCTCGGAAGGAAGGTTGGGCAATCCTACTTCCGTAGTGATACTGCCTCGG
>NW_006921632.1:14156350-14158912 GCF_000298275.1 Orycteropus afer afer | reverse complement strand
TTCTGGTTAGCAGTCAAGTGCCTTAGGCACTAAATCAAAGTATAGACAGCTAAAATTAGGGCCAATAATCATGATCTAAAGGAACTTCCCTACCTAGGAAGCTTTTTCCTGGCACTCACCAGAGTCTACTGAGCACTGCCTCACCTTGCTTCCTCTCACCTGTCCCCTGGGGCTGTCAATCCAGACTTGAACATCCCCAGAACCCCAGAATTGCACCAGGTAAGGTCTAGAGTGGGGAGACCTACATTAGAATAGTTTGTATTGAGCAATGTCAGTAGAAAAGAAACACACACACTGCTAGTCCCTTCAAACAGGGATCCTGTCTGAGGTGGTGTAGGGTGTTATCAAGTCAATCCTGACTCACAGTGACCCTATTGGACAGAGTAGAATAGCCCCTTTGGGTTTCCTACGCTGAAATCTTTATGGGAGAAGATCCCCCAGATCCCCCTCATGCCCCCACACACACACCCCACACCCTTACTCCCCCACACTCCCACCCAGAAGTTGTTGGTAGATTCCAACCACAGACCTTTTGGTTAACAGTCAAGTACTTAACTATTGTTCTACCAAGGCTCTTTGTCTTTAGTAATCATTTATCTTGGTATTCTCCAAAATTCCTGGGAGAGTAGATGGTCTATAATGCTTGAGGAATGAATGAACTGACTGATTGAGAATTTTTAAAAAATGAAAGAAAGATTCTTTCTTGTCCATTGAACTAATGCCCAGCTTCTGGTAGCCCCGGGCCTTCCTTGCCTTGCAGCTGTAGTATAACCCCATAGTCACATGGCTATCTTCCCACTGTCTTTCTGTGTCTCTTCTACTCTTTTATAGGATATCACTCAGATCAGATTAACTCAAAACTCACTGCCACACAGTCAGTTTGACTCATAGCGACCCCTCCTTGGGTTTCAAGGTGGTATCTCTACAGAAGTAGATTGCCCAATCTTCCTTCTGAGGAGTGGCTGGTGGGTTTGAACCACTAGCCTTCTGGTTAGCAGTCAAATAAATGCTTTAGGCACTTTATTACCAGAGATCCCCAGATTGGACTCACCTACTCCAGTATGACTTCATGTTAACCGATAATATCTTCAAAGACCCTATTTCCAAACAAGGTTTTCTTCATAGGTATCAGGGGTTATGACTTCAACATAAATTTTTTTGGGGGGGTACAATTCAATCCATAACATTCTCCTTCAGAGTATTTATCTTAGTTTGTACTCACGCTTTTATTAGTGTGATTATTTGATTAATGTTTTCTCCCCACTTGTCAATAAGCTAAAAAAGAGCAGGTACTAAGACTGTATTCACCATTACATTCCATCCATAAGTGTCTTAAAATTTTTTAAATATGAATTGTCGAGCAAATGATAAAATAAAATTGGCTATGAAAATATACAGTAAAAGGAGATTTTTAGAAACTGCTAAAAAAAAACAGGAAAGCTTGTAAAAATACGGTTCCTTCTTTTCTGAAATTCTCTGGATAATCTCAAATCTCTAGATTTAGAAGTAGTTAGGTCACAAGGATCTCTGGTAGCATAGTGCCTAAGGCACTTGACTGCTAACCAGGAGGCTGGCGGTTCAAACCCACCAGCCACTCCTCAGAAGGAAGGTTGGGCAATCCTACTTCCGTAGTGATAACTGCCTGGGAAACCCAAGGAGGGGTCGCTAGGAGTCGGGGCCGACTCGATGGCAAATAACAACAACAACAGGTCACAATTTTACCAATTCTGACACCAACTGTCCCTCCTACAGCACTCACTACTTCTCTGCTGGGTTCAATAATTCATTGCAATGGCCACACAGAACTCACAGACAATACTCACAATTATGGGGTTTATTAGGGAAGTAACAGGCTACAATTCAGGTTCAGGAACACACTCAGGACACATTTCTTCAATCAGGACAGTCTCCCCTCTGTTGTGCCCTCAGACATGCCTCTCTGGTCCTTCGCCTCTCAACCTGGCCTCTGCCCTGCTTGGGCAAATGTTACAAAGCTCCTTTAGTTCTGCCGATAGATACACCTAGATGCACCCCACTCTGCCAGCAAGCCTCCTGTCCAAGGGCACTCGGCTTTCTTGCTCCAGGGCCAGATAATCCCACCACTCTGTCTTGTGCCTCTTGGTTCCACTGCCACTGTCTCTGCTGGGACATCTTTCTACTAGGGCATCTCTGCCAAGGAGGTCCAGCTCAGGGATCTCGGGTCCAAGAACGCACTCTGCTTCACCTCCTGCTCTTCTCTCTTGATGGCAGTGAGACCCCCTCTCTGCCTCTAGGAGGGCTCATTTTAAGCCTGGCAGAGTGACAAAACTAACCAATTCCAATATCAGTGTTCTACACACCTTACTTGCATGCTCCCACCCTATCACAGTAATCCTGTGAGAGTTAAAAAGACTATGGCTAGAAATGCCATACTAAGTAATTCACTCCACTGCAATCTTCATATACTTTGAACTATAAATTCCACTTTTAGAGATTTAGCCTAGAGAAATAATTAGATAAATAAATAGGTAGATAGATGGATAGATAGATGTGCACATACACACACATACATACTTAATATTT
>NW_006921632.1:14155524-14155996 GCF_000298275.1 Orycteropus afer afer | reverse complement strand
GAGGACACCAAATTGTGCACATAAGAGATAGATGACAGATGCTAATACCAATCAGTTTATCCACAATACTGCATTACCATTAACACCAATCACCAGGCTACAGGTAAACACATAAACATGTGAGAAGATCAGATAGGGGTCAATGAACAGGAGTATAATCTAGACCAACGATAGATTCAGCTGAGGCTAATCTTGCACAGATACCAGTGGTACAAAATACCCACAATCCTTACAGAAAACAACAGAAGACAGACAGACAAAAATCCCTCACAGACACCCAGACACTGTGGGAGAGAGATCCAATGGATCTACCAACTCAGGACCATAGTGCTGGGGAACACCAGACTCAATTGGCACAACAAAATACATAAAAGTCTTGTTCCTCATCCTACATAGGTGAGTAGTGACTGGGGTTTTAAAAGCTTTCAAGCTTTCCACCTAAGATGCAGCTAATGGTCTCTTATCATCAGAA
>NW_006921632.1:14143434-14150698 GCF_000298275.1 Orycteropus afer afer | reverse complement strand
CCACTCCTCGGAAGGAAGGTTGGGCAATCCTACTTCCGTAGTGATACTGCCTCGGAAACCCAAGGAGGGGTCGCTATGAGTCGGGACTGACTCGATGGCACATAACAACAACAACAACAACAACCCCTTAATCTGGTGGGAGTCACAAAGACCACGGCTAGAATGTCTTTGTGATTCCCACTGCAAGGGTTTTTTTTGGGGGAATTTCTTGGTCAAATATCGAGAAATGACTGCAGTCTAACAGTAGATTCTATTTGTATAGCAGTGAGTGAAAGGTAAGGACTTTTAAGAGACAAACATCAGAAGCACGTTTTTATCAAGTAGTTAAAGGATTCAGCTGCTAACCTAAAGGTCAGCAATCTGAACCCATCAGCTGCTGCATAGGACAAAGATGTGGCATCCCTTTTTATTCCCTATTATCCCACTGGACTGCTAGCCTAGTGAGGCTGAGATTTTATATTTAGTTTACCTTTGTATCCTAAGTGCCTGGAACAGGTCCTCCGTCACATAGTAGGCCCTCAAAAAATATTTGTTGACAAATGAATACTCAAAATAACACATATTGGTTTCTCAGCCATCTAGTAGGGATATTTTGTTTTGAAATATTTTATATATCCAAATATTTAAATCCCCTCCACCATTCCCAATTAGAAAGAGTGAAGAAAGAGAGGTTTGTCCATCATCAACCTCTATGGACTTGCTAGAGTTACGGATAGTGTTGAATCTTTTATTCTTGAGAAGATTGGGAGTGCAGGCACCCAATGAGAATTTTGTATTTTTATTTGGGGACAATGAAAGGTGTCATTATTCTTTTCACTAACAAAAACATACCAAGTAGCAAACAAGCAAAGTTTCTTTAACATAGACCAAAACACAAAAACAGCAGAGCATCACAATGTTCCATTGCCTCTCTTTGTTAAAGTTTATGCACATTTTCCTAAGGAAATTAACCCAAGTTCTACAAATCCAACCTTCCCTCCTGATGATTTTTCTAACAGTACATCTTTCTCACAGATGAAGGACTATGTTACATGGTAAATGGCTCAAAGTTTCAGCCACTAAGGTAGGACTCTTCAGGGCAGTTTGTTTTTCAGCACCAACTGGAACCATCCAAAGTGGCTGTACAGGTGAACAGACAACACTATGAGGAACGTAATCCTCAGAGCAATCAACCATATGAAACGAAAAGGGCATTCGTCCAAAAACAAAGTTCAGAAGGCAGGAAGGGGCAGGAAAGGAAAATGGACACAGGGAATCCAGGCAGGAAGTAGAAAGAGCACTGTTACATTGAGTGGATTGTAACTAACATCACAAACCAAAAGGAGTATAAATTATTGAATGGGAAACTAATTTGCTATGTAAACTTTCACCCACAACCACAATAAAATGTTCAAAAAATAAAAGAAAACCCAAAGTGGAATCTTCGGATGCATTCATTTTTGAAAGAGTCTGATGAGCCAAAGACAGCAAGTAGGGCGAGTGAGCAGTATCTGTGAGATGAAGACGGGAAAGTTAAATAACACAGTGAGCTAAAGCTTAGGAGAAAATGTTAAGACAACACAAAGGTTAACCATGTTCAGAGAAATCAATGAAAAAAAGGAATAAGCCCACTTCCTGAGAAGGACTATGTAATAGTAATATATCATAAGAAAAAAGAGAACATAGGTCCTTGATGGCCTCTACCTTCACTAAAAAGAAGACATTCAAGTTAGGAAGAGAAAAAATATGGTTAAGAGGAAACTGAACAGCTAAGTAAATTTTAATACTTCCATATTTAACATGGGAGCTCTGGTAGCATAGTGCCCAAGGCACTTGACTGCTAACTAGAAGGCTGGCAGTTAAAATCCACCAGCCACTCCTCAGAAGGAAGACGGAGCAATCAACTTCCGTAGTGATACTGCCTCCGAAACCCAAGAAGGGGTCACTATGAGTCGGGTACGACTCGAGGCAAATAACCATAACATCTTTAACATATTAGGCAGCCACTAGAAATTGTTTATGAAGAATTTTTAATGACATGAAAAAACACAGCATAAAATTAAGTGGGGGGAAAATAGCATGCAAAATTGTACTCTGAAATTGTCTCAATTTATGAAAAACTAAATTCAGAGGGAAAAATATCACGTGGAAACTTGCCCAAATAACAATAGTTGCCTCTGATTGGTAATATTTATGGTATTTTTTCTCTATATTTTAATGAACTTTCAAATAATGAACATTGTTACTTTTATAATTAGAAAATAGAAGTAGGAAACTGAAAGAAAAGCAAAAATAGGAGCCCAAGATACTTAAGGCCATTATCTAGTGACTTAAAGCCAGTATTAAATGCGGCCAAGATTCCAGATTCAGGAGTTGCAATGAGAAAATTCTGTCGATGATCCCTGAGGGCTCATAAACATTAAGAGGCCAGAAAGCTCTGATTTTCATAATTATGAGGCTCTTAAACCCTTGAGCACAATATCTTAGGAAAACTCTTGATTTTGAAAGCTTTGAAAACATAATTTATTCTGCCCATTATTCCTCTAGATGTAAGCCTTCTCTTGCTCATGACAATTTCCAATGCCTGGTAGAAGCAAGGGAGCTCTGCTGGTGGTGGTGGTAGTGTTGTTATGTGCCATTGAGACGGACTCATAGCGACCCCTCCTTGGGTTTCCCAGGCAGTATTCCTAGAGAAGTAGAGTACCCAACCTTCCTTCCGAGGAGTGGCTGGTAGGTTTGAACCGCCAGCCTTCTGGTTAGCAGTCAAGTGCCTTAGGCACTATGCTACCAGAGCTCCCTCTGCTTATAGTTGATGGCTTCTGGGAGTGGGGACATAGGTTCTCTGCTTCATCCTGTCCCAACTTTTTCTCCCATATGCCCTCCCCTCCCTGTCCTCCTGGGAGCTCCGGTGGTGTAGTGCCTAAGGCATTTGACTGCTAACCAGAAGGCTGGCAGTTCAAACCCATCAGCCACTCTTGGAAGGAAGATTGGACAATCCACTTCCATAGCGACACCACCTCAGAAACCCAAGGAGGGGTCGCTATGGGTCAAAATCGACTCAAGGGCAGTTAAGTTTGGTTTTTGGTTTTCCCTGTCCTCACAGCATTCTACAGTCTCCCTCTGCTGGCCTTTTCCACTCTCAACAGTCTTCTCAGCTGCCCCAAACTATCCCTTCTATCAGTTTCTTCCAGTCAATCACTTCAGTCTCTCAGTGGCCGCCAGGCCTGACACATATTAGATGTTTCCCAGAGTGTGCTCCTCATAACTAGACCTGCCAGACATTCTGTGACCAAGGGGATTAATGATATAAATTTTGAAATAAAAACCCTTAAAAGATTCATAATGCCAATTAGTGTACTGAGTTTTTAAACTACGTTCAATAAACTTGTTTAAATATGACCATGTTTAACAAACTTCTTTTATGATGAAAACTTTTTTTCTTGATCTATCACTTGTCAAATAAATGAAGTTCATTAGTAATCAAGAACTACATTAGAAACTTTCATTCCAATAGCATATATGGCCTAAAAATAATCTGCAACTTCAGTGCCTTTGTCTAATATCCTGATACTGGTATTTGGGCACAACTGATGCACCTGCATCAGACCTCATGGCAGATATCCAACCTGCCCAAATGGAAATGAAATGGAATCCACCCACAGACTGGGTCCTGGTCCTCTCACCTGATTCCCTCTTGCCTTTCCCCAACGTTATATTCTGCTTCTCATATCTCTCATATTACCCCCCCCACCAAAGGCCATCCTGTATAAAAACTCAGACAACCAGAGGATAACAGCAAAGAGGCAATTAATCAAACAACCTTTATCCAGCATTGTTCCCTACCTATCCTTTGCAGGGATTTTTCTTAAAATCTGTATTGTTTTTTCCTAATAATTAATGCTTGGTTCAATCATCACTTCTCCATTAACGCCTTCCTCACCAGATCATATCCTCTATCTGTCATCTCTTGTACCTTTTCATTATACAGGTACCTCTCCATGAAGTACCTAGCACAGTTACCATTTTACATTTATTGGTAGGAACATATAATTAATACCTGTTTACTTACTAATACTAATACACAATAAATTATTATGTTCTACCTACTATGTTAAATGTTTCACATAATTTTTCCATTTAAACTCACAGTTAAGCATGGGGATGAGGAGGTTCAATCATTATCCCCGTTTTATAAATAAAGAAACTGAGGCATCTGCTGGATAAGGAACTGGACTAATTTTGCATAGCTAATAAGTGGCAGACTGGAATTTAAATCCAAGCATTCTAATTCCAAAACTCTTGCGCTTGACCACTAGCCTATATTGTCTTGGCATCAAGTTCCATGAGGGAGTGAAATGTATCTGACTTTGCTCACCACTGTATCTTAAGTTCTTAGCACATACAATTTTTCATTATATTTTTTAATTAATAAATGGATAAAGAAACATAATTTTGAACATTCAAACATTTAAGAAATATACAATATATAAAAGTAACTTCTTTTATCCTACCATTATCCCTTCCCAGAGAAAATTGTTTTCTGCAGTTTTCTAACTGCGCCTTAAAATAAAAGAATAATAAAATTCTAACCCGCTCTGGTGGTGTAGTGCCTAAGGCATTTGACTGCTAACCAGAAGGCTGATGGTTCAAACCCACCAGCCACTCCTCAGAAGGAAGACTGGGCAATCTACTTCCGTAAAGATACCGCCTCAGAAACCCAAGGAGGGGTCACTATGAGTTGGGATCAACTCCATGGCAGTGAGTTTGTGTGGTAGTTCAGTTTGTGTGTCAACTTGGCTGGGCCTGGTTGAGTGGCTGGGCAGCTGGTTGTAGTATTCCCATGATGAGACTGGTAATCAACTCCATGGTGGAATCTACTGTGAGCAGCTGAGTAGCTGCCTTAGGGATGTGGTCTGCTTCCTGTATATAAGGAGAAGCCTTGGGGAATGGTCTCTAACTTATGGCACCTTGAACCTTGCATGTAGCCAAGTCGGTGTTTAGCAGCCTGTCATGCTCTGCCAACCTTGAGACTTTTGATGGACTTGAATTAAAGGCATGCCACATGGTTTGGTAACATCAGGAGTGTGCCTTTTTATTTGTCAACCTTGGGCGTGTCATTCTCTGCAACCAGCAGCTGAGTGAAGAAAAGCCTCCAGCTTCAGTGGGCCGGGAGCGGGAGGTAGAACTGAAGCCCAAGGTTGAGGGACTTTCACCCAGCCCCCAGAGCCTGGCACATTGAACTCAGACATTAAGCCTCCAAAATTGTAAGAGAATAAACTGTTTCTTCAAGCCATTCCATTTGTGGTATATTCCTATCAGAGTGGTACTAGGTAACCAATACAGTTTAGTTTGTCTTTTTCTTTTTTTTTTCACTGCCATCAAGTCATTCCAACTCATAGTGACGCTATAGGACAGAGCAGAACTGCCCTATAAGGTTTCTAAGTGTAAATCATTATGAAAACAGACTGCTGCATCTTTCTTCCACAGAGCTGCTAGTGGGTTTGAACAGCAATCTTTCAGTTGGCAGATGGGTGCTTTAACCACTATGCCACCAGGGGTTCTCACAAAGCACAATTTCACTGGGCAGGGTTATAACATATATTAAGCACCTGGCTGATTTTGTGAATTTTGAGAGTTCACGAGAATAACATTCCCCTCCCTCAGGGAAATTGCCATCATATTGGTTCATTGTTTACTCATTTTACCTCTTCTATTCCCATCACCACCACCAGAAACACTCATATTTTGCTTTAATATTAGTAGAGGATGGATAAACAGATGTTTATCATCAAAGCAATAAACAACATCATTCATAATATCTTTATGATCAAGAAAAGGAATCTTGGCTGGATAAATGTATAGTTATATATGGGCAAAACTGAATGTAAGTAACAAAACCCAGGAAGAAATCATTAACAGATGGTAAATCTGTTATACTAGCATGGCACAAAGCTCTGTGTTTCTGACTTGTTCAACCTTTCCACCAACCATTTCAATGAAGAAGAAGGAAAAAAAAAAAAAAAGGCATGCTGATTATTTCTTAGATAAAACTAAGCTGAGAGAGAGAGACTATTTCAGATGATGCAATCAGTCTTCAAAATTACTGCAATTGGTGGGAATGAGCCAAAACCAATAAGATTAAATTCAGCAGGATTCAATACAAATTCTGAATTTAAGTTATAGTATTCAATAATATAATTTTAGAATGAGGCTCCATTTTGTTGTTAGCTTATTTAAAAAAAAAAAAAAGAAAGAAAGAAAGAATAAAACCCTGAACACAGCCAAAGTATGATTAAGCAAACCACACTTAGGTAGCAGATTAAATGCCACTTACCAAACTTAGATGTGCAGGATGTGTCTACCCATTTTCTATAACTCATTTCCACAACTGACTTTGAGACCCCAATACACCAAGCAAGCAGAAAATGTAATCTCAACCATTCTTCTCACCAGCCCAGAAAGTTCACGGCCAAGCATGTGGGAGAGGGCGGCCCCTCCCCTCCTTGGTCATCAGTCTGCTCAGCCTGCATGGTCACTGCCGACCAAGGTGCCCTGCTGCTGCTCCGTGGTACTCCTGGGCCATTGGGATCTTTGCCAAGGCCAGAAAACCTGTGCCTGAACTCTTCCTACTTTCTGCCTCCTGGTTCTGCTGCAAGAGTAGGATCCCACACCTTAGGAATTCACAGACCTCTTTTTCCTCCTCCCATTCTCTGGTCTCTCTTTTGGTCTCAGTAAATCCCCACAGGGACTTCCTTTTCTCTCCTTAGCAAATTTCTTTGCCAGTTCTACCTCCTCAATAAACATTTTAACTTCCATTCCAGGAAGTCTATATATACAGACTTTCCACCTGAACATGTCCCTTCACTGAGATACCAAAGGGAGTGCAGACTATCTGCCTGAACTGGAGAAAAGAACCTGGAAAAACACAAAAAGGAATTATAAAATATATTCATATAAATTAATATCTGAATGTATACCACTATAAAGACAATGGAATACTACCACAGTTCATTAAAAACTACATTGACTCTAAAATTTAAAAAAAAAAAAAAAAGTTTACATGAAATAATGTTAAGTAAAAATTACATAAAATAATTACTACAATGTATAAATATTTATTTTTTATTATAATTGGAAGCTATTTTGAAGTCACATAAATAAATGTCATGTCCATTGTAATTTTTATGTAAAATTAAATGCATAACAACTTTTGAAGAAATAGTGCTCAGACGGCTCCCTTGTTACCCTCCCGAGAGGGACCGGGTCTCCGGGAGCAAGGTAAGCA
>NW_006921632.1:14134306-14139619 GCF_000298275.1 Orycteropus afer afer | reverse complement strand
CATGGGGTCGCTATGAGTCGGAAACGACTCGACGGCACTTAACAACAACAAAAAAATATATATATATACAAGACCAAAACATCTTTTTAGTGATATTTAATTATTATAAACTCATTGTGAGCCAATAAACACAATGTATGTATGGTCTTTTTTAAGGTTACTGCAATTTTGAGAGATGTGGCAGACACTGCTAGCTGTCTAATAAAATCCATTCTTCCTTTCCTCCCCTGTAATTGAAGAAAGTATACAGTAGCCCAACTAGACTTCAATTTCCAGCCTCCCTTCTAGTGGGTGTGGTCACATAACTAAATTCTGGCCAGTTAAACATAACTGGAAGTGAATCATGCTGCTTCTCAGCCTATAATGGGCCTGCCTTCTCCATGCTGTCTTTTTCTAGCTCTCTGTCTAGAACCGCATCTGGCTGCCATCCAGCTTCAAGAAGATGACTACCAGCCCTAAGAGGATGACAGAACAACACCCAGAAGGAACCTGGATACTTGAATGACAGCTTATGCCCACCAACCAGGAATGCTCACCTCAGATTATCACATGAGAGAGATATAAACATCTTTCTTCTTTAAGCAACTGATTTTTGGGATCTCCTTGCTGCAGCAACTTAGCCTACCCTAGAAGGCTTATGTTCAGCTCTGTTGAGCTGACTGTAGCACTGCACTTTTTTAACAATCAAATTTGTTTTATTGTTGCCCTGAAGAAATACACTCAATTCTGACTGCCATGTTTTGAAAGGAGCTTTAAAAAACAGAAGAATGACCCAAAGGGAAAGTCTCGGGTGGTCCCTTCTATTGCCAGAAGGGACATGGAGAGAGGATTGGAACAAACATTTATTTAGGGCCATGACAAGCACTTTACAGAGCATTTTCCATATATTAAGCCATTCAATTCTTGTCTGGAACAGAGGATACCATCTTTAAATATTTGAAGGGCTATTCTAAGAGAGAAAAAATTCTTTTTTAATCTTTTTGTTTGCTTATTACATATTAATATATTTTCACTGTAATATATTCTTGGGAGTTCTGGTGGTGTAGTGCCTACAGCATTTGGCTGCTAAGCAGAAGACTGGTGGTTCAAACCTACCAGCCACTCCTCGGAAGAAGGTTGGGCAATCTACTTCCATAGTGATACCGCCTCGGAAACCCAAGGAGGGGTCGCTATGAGTCAGATCCGACTGGACGGCAGTGAGTTTTGTTTTTTGGAATATATTCTTAATATACACGAGGACATAGAATGAATTGTGGTAGTCCCTATTAAACTCTCTTCTCTCTTTCCAGCTCCCGTCATCCAGAGTAACCCATTTTAATAGCTCCAGATGTGTCCATCTTTGGTGGTGTAGCACCTAAGGCATTTAACTGCTAACCAGAGGGCTAGTAGTTCAAACCCACTAGCCGTTCCTCAGAAGGAAGAGTGGGCAATCTACTTCCATG
The DNA here is from genome assembly GCF_000298275.1 of Orycteropus afer afer. Taxonomy (NCBI): domain Eukaryota; kingdom Metazoa; phylum Chordata; class Mammalia; order Tubulidentata; family Orycteropodidae; genus Orycteropus; species Orycteropus afer. The sequence continues at coordinate 14,138,177 of NW_006921632.1, read as the reverse complement.
GAGATACAACCTCGGAAACCCAGAGGGGTCACTATGAGTTGGAACCAACTCAATGGCAGTGAGTTTGGCTTGGTTTGGTATATAGAAACCTAGGATAAAGCACTTCAAATGCCATGACTCCTTAAGAATCCTTTCTTGATCTTGTGCCCTCAAAATAGGCAAAAAAAAAAAAAAAAAGCTTCTCTTATACTATCTCTCACCCAGTACCATTCTCTGCATCTGTACTTAAATGCAATATATAAATTTATCTACTTACTTGTCTTTCTTGCCCATTAGACTGTGAGCTCCTTGAGGACAACAAATCTTTATTTATCTTGGTACCCACCATGAAAACTACATAATAAGTGTGGAATAAACATTTGTCAAACAACAGAAGTAAAATTAAGAGGAGGCAGATTTTGTTAAATAAAGACAAAGCTTTAAGCAATCTCTGTGTAAAATGAAACAACTGTGAGTGAATTCACCATCATTAAAAGTTTTCAATCAAAGAACATCCTACACTGTGATGGAATTTGGCTCATCCATGACTGTGGTGGTGATGTTTGTGTGTCAACATGGCTAGGCCTGCTTGAGTGTCTGGGCAGCTGGATGTAGTATTCCCCATGATGAGACTGGTAATCAACTCCATGCTGGAAGCTACTGTGAGCAGCTGAGTAGCTGCCTTTGGGTATGTGGTCTGCTTCCCATATGTAAGAAACAGCTTTGGGAATGGTTCCTAGCATATGGCATGCTTGAACTCTCCAAGTAGCTGTGTCATTGTTCAGCAGCCTGCCATGCTCTGCCAACTTTGGGACTTACAATGGACTTGAATTAATGGCCTGTTGTGTAGTTTGGTAACATCAAGACTGTGCCATTTTATTTGTTGACCTTGGGCTTATTAGCCTCAGCAGCCAATAGCTACGTGAGTGAAGAGATGCCTCTAGCTTCAGTGGGCTGGGAACAAGAGGCAGAGGTGAAGCCCAAGCTCCACGGGCTTTCACACAGCCCCTAGAGCCTGGCTCTTTGAACTCGGATGTCTAGCCTCCTGAACTGTTAAGAGAATTAACTCCTGTTTGTTAAGGCCATCCCATTTGTGGTATATTCTTGTCAGAGTAGCACTAGGTAACCAGAACAATGACCAATAACCACAACTCGTCTGTCAGTTTTGTGTACTCTGGTGACTTGCATGTTGCTGGGAGGCTGGAGGCTATGCCACCAGTATATCAAATACAAGCAGAGTCACCCATGGTGGACAGGTTTTAGTGGAGCTTCCAGACTAAGACAGACTCAGAAGAAGGAAGAGACCATCCACTTCTTAAAGAATTGCCCAGTAAAAACCTTATGAATAGCAGTGAAACATTGTCTGATATGTTACTGGAAAACTTTATGAATAGCCCTGAAACACTGTTTGATATAGTGCCAGAAGATGAACCCCTCAGGTCAGAAGGCACTCAAAATACAACTGGGGAAGAGCTGCATCTTGAAAGTAGAGCCAGCCTTAATGATGTGGATGGAGTAAAGCTTTTGGGACCTCCATTTGCTGATGCGGCATGACTCGAAAAGAAACAGCTGCAAACATCCATTAATAATCAGAACATGGAATGTACAAAGTATGAATCTAGGAAAATTGGAAGTTGTTCAAAATGAAATGGAACACATAAAAATCAATATCCTAAGCATTAGTGAGTTGAAATGGACTGGTTTTGGCCATTTTGAATCAGATAACCATGTGATCTACTATGCTGGGAATGACAAATTGAAGAGGAATGGCGTGGCATTCATTGTCACACAGAATGTTTCAAGATCTTTCCTGAAGTACAATGCTGTCAGTGATAGGATGCTATCCATATGCCTACAAGGAAGACCAGTTAATACTACTACCATTCAAATTTATACACCAACCACCAAAGCCAAAGATGAAGAATTTGAAAATTTTTACCCACTTCTGCAGTCTGAAATTGATCAAACATGCAATCAGTATGTGATGATTATCATAATGACCAGAATTACTGGTCAGATGGAGTCTGGTGGGACCCCCAAGACTATGGCCCTGGAATACCCTTTGGGCCTGGGATAGGACTCACTCCCAAGGATTGACTCTAGGCCCAATAGTAGAAAGACTTACATGCAGAACATTCAAACCCGGGCAATGCACCCACCTACTCTACGGAGATACACCCCTTGGAGCAATTGGCCATGGGGCACCAGAGGGGCAGATAGGAGTACATAGTTAAGAAGGGCATGGGGGGGGGTCACAGGAAAGAGAGGGGAGAAGAGTGAGTTAAGGTCGGGGATGGTAATCAGGGATGAAATCAAATATACAAAAAATTTGAATGTAAAACAAATTCTGCTCTGTAAATTTGCACGCAAAGCACAATTAAAAAAAAAAAAAAAAGTGTTGATTATCACTGGTGACTGGAATGCAGAAGATGGAAATCAAAAGAAGAATCACCAGTAGTTGGAAAATATGGCCTTGGTGATAGAAATGACACTGGAGATTGCATGATAGATAGAATTTTGCAAGACCAATGACTTATTCATTGCAAATAGCTTTTTTCAACAACATAAATGGCAGCTATACATATGGACTTCACCAGATGGAGTGCAAAGGAATCAGATGGACAACATCCATGGAAAGAAGTGATGGAAAAGCTCAATATCTTCAGCCAAAACAAGGCCAGGTGCTGACTATGAAACCATCAACTGCTCATATGCAAGTTCAAGCTGAAGCTGAAGACAATTAAAACAAGTCTAGAAGAGCCAAAATATGACCATGATTATATCCCTCCTGAATTTAGAGACCATTTAAAGAATAGATTTGATGCAGTGAACACCAAAGACCGAAAACCAGAGGAATTGTGGGGTGACAGTAGGAACATCACCCATGAAGAAAGCAAAAGATCATTAAAAAGACAGGAAAGGAAAAAAAGATGAAAATGGATGTCAGAAGAGACTCTGAAACTTGCCTTTGAATAGAGAGCAGCTAAAGCAAATGGAAGAAATGACAAGATAAAAGAGCTGAACAGAAGATTTCAAAGAGCAGCTTGAGAAGACAAAGTCTATTATTATAATGAAATGTGAAAAGATCTGGAGTTAGAAAATCAAAAGGGAAGAACATGCTCGGCATTTCTCAAGCTGAAAAAAATGAAGAAAAAATTCAAGCCTCAAGTTGCAATACTGAAAGATTCTATGGAGGAAATATTGAATGATGCAGGAAACACCAAAAGAAGATGGAAGGAATACACAGAGTCACTGTACCAAAAAGAACTGGTTAATGTTCATCTATTTCAGGAGGTGGCATATGATCAAGAGCCAATGGTATTGAAGGAAGAAGTCAAAGCTCCACTCAAAATACTGGTGACAAACAAGACTCCAGGAATTGATGGAATACCCATTGAGATGTTTCAATGAACGGATTCCCACTCACTTGTCTATGCCAACACATTTGGAAGACAGCTACCTGACTGACTGGTAGAGATCTGTATTTGTACCAATTCCAAAGAAAGGTGATCCCACAGTATGTGGAAATTATCCAACAATATCATTAATATCACATGCAAGTAAAATCTTGCTGAAGATAATTAAAAAAATAATTGCAGCAGCATATTGACAGAGAACTTCCAGAAATGCAAGCTGGATTCAGAGGAGGATGTGGAACAAAGGACATCACTGCTGATGTCAGATGACTCTTGGCTCAAAGCAAAGAATACCAGAAAGATGTTTGTTGTTGTTGTTGTTGTTATGTGCCATCGAGTCGGACCCAACTCATAGCAACCCTTCCTTGGGTTTCCGAGGCAGTATCACTATGGAAGTAGATTGCCCCATCTGTCTTCCGAGGAGTGGCTGGTGGGTTTGAACCACCAGCCTTCTGGTTAGCAGTCAAGTGCGTTAG
>NW_006921632.1:14130721-14133781 GCF_000298275.1 Orycteropus afer afer | reverse complement strand
GATCACCTTAATGCATATGGAAGCTGGACAATGAATAAGGAAGACCGAAGAAGAATTGATGCTTTTGAGTTGTGGTATTGGCAAAGAATACTGAGAGTACCATGGACTGCCAGAAGAAGGAACAAATCAGTCCTGGAAGAAGTGCAACCAAAATGCTCTTTGGAAGCAAGAATGGCCAGACCATCTCACCTACTTTGGTCATGTTGTCAGAAGGGACCAGTTCCTGGAGAAGGGTATCATCCTTGGTAAAGTGGAGGGTTAGCAAAAACAGGGAAAGTCCTCAACAAGATGGAATGGCACAACAGCTGCAATGATGGGTTCAGGTATAGCAAGGCTTGTGAGGGTGGTGCAGGACCGGGCAGTGTTTTGTTCTGTTGTACCTATGGTCACTATGGGTCGGAGACAACTCAGCAGCACCTAGCAACAACAACATTACTTACTTCTACTTCTAAAACTATTGTTCCTATTAAATTTTCACAATATTCCTTTAACTCAATGAAAAGAATTCTTCATGATGTTGAGATTGGTAAGAAAGCATTTTCTTTTGTTATTATCACGAGAAATTTTTTGGCAAAAGATTGTTCCTTTTTCCTGGGGATCTTTCAGGCCTTTTGTAATTATTCCACTGTTATCAGTTCCCCCTTAAGGCCAAATTGAATTGCTTGAGTTTATCTCCATCCTTTATCATTACTTTCAAATTATTGGGTATCTAATTAGAGAAGGTTCTTTTATAAATAACATTTCAAAGCTACTCCACTGAATGGCTGAAGTCCTGCTGTTAGCATCTCGATTTTTTTCTTCCCCAGGTTCTCCCAAAACAGCTTTAACTAAACAGTGAACACTGTTGTTGTGTTGCAAAGATGAAAGCAAAATTCTACATGTGGAGCCCAAATTGAAATCACAGAAGGCAGGATTCACACTGCTAATTGTTGCTTAGCAATAAAATGTGCAAAACATGCTAATGGAATAGGGACGTCAGGCACCAGAAGCTTCCGTATCTATACTGGCAGTAAATCAGGGCATTAGAAAGCCAATAGTAACAGCAAGAAAAGGAATTCCACCCCTTAGGAGCCCAGGGAGCTTTCTGCCCTCACTCCTACTTATTGTTCCATTAAAAAGAGAGGAAATCTTTTATTCATCCATTAGATACTATTGTTGTGGTACCTGAAGACTGCAGGGAAATAGATCCACCAAGGTTCATATTATACTTAAGGATCCCATGATGGAGTTGTATGTACCTCCTAGGAATACTCTCATATTTTCCTTGTTAAACAAAAAGATTCTCGGTAAGAGTTGAAGTTTAAATTCTATTTCGTATGTTTGTTAAGGGAGGAGATTAGGACTAGCAGCTTCTGTCACAGTCACTCTCAGCACATGCTGTGCTCTTTGGGTGATAGTCTTGCCTCTAATATTAAGACTGTGTCTTAAACAAACAACGAACAAAAAAGTCGACAATTGTTATGGATTGAATTATGTCCTCCAGAAAGATATTTTGAAGTCCCAACTCCCACAATCCCACTTCGTGGGAATGTGAAATAGGGTCTTTGAGAATGTTGTCAGTTAAATTGGCATAGGGTGTACTGGAGTGGGGTGACTTCTAATCCAATATGACAGGTGGCCTTATAGAAGAGGAGGTGGTCCAGAGAGACACACAGAGAAGATGGCCATGTGAAGATGCACCTACAAGCCAAGGAATGTCAAGGAGTGAGGGTATAGATACCAGAAACTGGAAGAAATAGGAAATTGACTCCTAGTTTCCCTGCCCCATCAAAAAAGCCCACTCAAACCCACCAGAGGCTCTGCAGGAGCAAACCTGTCAATCTACTTCCATAAAAATTATCATTGTTATGAGCCATTGAGTTGGTATCAACTCATAGTGACTCTATGTATAACAAAACAGAATATCGCTTGGTCCTGTACAATCCTCACAATCATTGTTATATTTGAGCCCCATTGTTGCAGCCACTGTGTCAATCCATCTCATTGAGGGTCTTCCTCTTTCAGCTGGACCTCTGTGCTTTACCAAGAATGATGTCCTTCTCCAGAGACTGGTCCCTCCTGATAGTATGTCCTATAGGGCAGTTCTGCTCTCTCACATGGGGTTGTTATGAGTCAGAATCGACTCTAGAACTAGGAGCCTCCAGAACTAGGAGACAATAACTTTCTGTTGTTGTAAACCACCCAATTTCTCGTACTTTGGTCACGTTGTCAGAAGAGACCAGTTCCTGAGAACGATATCATGCTATGTAAAGTAGAGAGTCAGCAAAAAAGTGAAGACCCTCACAAGACAGATTGACACAGTGGCTGCAACAACAAGCATGGCAAGAATTGTTGAGGATGGCGCAGGACCAGGCAGTGTTTCATTCTGAGTCGAAACCAACTCAACAGCACTTAACAATAACAACAAGCCATGCAAATTGTGGTACTTTATTATGGTAGCCTAGGAAACTAATGTAACAGTGCATAGGAATAAACTAATATAGATTCTTAATCTAAGAACTGACTCCAGATTTTTCTTTTTTGTTGTTGTTATTTGTTTTGTTGTTGTTCTGCATTTGTTTCTTTCTGAGAGGGTTTCCAAGATAAAATTTTCCAAGTTGCCTTAAAAGGAATGTGAGTTTACTTATCATCTCCAACTTCTCTGGTGACATTTAAGTGAACAGTATCATAGTCAGGCAGGGATGTTTGGGGATTAAATAAATAGAATCTTGCTTCACATTAAATCAGTCTCAAGGAAAAATCATAGTAAAACAAACAAACAAACAGAAGGAAAAAAAAAAATACAGGAGGAAAAGATTTTCAGAGGGAAAGACTCCTGTATACCATGAGATGATTTCTGAGCAACACAATGTTGACAAGCCTTACCGCAATCTACCTTCCCTTAGAATCTCTCACAGGACTCTCATTGGGTATATACATGTGTTTGCTATTTGCTAGGTGCTTTGGGCTATACAAATATAGCACATATGGTCTGATTTCTTAACAGTGTAGAAAAATAATATACATGGCCCAATTCAGGACATACAAGAGACTACATAAAAGCTAAAAGCCTGCATGTTG
>NW_006921632.1:14092343-14124381 GCF_000298275.1 Orycteropus afer afer | reverse complement strand
AGGCAGTATCACTATGGAAGTAGATTGCCCCATCTTCCTTCCGAGGAGTGACTGGTGGGTTTGAACCACCAGCCTTCTGGTTAGCAGTCAAGTGCTTTAGCCACTATGCTATCAGAGCTCCCTTTAATGGTATAGGTCAGTGAATTTTCACTTACATAGTATACACACATGTAACCACCACACAGATCAAGATATAATAATACACTACCATATTCCCTCCCAATTAGTATTGTCCCAATGGTAATCACTATTCTGACTTGTATCACTACAGATTGGTTTTGCCTATTGTTGAACTGAATATAAATGAAGTCATAGAGTATTTTACTCTTTGGTCTCCGACTTCTTTCACTTAACATTAAGTCTGTGACAGACATTCATGTTGCATGTAACAATAGTTTGTTCTCTGTGAATATACCTCAGTTCATTTATCTATTCTGCTTTAATGGATATTTAGTTTTTTCCCCCAGCTTTGGAAGAATATGAAAAAAGCTGCTATAAACATCCTGTGTGTGCCTTTTGGTAGAATGAGCACACATTTCTGTTGGGTATCCAGGAGTGAAATTGCTATGTCAGGGTAGGTATATGTTTAGCTATGGTAGATAAAGCTAAACAGATTTTCAAGTGTACCAAAGTTCGCTTATACCAAATTACACACTTACCACAGATGGAATTCCAGATGCCCCTCAGGTTTTCCAACACTAAGTATAATTAGTATTTTCATTTTTGCTATAAACCTAACCAAACCAAACTCACTGTTATAGAGTCAATTCTGACTCATAGTGACCCCCATTGGGTTTCTAGGACTATAAATCTTTGGAAGCAGACTACCTCATCTTTCTTCCATGGAACAGCTGGTGGGTTTGAGCCACTTCCTTTTGGAAGCAATCAAATGCTTTAACCACTACACCACCAGAGCTCCTTCATTTTGTTATACTGCTTATATAATTGCACTTTCCTAATGACCAGTGATGTTGAATTTTTTATATGCTTATTGTCCATATGAACAATACTCTTTTGGAAAAGAGCTCCAACAGATCTTTTTGAGAAGGGCTCAGGTTTGAAATGATCAGGATTTAGGTCTTCTCATCTTGTGGGCCTCAGAGTCTGTCTAAGTCTTGATTAGCAAAAAATGTTAGGAGCCATGACTCTTGGACAATAGAAAACATCAAGGGTGAACTGCCTGTCACTAGAGACATTTAAGCAGAGACTAGATGAAAAGGAGATTTGTAGAGGAATACAAATATAGCTGTAAGGTGAGAGTGAGTAAAGTTAAATGTCCCTCCAACACTGGTCAGTACTGCAAGAATTCAACCACTGGTACATCCGTGAGAACTGGAAGACGGTGAAAGTCAAAGAACGGAGATTTTACTTTTTATCTGTTATGTGCCAGACATTGTACTAAGATTTTACAAGCATTATTTCATTTAATTATCACAACAATCATATTAGGTAGATATTATCTTTATTAGGTAGCTATTATCTATACTGATGCATAACAATATTAATATTAATTGCTACATAATACACTGAGCAGTTTAAAACAACACACATTATCTCTCACCTTCTGTGGACCAGGAGTCTAGGCACAAGTTAGCTGGGTCCTATGCTAAGCTGTAGTCAAGGAGTGGGCCAGAACTTGGTTCTCATCTGAGGCTCAACTGGGGACAGATCTGCTCCCAAGCTTATGTGGTCATTTGGCAGCTTTCAATTGCCAAAAAGCTGTTGAACTGAGGCCCTCAATTAGTTATTGGCTGCTTACCACTCTGAGTTCCTTGCCACATGGCCTTCCCTATATGGCCCACATAAAACAGCTTGATTCTTTGAACAACAAAGGAGTTTCCCAGCAAAAAGGTGTAACAAACTTATGCAACATCATCATATATGTTCGTTGTTGTTAGGTGCCGTCAAGTCATCTCCAACTCACAGTGACCCTATGCACAGCACAATGAAACACTGCCCGGTCCTGCACCAGCTCCACAATCTTTGCTACACCTGAGCCCATCACCGCAGCCACCGTGTCAATCCATCTCGTTGAGGGCCTTCCTCTCTTTCGTTGACCCTCCACCTTATCAAGCATGACATCCTTCTCCAGGAAATGGTCCCTTCTGGTAAAATGACTAAAGTAGTTGAGACAAAGTCTGGCCATCCTCGCTTCCAAGGAGCATTTCAGCTGCACTTCTTCCAGGACAGATTTGTTACTTCTTTTAGTAGTCCACGGTTCTTTCAGCATTCTTTGCCAGCACCACAACTCAAAAACACCCACTATTCTTCAGTCTTCCTTATTCATTGTCCAGCTCTCACATACATATGAGGCAATTGAAAATACCATGGCTTGTGTCAGGCATACCTGAGTCTTCAAGGAGACATCTTTCCTCTTCAGCCCTTCAAAAAGATCCTTTGCAGCAGATTTGCCCAGAGCTATACATTATCTGCTGTCCTGACTGCTGCTTCCATTGGCGTCAACTGTAGAACCAAGCAATATGAAGTCTTTAACAAATTCAATCTTTTCTCCATTTATCATGATGCTGCTTATTGGTCCAGTTGTGAGAATTTTTGTTTTCTTTATATTGAGATGTAATTCATACTGCAACCATATCCTTCAATCTTCATTAGTAAGTGTTGCAAGTCATCTTCACTCTTAGCAAGCAAAGTTGTGTCATCAGCATATGACAGGTTGTTAATGATTCTTCCTCCAATCCTGATGCCTCATTCTTCTTCATATAGTCCCGATTCTCAGATTGTTTGGTCAGCATACAGACTGAATAAGTATGATGAAAGATACAACCCTGATGCACTCTCTTCTTGATTTAAAACCATGCAGTGTCCCCTTGTTCTGTTTAAATGACAGCCTCCTGCTCTATGGACTGGCTTCTCATGAGTACAATTAAGTGTTCTGGAATTCCCATTTTTCTCAATGTTACCCATAATGTCTTATGATCCACAGAATCAAATGCTTTTACATAGTCAATAATACACAAATAAACATCTTTCTGGTATTCTTTGCTTTGAGCCAAGATTCATGTGACATCAGCAATAATAGCCCTCATTCTACATCCTCTTCTGATTCATGTGTGCTCCATCTGGCAAAGTTCATGTGTACAGCCACCATTTGTGTTGTTAAAAAAAGATATTTGCAATGAACAAGCCATTGGTCTTGCAAAATTCTATCATGAAATCTCCAGCATTATTTTTATCCCCAAGACCAAATTTTCCAGCTACTGGTAGTTCTTCTTTGTTTCCAATTTTTGCATTCCAGTCACCAGTGATATTTAACACATCCTGATTGCATGTTTGGTCAATTTCAGACTGCAGAAGTTGATTTAAAAAAAACTTCAATTTCCTCATCTTTGGCTTTGGTGATTGGTGTGTTAATTTGAATAATAGTAGTATTAACTGGTCTTCCTTATAGGCATATAGATATTATCCTATCACTGACAGCACTGCACTTCAGGACAGATCTTTTATTTATTTATTTATTTTAATTGTCGTTTGGGTGAAAGTTTACAGAGCAAATTCGTTTTCCATACAGCAATTCACATACACTATGCCTCATGACATTGACTACAATTTACCACAATGCAACAGCTCCCCTCATTCTTCCTCCCCATAGTTACCTCTTTCTTGTGTCTTTCCCTCCCATGCATTCCTGCCACCTGAGCTGTCTCCCTGTGCATACACAGCCCTTCTATTCTCCCATGATTGATCTCTCCAAGGAGTGTATCTACCTAATGTAAATGTTCACCTCATATGCCTGTTTTTTGTTTGGCTGGAAGCCAAGGAGTGGATTCAGTTCCAGACCTGAAGGGCACCTAGGGGCCATAGTCTCAGTGGTTCCATCAGGCTCTATCAGATCAGCAAACCTGGTCCCTATCCCCCCCCCCCACAAATGATTTTTAGTTTTTTTCCACATTGTTCTCCCACTCTATCTAGGATCTCTTACATAGACCCCCCTCCAAGTGGTTGACAGTGGTAGCTGGGCACCATCTAGTTCTTCAGGTCTCATAGTCATATAGGCTGAGGATTGCATGGTGTACCAGTCATTGTTTCCATTAATCTTTGGTTTTCTTCATTATTCTTTGCTCTTGACAAGGAGAGACCCATCATTACATCTAGATGTCTGCTTGCAAGCTTTTAAGATCCCAGTCATTACTCGCTTCAGGACAGATCTTGAAACATCCTTTGTGATGATGAATGCCACACCATTCCTCTTCAATTTGTCATTCCCAACGTAGGAGATCATATGGTTGTCTGATTCAAAATGACCAAAACCAGTCCATTTCAACTCACTAATGCCTAAGACATCAATCTTTATGTGTTCCATCTCATTTTTGACAACTTCCAGTTTTTCTAGATTCACACTTTGTACATTCCATGTTCCAATTATTAATGGATGTTTGCAGTTGCTTCTCCTCAATTTGAGTCATGCCACATCAGCAAATGGAGGTCCTGAAACCTTTACTTTATCCATATCATTAAGGTTGGTTCTACTCTAATAAGGCAGCTTTTTCCCAGTCATTTTTGCATGCTTTCCCACCTAAGGAGATCATCTTCCGGCTGTATTGTACAATGTTTCTGGGTTATTCATAAAGTTGTCCAGTAATTTATCAGACAGTGTTTCTCTGCTAGTCATAAGGTTTTCCCTGGCTGATTCTTTGAGAAGTGGATGGCCTCTTCCTTCTTCCAAGTCTGTCTCAGTCTGTAAGCTGTGTTCTAACCTGTGCACCATGTGCAACCCTGCTGACATTTGAAAGAGCAGTGGCACAGCCTCCAGCCCAAAAGCAAAATGCAAGCCACCACAGTAAAACACAAAGTGACTGACAAGTTCATCTCCCGCAGCTGTTCAAAACCTCTCCACCTGGCTTTCCCTCCTTCCCGCCTTGGGGTGGGGTCTGTCTCCCTCTCCCTTTACCTGGATCCTGCCACTGTCCTGTTGGCCCTGGCTTTTCCTCCTTCCCACCTTTGGGGTAGGGTCTGTCTGTCTCCCATACATATATAATCATGCATATTCTATAACCTTTGCCAAATTCTATTGATTAGAAGCAAATCACATTCAGAGGAAGGAGATTACACAAGGATGTGAATACCAGGAGGCAACAATCATGGAAGCACCTTAGAGTCTGTCTGCTACGCTACTATAATCTTTACTTTACAGTTGAAAAATAAACTAATAACAGGCAAAATATATTGCTAGTCAACAGCTAAATCACATTTTGAACACCAAGTGTATCTAAATCCAGTGTTTGTCTTCTTAACCACTATACTACCAAGGATGTTAACAGGGAGCCCTGGTGGCACAACAATTAAGCATTTAGCTGTTAACTAAAAAGTTAGCAGTTGAAACTCACCCAGAGGCTCTGTGGGAGAAAAATATGGCAATCTGTTTCAGTAGAGATTACAGGCTAGAAAACGCTATGAGGCAATTCTAGTTTGTTACATGGGATTGCTCTGAGTGGAAAATTGACTCAACAGCACCAAACAACAACAATGGGAAAAAAAAGTACTGGAAAGCTAAAGTAGTATCAGATTATGGGAAGTATAGAAAATCAAACAGGAATGCATCTATTTGATGTGGTATTCAAAAGAGAATTATTGTAAGTTTTTAAGTAGAAGGTTTTGAAAGTATGATGATGAATCAAGTATCACAGAGTTATTCTGATCAATATCTCTGAAACTTCTTAGAAGGATAAATCTTGATGTTAACCAAAGTAGGCATCCATTTCTACCAGGCAATGTCTTTTAAAGCATAGCTATAAATTATTTAAGCAGATAGTAATCATTAGGTTAAAATATTTTGCACAAAATAATCTTTGTTTATATCTAAATGGAAGACCTTACAATAAGAAAAGCAACTTTCCAAGTCATAAATCCCAGAACCTGTGCTCTTGGCCAATCCTCTCAACTTTGATATGTGAGACAGGGCACTTCAGAATGAAATTTTACATAAACTCTTTTATGTATGCCATCCACAACCACCTATTTTTTGTACTGTCCTGGATTGCATGTTGCTATGGTGCTGGAAATTATGCCACCAGTATTTCAAATGCCAGCAGGGTCACCCATAGTGGACAGGTTTCAGTGGAACTTCCAGACTGAGACAGAATAAGAAGGAAGGCCTGGTGATATACTTCTGAAATTACCTAATGGAAATCCTACAAACAACAATAGAATATTGTGTGATATGGTGCTGGAAAATGAGCACCCTAGGTTGTAAAAATACACAGAATGGACTTGAGTATACCAATGACCATGAAGGTGGTGCAGGACAAGGCAACATTTTATTCTTTTCTACAAAGGGTCACCATGAGTTAGGGCCCACACCACCACAGCTAACAACAAATATACACTCTAAGCCCTCTGACCCATTGGACACCCATGCAGATGCAGGCCAGTCCTCCCCTCTGGGGTCTTATGGTACAGAACAGAGGAAAGACTTGAGGTTCAGGAAAAGAACGCTGTTTAAAAGAATCACTGGGAATTATAAAACCCAGTGCTTCCACCACCCAACATTTATGTTACTTGTTCTCACTCCTTACTTTCACTCCTCCTGAATTAATAAATTTCACCATAATGTTATGTTTGGTATAATGAGATGAGATGACTGTATCTGTCCAGTAACATTCCCTAAGCCCAGAGTATAGGCTTCAGCATTGGTTGCCTAGGTTGGAATCATCTCAGAGCTTACAAACTGTGTGAGCACAAACAAGCTACTCTCTTCCTCAAACCTCAGTTTCCTCCTATCTAAAATGGGGAGTTAAAATGAGAACATGCATAAGGTTTTCAAAGGATAAAATAAGATCATGCATGTCAAGAGTTCAGTATAGTGACCAAAATGTATTACAAGTGCACAGTGTAGTAAGTTGCTAATAAAAGTTGATGAATTCTGTTGAATGAAAAATCCAATGTAATGAATTGATGTACAATATCCACTGTAATGAATCCCTGTCTGTTATGGATTGAATAGTGTCCCCAGTAAAAGATAGTTTGACATCCTAATTCCTTTATCTGTGCATATGAACTTGTTTGAGGCAATAGAGTTCTTCTCTGTAGATGTTATCACTTAAATGAGGCCATACCGGAGTAGAGTGGGTCCTAATCCTAATACCTCTGAAAGGTGTTTTATAAAAAGAGAGAGAGAGAAAGAACTGGGTCACATACACAGGGGAGAGGTGCCATGGGAAGGTTCATCCGCAAGCAGCAAAGGAATGGCAGGATTTGCGTGGAACAGCGCCTCTCTCAGACGCTCAGGTGGCTGATACCCTGGATTTGGACTTCCAGCTCTGGAATTCCAAGAAAATTAATTTCTGTCTTTAAGCTCCCCTCCATAGTCTAATATAAAAGTCTTGTATCATAACTTTCAAAGCCATGCATTTTATTTCTAAACTGTGGACTTAAAAGCTGGTTTATAAGTGTTTTTAATCAGTATACTGGGAATATAGTAAATTCCTATTAAATTCTTAATTACCTTCATTTTTTTCATCTAGTGGAAAACACTAGTGTAACTTTTTATCAAAATAAAGTTTACCACAGATCATAAGCAACTGTTACCATTTTGTCAATGCCAAGGAAAATATTACTAAAAGTAAAAGTGCACTTGGATTTTTAAGGTAAAGCATAGGTATCAAAGTTTCCCATCTAAAACTTCCAGGGAATTCACTCTTGTCAGGCATTAGGAAAACTTGGCAACAACATTTTTTTCTTATCTGATTATCTACATTAGTTGTACTAGAGTGTGTTTAATAAAATGCTGCTAAAAATGGCATAGTTTCTAGTATGAGACAAGGCCCTAATGTCCAAAAATCTACTCCTAAGCACCCAAAGAAAGTGTCAAGAAAATTGTCAGAATATCTTCCCATTTCAAACACAACTAAAGCAAAAATAACAAATCCTAACAATATTCTAGACCTTAAAATTCTCCTTTCCTGCAGACATGCACACAGCCTTAATTTTCAACTATTTAAATTGTAGGTGCCCTGGTGGTACACTGGTTAAGTGCTTTGCTACTAATCTAAAGGTTGGCAGTTCAAACCCAACACTGGCTCTATGGAAGAAAAGACCTAGAAACCTGCTCTTGTTAAGATCACAGCCTAGGGGGACCAAGTTTGCTGGTTCGACAGAGCCTAGTGGAACCACTGAGACCATAGCCCCTATCTGCCCTTCAGGTCTGGAATTGAACCCACACCCGTGGTTTCCAGCCAAACAAAATACAGGCATATGAATAGAACATTTACCTCAGGTCGATATACCCCTTGAAGAGAACAATCATAGGAGGATAGAAGGGCTGCTTATGCACAGGGAGACAGCTCAAGGGGCAGGAGTGCATGGAGGGATGGACACTGGGAAGAGGTAACTATGGGGAGGAAGTGGGAGGGAAGCTGTTGCATTGTGGAAAACTGTGGTCAATGTCATGAGACAAAGTGTATGTGAACTGCTGTAAGGAAAGTAAATTTGCTCTGTAAATCTTCATCCAAATCACAATTTAAAAAAAAAAAAAAACAGCCTAGGAAACCCTGTGAAGCAGTTCTACTCTGACCTATTGGGTTGCATGAATCAGAATCAACTCAAAGGCATACAACAAAAAAACTTACACTATAGGCAGTACTTGTTTAACTCAAATAGTATACATTTCCACATCAATAGATTTCCTTCAAAATACATTTAATAGACCTTTGTATCCATCAAACTCATCATGATTTCATCTGATTTCTGAAAAGTTTAGCCTTCTTTGAATTCTTGACCTCCACCTTCAAAGCAAATAGCTTCAGATTCTGTTTTTCCAGATCTTTTTCTTCCCACCCAGAAAGAGTAAAATTTTCAACAACTCTCAGGATAGGTAGTTCAAGAGAATTCCCCTACTCTCATCTATATCCATCTGTATATATACTTTTTAGAGAAGTAAAGCAAGGCTACTTTGCATTCTCAGCTTTGATCACTAGAGCTACTTAACATTATTGCATGCACCATCTCTGGTAGTGCCTCTGTTACTGTCACTTCTCTGTAATAATAAAATATACTTTGTGTGTGTGTGCACTAGCACTCATCTTTTTCCTGATGTCAGGAAGTGATCTCACTTTATCCTTGAAATATGATGATATAAATCAGGCAGGTCTTGTTATTCCTGATTAACAGATGAGGAAACTGAGCCACATAAGGTTAGTTTACCTTCCCTGGGTGGCACTAACAGTTAAACACCCAGGTACTAATGAAAATGTTGTCAGTTTCAATCCATCCTGAGGTGCCTCAGAAGAAAGGCCTGGTGACCTGCTTCCAAAAGGTCACAGTCATTGAAAACCCTATGGAGTGCAGTTCTACTCTGAAACACACAGGCATGTGGAGGTTACGTGCTATCGAGTGGGCTCCGACTCATAGTGACCCTAGGTACAACAGAACAAAACACCGCCGATCCTGAGCCATCCTCACAATTTTACTACACTTGAGCCCATCGTCACAGCCACTGTGTTAATCCATCTTGATGAGGGTCTTCTCCTTTTTTGCTGATTCTCTACTACCAAGCATGATATCCTTCTCCAGGAAATGGTCCCTTCTGACAACATGACCAAAGTATGTGAAATAAGGTTTGACCATTCTGGCTTCTCAGGAGCATTCATTCAGGCTGTCCTTCTTTCAAGATGGATTTGTTTGTTTCTTCTAGCAGTCCATGGTGTTTTCAGTATTCTTCACCAACATCATACTTTAAATGCATCAATTCTTCTTTGGTTTTCCTTATTCATTGTCCAGCTTTCACATGGATATGAGGCCACTGAGAAGACAATGGCTTGGATTAGGTGCACCTGAATCTTCAAAGTTACATCTTTGCTCCTTAACACTTTAAAGAAGTCTTTTGCAGCAGATTTGCCCAGTGCACCATTTCATCTGATTTCTTGACTGCTGCTTCCATGGGCTTCAATTGTGGATCCAAGTGAAATGAAATCCCTGACTGCTTCAATCTTTTCTCCATTTATCATGATGCTGCTTATTGGTCCAGTTGTACAGAAATGTTGTTTTTTATCAAACAAATTGAGACGCAATCCATACTGAAGAATGTAGTCTTTGATCTTCATCAGTAAGTGCTTCAAGTCATCCTCACTTTCAGCAAGCATGGTTGTGTCACCTGCATATCACAGGTTGTTAATGAGTCTTCCTCCAATCCTGATGCCATGTTCTTCAGATAATCCAGCTTCCAGGATTATTTGCTCTGCATATGGATTGAGTAAGTGGCGAAAGGATACAACACTGATGCACACCTTTCCTGACTTTAAGCCTTGTAGTATCTCCTTGTTCTGTTCAAATGACTGCCTCTTGGTCTATGTACAGATTTCTCATGAGCACAATTAAGTGTTCTGGAATTCCCATTTTTTGCTATGTTCTCCAAAATTTGTTACAATCCACAGAGCCAGATGCCTTTGCATAATCAGTAAAACACAAGTAAACATCTTTCTGGTATTCTTTGCTTTCAGCCAAGATCCATCCAACATCAGCAATGATATTCTTTATGAATCACATCCTCTTCTGAATCTGGCTTGAATTTCTGCAGTTCCCTATCAATGTACTGATGCCATTTTGGATTTTCTTCAGCAAAATTTTCTTGCATGTGATATTAATGATATTGTTCAATAACTTCTATGTTCTGTTGGATCACTTTTCATGAGAATGGGCATAAATATATGGATCTCTTCCAGTCAGTTGGACAGGGAGCAGTCTTCCAAATTTCTTGGCATAAATGAGTAAGTATGTCTAGCACTGCATCCATTCAGTGAAGCATCTCAAAGCATACTCCATCAATTCCTGGAGCCTTGTTTCGTTGCCAATTCCTTCAGTGCAGCTTGGGTTTCTCCCTTCAATACCATTGTTTTTTGATCATATGCTATCTCCTAAAATGGTTGAACATCAACCAATTATTTTTGGTGCAGTGATTCTGTGTATTCCTTCTTATTCTGTGATGCTTTCTGCATCATTCAGTATTTTTTTTTCTTCCCGCTGCCCCCCACCTTTTTTTATCATTCAGTATTTTCCCTTACAATCCTTCAATATGGCAACTCAAGTGTTGAATTTTAGCTTAAGAAATTCTGAGCATGTTCTTCCCTTCTGGTTTTCTAATTTCAGGCCTTTAAACATTTCATTATAGTACTTTATTTTGTCTCTTTGAGATGCCCTTTGAATCTGTTTAGCTTTTTCATTTCATCATTTCTTTCATTCACTTTATCTACTTTACATTCAAGAGCAAGTTCCAGAGTCTCTTCTGACATCTACTTTTGTCTTTTCTTCCTTTCCTGTCTTTTTTAATGACATTTTGCTTTCTTCTTGTATGATGTTTTTCATGTCATCTCACAACTCTAGTCTTCAGTCATTGATGTTCAATGCATCAAATCTCTAAATTCAAGTGAGATATAATCAAGATTGTATTTTTCTCTTGTGGACTTGTTTTAGTTTTCTTCAGCTTCAACTTGAACTTGCATATGAGCAATTGATGGTCAGATCCAAGCTCTGTTCTGACTGATGATATTGAGTTTCTTCATCATCTCCTTCCACAGATGTAGTCGATTTGATTCCTGTGTATTCCATCTGGTGAGGTACACATGGGTAGTTACTGTATGTGTTGTTGAACAAAGGTACTTTCAATGAATAAGTCATTGGTCTTGCAGAATTCTATCATGTAGTCTCCAGCATCATTTCTAACACCAAAACCATATTTCCAACTACCAATGCTTCTTCTCTGTTTCCAACTTTTGCATTCTAATCACCAATAATTATCAATATATCTTGATTGCATGTTTGGTCAATTTCAGACTGCAGAAATTGGTAAAAATCTTCAATAGAAGAATAGAAGCACATACAGTGATCACCATGAATCAAAATTGACTTGAAAACAACTGGTTTGCTTTCTTTTTTTTTTTTTTTTCTACCCTGCTGTTGCTGTTATCTACTCTCATTCACTCCTATTCAGTATGGAGTTTTAGATTTATCTTGAGAACAACTGGTTTTTTTTTTTTTTTTTTTTTTTTTAGGAGCTAGTTACATGGCTAGTGAGTTTATTAGATATATTTCCTCAGGCACTTGGGTGGAATCCTATGTAAAGGAAAGACAATGGAATTTATCAAGGAAGGAAGAAGAGAGAGGTGGAGGGATGGCAACATTTATTACACATTTACTGTATTACCAGCAGAGGGCAGTGGTGATTCAGTGGTAGAATTCTCACCTCCCCAGCCAAGAGCTCTGGTAGCATAGTGCCTAAGGCACTTGACTGCTAACCAGAAGGCTGGCGGTTCTAACCCACCAGCCACTCCTCGGAAGGAAGGTTGGGCAATCTACTTTCATACTGATACTGCCTCGGAAACCAATGGCACACAACAACAACCAGCCAATGCACCTCTCACCCAGTCACTCCCTGCCTGTCAGTGGAGACTTGGGTATGCCTATGATGCGGAAGAGGTTTCAGCAGAGTTTCCAGAATAAAATGGATAAGTAAGAAAGTCCTGGTGATCTACTTTGAAAATTCACCAATGAAAATCCTAAAGATCACAACAATCTGATCTACAACCAGTCACAGGGCTGGGTTAGGACCAGGCCACATTTCCTTCTACTACGCATGGGGTCACCATGAATTGGGGCAAGTCAAAGGCAGCTAACAACAACAACATATCCCCTATTGTGCAAGGCACAAAACAACAAAATGTTTATAATCACTGTCCTTGCCCCAGCAAGCTCATATCTTAATAGAAACTGAAGTTGGGCAAGGGGAACTTATCTGCCCACTTCCTCACAGATTAAGGGCTCAGCAGAGATTGAATTTCGACTTCTGATGCCAAAACCTACATTATTTTCATAATGCCTCTTCCCCACTAAGAACCACTGCGAATCCTAAGAGCCATGTTAATAGTCAGGCATTTCTTTTGGGGTCTGTTTCTTGCCCTCCCTCCTTGACACTGGAACACCCAGGCCATATCCAGGTTTATATTCAGCTGCATTTGCCCAATACTCAGCAACCACTGACAATTATTTATAAGGTAGGATTCAAAATAGCCTAGGACTGATTGGCTAAATTTGGGACAATTCTAGCTTCAAAAAGAATACTGACTGCATTGATTGCAATACATTAAATAAATAAAACTCCATGGAACCACAGTGACACTCAGTAAGAAAGGGAGAGGAGATAAAAGGAAGCTCTTCTTTCCAGAAGATGGCAACTAATTAAAACTGCAGGAATGACAGAATTAGGAAATAACCATTTTATAACCTCCAATGTAATCATTGATTCAGGCAAAAGTCATCAGTCGTATAAAGCCATCAGGATTTTAAGTCACTGTGAAACAAGGTGCTAAAATATCACCCCACAGATTTCTTAACTAATTGCAAAGAAGGAAACATACTTTCATAGTGGAAAGATCTGACAGTCACCATCTGGATCAATCAGGATCCAGTCAGGAAACCAGAAAAAGCAATAGTTATTTCCAACAGAGGAGATTTAATATAGATAATTGGTTACAGATGTTGAAGTTCAGGAAAAAAAAAAAAAAGTAACACTGAGGTCACCAACCAACAACCCCCACCATAAAGTTGATTCCAACTCATAGGACAGAGTAGAACTACCCCCACAGGGTTCCCAAGACTATAAATCTTTACAGAAGCTGACTGCTTCATCTTTCTCCCACGGAGCAGCTGGTGAGTTTGAACTGCCAACATTTTGGTTAATAGCCAAATGTTTTAACCAATACACTACGAGAGCACATTCTGAGGTGACCACAGAAGATAAGTTCAACAAGCAGCTTCTTCCCAAGGGCTGTCAAAACAAACGGGAAAAAGGAAGTTACAGAAGTGAGGACATCAAAAGAAGGGCACCATGGAATCGGTCCTGTTAGTCTGCGACTCCTCATACTAAGCTGCTGCTCACACCTCTGCATGGGAGATCTGGTGGCGTAGTGCCTAAGGCACTTGACTGCTAACCAGAAGGCTGGCGGTTCAAACCCACCAGGCACTCCTCAGAAGATTGGGTAACCTACTTCCGTAGGGATATTGCCTCAGAAACTTAAGCAGGGGTCACTATGAGTCAAAGATGACTGGACAGCACATAACAATAGCAACACACCTCTACAGGTCATGATGAGACCAGTCCTGGAAATCCTAAAAGAAGCACAAGCGGAGACTGCAGCAAATGGCTCTCTTGCTGGAGCCAACTACTATTGCTCAGACAAGCTGACAATAGAAAGGGGGAAGGACTGCCCTTCTCCTTCCTCCCACCTTCCAAACTCCCGTAATGTCTCTTTACCAGAATCTAATAGAAAGGCACTTGACAAAGGAGTCTGGAAAATGTAGTGTATAGACTATCAGCCCCACCATCACAGAATAAAGACTACAGGGGTAGTTATGGAGCTGAGAGATAAAGGGTCATTAACTCAAGTGACCAAATACAGGCTCATTATTAGTGGGACAAACTGACATTATATGCCTCCTGGTTTGAAGAAATACGAGATATGCAACATCATGAATGAAATATTCTTGCCAAATAAAGTATTTAATTGACTTTAATCACACCTGTGGGGCCTAATTTCCAATTACAGGAACTGCAGAGTAGAAAGTAAATAAGTTAAATGACTCAGTAAGGAAAAAATGAGGTAAATTCAGAATATGGGACATTCTCTAAGACATCCATCCTGGACACTTCAAAAGTCAGGGTTATTAAAATATTAATAGTAATAATAATCTGCATTTAAAGAAGCATAGAGACCCAATGCAACACCTGAAATTAGATTGGACCCTCATTCAAAAATCAGTTATAAATTATAAAAGACATTCTTGGAAGAATTAGGATAAGTTAATGTGAACATGATATTAAATGATATCATGGTATTATTAATTTTCTTGGCTAAAACAATACAATAATATGGTAACAATTGTTGAATCTAAAGAAAAGATATATGATTGAATGTTTATTATGCTATTCTTTGAACTATTCCAAATGTTAAAATGTTCATAATAAAGAGTAATGTAAAAAAAAATTACACAAAATAAAAACACAAAAAACAGTCCACTAATGTCATTTCCTCCCTGCCCAATCTGTTTATCTGTTAATTCCCCTAATAACAGCCTGGTTCTCCAAAGTTTTTAATCTCCAAAAGTCCTTATAAATTAAAACATTGAGCACACCCCAATATATATATATATTTATTTATGAATTATTACATGTGCTTCTGAACAAATACTAAGTTTCATCAAAGCTAAAATGCCATATTTTCATATATTAACATTTCTGAAATTGGCACTCATCTTACAATCAATGGTATGTCATATTAAGACATTTTTTGTTTCTTTCTTACTGATACATTTTATAAACAATAGTATCCTGGTTCTGTGAAATGAGCTGTGTTATGCAATTTATAAACATACCCAAAATATAAAGTGGTTAAAAATTAAGGTAAAATAAGTAGCAATTAAGGTTCTAATATTTTCTCCTGTAGGCTGGTGAACCACTGTAAGCACTCTCTGAGTGTGCACCCGGCTCACTGTGAAGACTGCTACATTAGGAAGGTGCCATCTGGCTTTGTTTGGTTTTTAGGATTGGTTTGGGTTTTTTAGTGGTTTGTTTTTTTGTTGTGGTTGTTGTGCTTCTGGATGCATGGGACCAGTGATTGCCTAAACCTTGCCTTTTTCACTGTGAAAATATGTCAGGATCTCCTATACTAGAGAAAACAGCTGATGAAACTAACCACAAATTAAGCCTCAGTGTCTGAGGCAAGTGTTCAGTGACTGGCAGACAAACACACCTTTGCTATGACCTTTAGCTGGCGCAGCAGCTGTATGGCATCACTTTGACACCTTACTTTATCAAGTTAGTAAATGGAAGAACCATCATTAAGTGGAACACAAGGCAGAGGCAGACCATGGTTTCTTGTCAGTTTTTCCTTTAAAAATCATGGAAATACAGTGAATAAAGAGATGATATAATGGGCATGCAGAGATTGCCACACCCAAACCCTACAACACTTCCCCATTCATACTCTGAGACAGAGCTAGCTACTCTAGAAAATGGGCAAATACAGTGAATAAAAAGATGACATAATGGGCATGCATAGATTGCCCCAGCCAAACCTTACAACACTTCCCCATTCATACTGTGACACAGAGCTAGCTACTCTAGATTAATTTAACACTGGTCATTCTGATCAGGATTACAAACACACCAGAGAGTAAGAATATTTTGTCCCTTGGAATAATAGTTGTTACTCTCTCCAAATTAAAAAATTTCCATCAATTATCCTTGACATTTACTCTTTACCAGAACAAAGAATAGCTTCTTCAGGTTAACTGCGAGGGAGTGTAGCCTGTGTGTGAGTTTAATGTGCTCACAAATCAGCCATTAGCCATATAATATTGTTATCGAAATACTGAATTTAAGTTTTCTTCAGTTTTCCAATTTATCTAAGACCAGAGCTATTAGGAGATAATTTATTGATTTTCTTCACACACACACACACACACACACACAAAGATAATAATAATAAAAGAGAAAAGCCATCATTTTATTTATCCATTAAAATATATGCTCCAAAAATCTTGACCTTTGTAATAATGACCCAATAAAGAAGCAATGTGGCACAAAAGGACAAATATGGTATGATGTCATTTATAGGAAATATCTACAATTGGCATATGCATAGGACCAAAGTTAATAAGGGGTTACCAGGGGCAGGGAAAGGAGAAATCATTATTTATAGGACACTGAATTTCTACTAAGAGTAAAGGACAAGTTTGGAAATGGATAGTAATGATGGTTCCACAGCATGGTGAACCTAATTAATGTATGTAAAAATGATTGAAATGGAAAATGTTTTGTCATATATATTTTACTATAATTAAAAAAAAAAAGTAAATGGAAAAGGAGGGAAAGGAGAAGAAAAAACGTGATATTAAGTGGAACTGTATGCTCAAAGGAAGCAAGATCTTTTGAGCTCTATGTTGCTCACTTCATGTCAGAAGCCTAAACTCGTTTAGGTAAGTGTTGGCAAGAATCACCTCCATGTTGCTTTTAGTGAAGAAAACAACTGGACGATAAAGGGTAGGGTAATGCAATAAGCAGACAGAACTTCCTGAGACCCAGAGTACTTAACTTGCAGCTGAACTAGATTGGACAATGTATGAACTCTCTGAGCATGACCATGACTTACTTCCCAGAGATACTGAGAGGTTTAAGTTAGGAAGTATATGCCAAGTAACGCATAAGAAACCCCCTAGAATTTTAGCTCCATTTTCCAAGCTCAAACTTCCCTACTACTTGTTTCAGTGATTACCTACAAATATCAATTCCATGTCTCAATAGCCATCAGTCAGTATGATTTTGAATTTTTAAAGAATCAGAACTTTTTCTCTTTTTTAAGCTTTCTTATTTAATATGTGATATAAACATTATTTTATGGACTAGGCAAACCACAGACTGGGAGAAAATGTTTGCCAGATACATATTTCACAAAGTACTGATAGTTAAGATATGTAAAACTCAATTATAAGAAGGTAACCCAATAAAAAACAGATTATTTTGGTTAACTCTAGTGCCACTCTACTGAAAGAACCATGATCTGCTAAAAGAACTAACAAATCTGTCCTGGAAGAAGTACAGCCAGAATGCTCCTTGGAAGCAAGAATGGCCAGACTTCGTCTCACCTACATTGGTCATGTTGTCAGAAGGGACCATTCCCTGGAGAGGATGTGACGCTTGGTAGAGAGTCAACAAAAAAGGGGAAGGCCCTCAACAAGATGGATTGACACAGTGACTGTAACCCCTCCTTGGAACTCATAAGAATGAGAAGAGGATTGCCCAATCTTCCTTCCAAGGAGTGGCTGGTGGGTTTGAACCGCCAGCCTTCTGGTTAGCAGTGAAATGCCTTAGGCACTATGCTACCAGAGCTCCCAAAAGTGGAGGGTCAGCAAAGAAGGGGAAGGCCCTCAACAAGGTGGATTGACACAGTGGCTGCAACAATGGGCTCAGGTATAGTAGGGATCAGGAGGCTGGCACAGGACCTGTTGTTGTTGTTGTTGTTATGTGCCATCAAGTCAGACCCAACTCACAGCGACCCCTCCTTGGGTTTCCAAGGCAGTATCACTACAGATTGCTCCACCTTCCTTCCAAGGAGTGGCTGGTGGGTTTGAACTGCCAGCCTTCTGGTTAGTAGTCAAGTGCCTTAGGCACTACGCTACCAGAGCTCCCTGGCACAGGACCTGGCAGTGCTTTATCTGTTGTACACAGGATCGCTATGAGTCAGAGACAACTCGATGGTACCTAACAATGACAACAGTGCCACTCTAACACAAATACCACAGGTGGAAGGCTTAAACAAACATGGATTTATTCCCTTACAGCTTTAGAGGTTAAAAGTCCAAGTTCAAAGTTCCAGGCTCTAGGGGCTGGGTGGAAACCCCTCAAACTTGGGCTTCAGCTCTGCCTCCTGCTCCCAGCCCACTGGAGGTGGAGGTGTCTCTTTAATCAGGCAACTGATGACTGTTGAGGATGACAAACCCAAGGTCAACAAGGAAAATGGCACAGTCCCAAGACTACCAAATCACATGGCAGACCATTAATTCAAGTCCATTAACAGTACCAAGACTGGCAGACAACATGGCAGGCTGCTGAATGACAACTCAGCTACATGCAGGATTCAAGTCTGTCAAAAGCCAGAGACCCTCCTCAAAGCTCCTTCTTACACACTGGAAGCAGACCACAGTCCTAAGGCAGCTACTCAGTTGCTCCAGCAGATTGCACCAGGGAGTTGATTACCAGTCCCATCATGCGGAATAACTATATCCAGCTGCCCAGCCACTCAAAACCAGGCCCAGCCAAGTTAACACACAACTACCACACAGACACTCTAAAAGAGAAGATATATGAATGACCAATAAGTGCGTGGAAAAGTATGTGATAACATTAGTCATCAGAGAAATGCAAATTAAAATCATAATGAGGTATTCTACACACACACACTAATTGTAAAATTAAAAAGACTGAAAATATCAAGTGTTGGCAGGACTCTCATACCCTACAAGCAAGCAATTCCACTTCTAGTCATTCCCCAGGAGGAACAAAGCATATATTCATGGAAACACTTGGACGAGAATGTTCATAGCAGCTTTACCCATAATAGCCAAAAACTGGAAACAATCCAAACATCCTTCAACAGGAGAATGGATAAACAAACTACGGTATGCTTATATAATAGAACACAGCTTAGCAATAGAAAGGAACCTATGTACCCTTATATGTGCAACAATATGGATGATCCTTGAAACAGTATGCTGGGCAGAAGAAAAACAATACATACTATATAATTACATTTATGTGAAACTCTGGAACAAGCAGAGCTGAATATAGTAGAAATATCAGAACAGTGGTGGCTTCCAGGAAAGTGGGGCAGAGATTGCCTGGGAAAGGACATGAAGGAACATTGTGGGAGGTGGTAACATTCTCGTCCTGTTTAAAAAAAAAAAAAACACTGCCATGGAGTTGATTCCACTCATAGCAACCCCCATTAGGTTTCCAAGGCTTCCTTTACTGAAGTAGACTGCCTCATCTTCCTCCCACGGAGCAGCTGGTGAGCTTGAACCACTGACCTTCTGGTTAGCAGTCAAATGCTTTACCTACTATGCCAAGGGGTTTGCATTATATAGAGGTTTGCATTTACCAAAACTCCATAAACACAGAGTTAAGATTTATGTTTCTTTGTCCGTAAAATTCACATAACAAGAAAAACAACTGTAAGGAAATACTGCAGATATATTTAAAGAGAAATGTATTGATACCTGCTATTTACTTTTGAACGTGTCAAAAAATAAGATGGATTAAAGAATGAGAAGAGGATAAATAACTGAGTTGATAGGTGTTGAAGAAAATAAAGTAAAATCTTTATGATAGCAGTTAAGTGGTAGACATACAAATGTTCATTGTAAAATTCACTACTGGATGTTAGAAATTTTTCAGAATAAAATATTGGAAAAATTGCTTGAGATAATGAGAAATTGAATTGCAAAACTCACTGATGAGAAAATGTCACAATAATTGCTCAGAACATTCTATGAAGGGCATAATTTTTTAAAAATCACAGACACACATACATATATACAGTTGTTTTTTAATTATTATTACAACTGGAGCTTCATAAAGTATTTATATTGTATATGTCCCTTTGAATAATTCTTTTCTTTTACAGTACTATCTATTGTTCTCCTGTTTTCCTTCCAAGATACAACAAAAACCATTTTAAAAAATTACAATCATGAAATAAAAATATAATTAAAAGAATATTAGCACAAAGAGTGTGATGAGTTCACTAAAGGGTACCAAAAACACCTGTATTAAGGAGAGCATCTTTGAGAAAAAGGAAAGATTGCAAAGATTCTTTCAGATTAAATTACCATCTGTTTCTCAAGTCAGACACCATGATTTTAATATTTTTTTGCCTGAAGTTTATTTTGTTACCTATATCAGAGTTCTTCCATGTTTAACGTCTGGAAGTATTTATTGAAAATCTAAATTCTTGGTTCCATCCCATTTCAATTGAATCAAAAACTCAGAAAAGTGGAATATATATATGTATTTGTTTATTTATTTTCATTTTCATATGTGATTGAGGCAGAATTGAAAACCATGGTTCGAGCCCATGCCATTATTTGATATTAAATATGCTCTGTAAGCAATGGGCACATAATACTCACTCTGGCGATCTACTCACTCACTTGTGCCAAATTCCAACTGGCTCTTGTGAATGTTCCCCAGTTACTCCTCCCCCTCTTCAATAACAACTTCTTAGTAGTCTCTTGTGTGCTAGGTACAAGCTCCTTAAGTGCAGGCTCATTTTCCAGCTGATGTATAGAGTAAGGCTGATGGTTACATTAGAGAGTAATATGGGATCACTTATGGTGCTGTTTCTACGGCTCCCAGCCAGAGCTAGTATAATGGGATATGCATAGCACAGTGTGAATGGGGGTCTCCAAAGTTGAAGGGACTCAGACTCTGATCACTGTATGCATTCATTTAGAAACAAATGCTTGTGTTCATTGAAAGTGCAGAGGCCAAGTCCTTCCCTTTTTTGTGTCTCTTAGATATTATCCTTCCCGAGTTTCCATGGGAGACATGCACATTATACATTCCTATATATGATTTAACAGTTATGTATCCTCTAATTTTCATCAAGGTAAAAACTGACTAAAATCTAAGTTTAAGACCAAACTTAATGAAGAGCAGGAAAGAAAGACATAACCCAGGAGGCCTCTGGGGGTAGCGATAGGGATTCAATGCATATAACAATGTCTCTGAATTATCACTGGAAAGGAACAAGCCTTTCTTCTCCTACTATGCAATTCACACTTGTCCCTTCCCAAATCTGTTGGGGTAGCAATGGGCATCCTAACTCTGAGAAGAACCTGGAACTAATGTTGCCATTTGCCAAACTGTGTTCCAAAACTGTGATTCATTCAAAAAACAATAGTTCCTATAGACCAGAAGCTATGATTAAATGAGTTTTGAAATGTTGCAGGTGATATCGCACTTTGGATAGTCACAATGCTGGTCATCAAATTAAGACTGAGAAGTGCTATGCTAAGAAAACCTGTTTAACTTTCCTCGGCACATTATGAATATTATTTGGCTACTAACGCCTTTTTATACAAACTGATAAATGAAATGTTCTAAAGGAACAATATTTTGGAATGACTGCCTCTGGGATGGCTTAGCTTTCTGGTAGTCTCCTTCCTCTCCAAGATAGTATTTCCATACCCAGAATCAGCTACATAATTTACAGGTGCAGTGTAAAAAGAAAGTACAGAGCCCCTTATTCAAAAATTATTAAGAATTTCAAGATGGCAACAGCAGAGCATTAAACAAAGCATGGGACCCTTCTGAATATTAGGCCTTGTGTGACTACACCACACGTTGTACACCAATGAAGCTGTCCCTAACCATACTCATCTTCCCAGTTACCCATTAAAGGAAGAAAGCTATCTAATTAAATCATTTGTGTCAGTTGAAGAAATTAATCATACTATAGAAGAAAGATTTAAAGGGTTTTATTTAACAGTACACACAAACACAAAGCCTGCTTAAATAACTTGCTGATTTTTTAGAAGTAGAGTATATCTAGAAGTTCATAAATGCTAAAGCATTTTGAAAATCATTTCACAGGAGAAAGAATGTGTTTAGGCTAAATGAAGACGGGAAAGTATAGGGGTCAAAAAAGGACAGCATGATAAATTTCTACCGTGAAGTCTTCATGGAAATGAGACTTGAGCTAATCTCTATTATCTAAATAAGAGTTAACAAGGACTAAACACTGAAGGTTGGGCAATCCTACTTCCGTAGTGATACTGCCTCGGAAACCCAAGGAGGGGTCGCTATGAGTCGGGTTTGACTCGAAGGCACATAACAACAACAACAACAACAAACACTGAGGGAAGGAGCCCTGGTGGTGCAATGGTTAAGCACTCGGCTGCTAACTGAAAGGTAAATGGTTTGAACCCACCAGTGGCTCTGTAGGAGAAAAGACCTAGTGATCTGCTCCCATAAAGATTACAGCCTAGGAAACCCTACTGGGCTGTTCTAGCCTGTCGCTGTGAGTTGGAATCTACTGGATGGCACATCACAACCACAGCAACAGACATTGGGGGAGGGTCACAGGCAAGGGTCCAACGGTAACAATAGCAGGGAAATGTCTTGGTAGAACACTCCTGCCACATACAAGGGAAATGAGTCTGGTAGCATAGAGTCTAAGGCACTTGTCTACTAAGCAGAAGGCTAGCTGTTCAAATCCACCAGCCACTCCTCTAAAGGAAGGTTGGGCAATCTACTTCTGTAGTGATACCCCCTAGGAAACCCACGGAGGGGTCACTATTAGTCAGGTCTGACTCCATAGCACATAACAACAACAACATCTTCCTTCATGAACTACTCAGAATTATATCATATTCAAACTGCTTAAAACAAAAGAAAAACCAAAAATTCTGAAGACATCCAGAGAAAAAAGATACATTACTTAAAAAGGAACCAAGATGAGAATTATAGCAGACTTTTCATCAGTAACCATGCAAACCAGAAGACAAGGGAGTGACTATCTTTAAAACACTGGAAATAAAAACGACCAACCCAAATACACCTAGTAAAAGTATCTTTCAAAAATAAAGAAAAAATCAAAATTTTCTCAGATAAAGAAGAACTGAGGGAATTCACTGTTTGCACACTATTCTATAAGAAATGCTAAAGGAAGTTCATCAGGCAGAAGAAATATATCAGACTGAAACTTGGATTTATACCCCCCCCAAAAAAAGTACTAGAAATGGAATAAACAAAGCTTTAATAGAGTAGGAACATTACCTGTTTTGTTCACAGCTAGATCTCTGTCAGCTGGACATCGGTCTGGATGTATACAATGTATTTGCTGAATACTTAAGAAATGTCAGAGTAAGTAAATGAATGCCTAACTAATTGACATGGATTTTAAAGCTAATCTCTATTATCTAAATAAGAGTTAACAAGGAGTGTGTGTGTGTGTGTGTGTGTATAGGGTAGTGTAGACCTGAATGGTCATTTCTAAACTTCAATGCTCATCTTCATATTTAAATAAAACTCTACCCCTACATGGGAGCTCTGGTAGCATAGTGGCTAAGGCACTTGACTGCTAACCAGAAGGCTGGCGGTTCAAACCCACCAGCCACTCCTCGGAAGGAAGGTTGGGCAATCCTACTTCCGTAGTGATACTGCCTCGGAAACCCAAGGAGGGGTCGCTATGAGTCGGGGCCGACTCGACGGCAAATAACAACAACAACATAACAACCCCTACATAGCAGGATTGCTAAATCAGTTATAGTGCACAGAGATTATGGCTCTGAAAGTGTGGAATCCTAAAAAAAAAAAAAAAAACCCCAAAATCCATTACGGTCAAGTTGATTCTGACTCACATTGACCCTAAATTGAAACTCTTGGATGGTTAAGATTTAATTTTTACAAGACTCAATATAAAACTGATTACATATAAAACTGAGCTTATAACAGTACCATCGTGATTATTGACTACAAACAGAAGGCTCGTGGTTCAAACCCACCAGCCACTCCTTGGAAGGAGGGTTGGGCAATCTACTTCTGTAGAGATACCATCTAAGAAACCCAAGGAGGGGTCACTATGAGTTGGATCTGACTCGAGGGCAGAGAATTTGGTTTGGTTTGGTTTTTAAATCTTTACAGGAGTAAATTGCTGTCTTCCTTCTGTGGAGTAGCTGGTGGGTTCCAATTGCCAACCTTCTGGATAGCAGTCAAATGCCTTAGGCACTGTGCTACCAGAGCTCCTTAAAATATATACATATATAATATGTGTGTGTGTTATAATACCATTTATAAAGCAAACTAATCTATCAGATCCAACTCATAGTAACCCGTCCTTGGGTTTCCCAAGCAGTATCACTTCAGAAACAGATTGCCCAAACTTCTTTCCAAGAAGTGGCTGGTGGGTTTGAACCGCCAGCCTTCTGGTTAGCTGCCTTAGGCACCACGCTACCAGAGCTCCCAAACTAATCTATAATTTAAAAAAAAAAAAAAAAAAGTTTACTCTGGAGAAGATTGTCTAGAAAGTGGTGCAAGGGAACTTCCTAGAATGATGAAAAATGTCTATTACTTTGTAAGGATGGTCAAAACTCTATAAATTGGCTTCTTAAAATTGATGTCTTTTGGTAGTGGTATAGGTTAACAATTCCAAAACTAG
This sequence comes from Orycteropus afer afer, assembly GCF_000298275.1. Taxonomy (NCBI): domain Eukaryota; kingdom Metazoa; phylum Chordata; class Mammalia; order Tubulidentata; family Orycteropodidae; genus Orycteropus; species Orycteropus afer. The sequence goes on along the minus strand of NW_006921632.1, from coordinate 14,099,659 downwards.
TTTCTGGCATTCTGGGTTTGAGTAAATGGGTAAATATTTTGAAATAGTGGGAGCCAGATTCCTTACAGTGGGGCAAGGGAGCTGCCAACATCAAAAGAGGAAGATTAGAATAGAGCCTATGGTGTTGCCGATATCAGAAGTAACTCCCGATTTTAATATATAGATGGAAAAATAGAATACGAATAAATGTAGATGGGTGTGTGTTTCTGGGCTCTGTACATTGAGAGGGCCTAGCTGTTTTATATTTTTATTTTAGCTATAAATCATACACTCACCCACACACTCAATAAAAAGAAATCATTTCTTTCAAACTATAGGTCAAAAACATTCATGGAAGGGGCAGAAGAGCTATTAATTTTTGCATTACCAAAGATATCAGGATAAAGGCCCATACTATGGAGATTTTAGACCCAGATTTGAAGCCCAGCTCATCTATTTACTAACTGTATAACATTATCAAGTTATTTAACCCCTGATTTTTCATCTATGAAATGGAAATAAGAATATCCATCCAGTAAAGGTGAGTAAGGAGTAAAAATAACATATATAAGAAGCTCAGAGTAGGTCCTCAATAAACGTGATCAATTTTTATGTGCCAAGGAGTTCTGGTGGTATGGTGGGTAAGGCAACTGACTGTTAACCAAAAGGTCAGCTGTTCAAACCCACAAGCTACTCCTTAGGAGGAAAATGAGACAATCTACTCCCATAAAGATTTATAGCCCTAGAAAGCCAATGGGTGTCACTATGAGTGAGAATGAACTCGATGGCAGTGGGTTTAGTTTTTTGGTTTATTTTTATGTACCAGCCACTTCTATGAATTATCTCACATAATTTTCACAACCACCCTGAGAAAGGCATCATTACCTTCATTTATGCATTTTAGAAAGCAGACTCAGCAGTTAATTGTGTCGTGCACTTTACAAGTAAACCACCCTAAATTTGAACTTTAATGTGACTGACAGCAGAGTCTCTAGGACTGTGGAGTCCCTGGGTGGTGCGAACAGGTAAAGTGCTCAGCTGCTAAGTGAAAAGTCAGACGTTTGAGTCCACCTAAAGATGCCTTAGAAGAAAAAAGGCCTGATGATCTAACCAAAAAAAAAAAAAAACGCACTGTCATCAAGTTGATTCCAACTCATAATGACCTTATAGGACAGAGGAAAAAATCTTTATGAAAGCAGACTGCCTCATCTTTCCCCCATGGAGCAACTGGTGGGTTGAACTCCTGACCTTTTGATTAGCAGCCAAATGCTTTTTACTACACCATCAGAGCTCCTCCTGATGACCTACTTCTGAAAAATCAGCCACTGAAAACTATATAGAATCAGCTTCATGACAACTGATATAACTGGTTTGGTGACTGACTGCAAAGTCCTTGCTCAGTTTACTACACTTTGCTCATGTGCAAAGTGCACAATGTGCATAAAATTAACAGCGTGCAGCAAGGAGAGCAAAGGCAGGTTCTGCAACAAAACTATTGTTAAAATGACTCTGCAGCTACTGGCTTGAAGAACGCCTATTGTGATCTTAACCTGTATTTTGAGGGCTTCATTGGATTCTTCTTAGTAAATGATAGTATAACTTGAAATGATATTTGCATTATTACCTCAAGCTGTACTGCTAGTGACATGTTAATTATTATGCCATTATAGTTATGAGTCTTTTTCCATCTAGTTCTACTGACATCACTACCAGTGTTCCCGTTATTAAGAAAATGTCAATGATAGGGCCTAGAAACTTTCATTATCAAATTAATCATACTCTGCTTTTAAGTGGAATTATATAGGCTAGGGTTTGGACCTCAAAAAGCCATCAACCAAAAATTACAAAGTACATTTCAACTCATGTATTTCAGGAGAATGTTAATACTGTCATTTCGCAGATGAGTAAACTCAGACTCAGTGATTCTGGTTCTGAAAAGTTCATGTCTACAGTTCCCTGAGATGCAAATCTGAGAATCATTAGCCAGGCTAATGTGAACTACTTTAATTGTCACAAAGTAGATGAGGGAGAGAAAACCTTCCAACAAAAGTGGGTCACAAACTAGGGAGGCTTGTTGTAATCAGTTATGTAAATTAACCAGACCTACAAACCAAATACACAGAGAAAAGGAAATCAGTCCAGTTGAAAAGATACATGGCTATAAACAAAAATATTTTCAACTGAAAACATATTTTAAAAGCACATTGAGCTGTACATTGCTACCCCTAGGTTCACACAATAAAAGCCAAATAATGCTTGCAGAAGGAAGGGAGAGAGAGGAGGAGGAAGGGAGGAAAAGGCTGTGTTTTCTAAGGCTGTCAACACTGGTTGAAGGCCAGTGGATTACTTCTAATACAAAGAAGAGTAAACAGAAATGGTGAAATTTGATAATTCCAACGTTGATGGGCTTAAAAGTTTTTAACTAATCTGCAATCCTGATAGTAATATAGATTAAAGTTTCCTCCAAATTTAGACCCAAATTCTCTCAAAAAAATCACTAAAAATTGTGAAGTATCATGCAATCTTGCTTATTCTCAAAAAAGCTGTTCAATTCACATTTGTTCAAAAGTAATTATATAACCCTAATGAGTTCAACCAAAAGAATGGGAAAAATAACAACTGTCCTGCCCACAGCAATGTGATACTACAATGAGGAAATGACCTTCACACACACACACAAACTTTTGTTTGAAGATAAAAATTGCCAACTGTACACGTATTGTCCTATTATGCTAAGTGAAGTAAGTCAATCATAGTAGGACAGATATAGTATTAGTTCATTAGTGTAAATAGTCAAGGAAAGGTTTATATATGGAAGGAAACTTTCTTTGTTGGTTACCAGGGGTGGATGGAAAGGGGAGGGAACACTGCAAAAAAAAAAAAAAATGCATTGACCCCTGTCACTTTAGTTTTGTGTATTTCATTGAACATAAATTATATTTCAATAAAAAGTATTTTAAAAAAATGGGAGGGGTACTGTCCTGCTGAGTTATAACACTAAGGGAGGCTGAGGGAGGCCTAGCCCAGGGCTATTGTATTCAACTTAAGGAGGTATTTATTACTGTTGTTGTTGTTATTACCAAATGAACCCACAGCCCTGTCATGAGGGAAGATACTGTGGTTCACTCAAAGTGCATAGACATTACCACCAGGATAGCACAGGACAAAGCTCTTTATTGACAAGAAACTTTCCTGACCAGCAAGTCCTTTGCATACATAAGAAGGATTCAATAAATGTTTAGTAAGTAAATAGATCTAAAATGAAGCACCTCCTGACTATACTTAAGCTTTCGTCAAACTTCACATACACAGAGGCTACATGATTAGAAAGATGGTAGCAGCAATTAGTTGTTGTTGTTGTGTGGCATCCAGTCATTTCCAATTCATAGTGACCCTATAAGGCAAAATATAACTGCCTCATATGGTTTCCAAGGCTGTAATATTTACAGAAGCAGACTGCCACACCGTTCTCTCAAGGAGCAGCTCGTGGATTCGAACTGCCAAACTTTCAATTAGCAGCCGAGCACTTGACCACTGTGCTACCAGGGCTTTTTTAGTAACAAGCATAGGAACTGTTTCTTAAACACTATGTAACAAGCTAAATGTACTAATCACTTTGAATCCATTACTTCATTTAATCATCACAACAAACATATGAAATAAGTACTATCATTAACCCCAATTTACATAAGAGAAACCAAGACTTGGATATATGAAGTCATTTGCCCAAGGACAAACAACTGGTAAGTAATGGAAGTGAGCTTCCAACCTGGATTTCTTTAACTGTAACGTCCTCACCTATCCTTCATGTTGGAGAAAGAAATATAGGCCCAAAGAGGCTAATAAAAGAACACTTAAAAGGATGGCTGGCAGTACCAGGTTCCCTTGCATTTGAAAAGCCTACAGCACTAAGTTTGTTTTATATAAGCGGGAATTCCACAGGACATGCTAATCCACCAGTCCTATTAAACGTGCACTCACAGAAAACCCCCTGACATCTACAGTCCTTATTGATGGTATATTTATCATGGTTTTGAGGTTCAGACTTACACAGCTCACTCCCGTCTAATAGATTTCAACTTCTTGCATATTGCTAATGAAGCAAGATCTTTCCCACTTGATTTAGGAGAGAGAAGCCTGAGAAGAGAGGCTCTCATTGAGCTCCTGGCAGCAACCTTTGAACACTAACCGACTTTGAAGGTGGCCTTTGAATGAATCTGATTACAGAGGCCTCAGGCAGACACTGCCCAGAGTATCTCCACCATGCACACCCTTTGGAGCCCTGAAGACCTCTCTTCTCCAGAATCCTTGATTAAAATGCAGAAGTCTTCATCACTGCCAGACAAAATGTATGAGTACTGCTGGTTGCTGCTGAGTTCTAGACTTGGCCTTTGGCCACTGGTTTCACAGCTCTGCCAGCACCTCTCCTTTCCAGCCACATGCCCAGAAAGGCTAGCTGGCATGTCCAGGCCTGTCAGTGCCCAGTCAGGACCTGGCAGGGCTTGCTCCCTCATTATGCTTGTTCAGTACCAATTCTTCCATCTCATGCTCTCTCCACTGGCTCACCTCCCTCCACTGTCAAATTCTGCAGCACACCATAAGATTCATTGTCCACACCAAAATACTTAGGAAAGTTAAAGGGAACACTATATTAATAATATGATGGGACAGCAGACATAAATCTGTAAGCCTAGATCTGGTCACCCCATCAAATGCCCACAGAACTTCTCTATCTTACAACAAAATTACAAATAAGACTGGTGCCTTTTGCAGGGACTGATTCAATTTCTTCCCCATTCTTCCTTGCCAAAAATCTACAATTTATTGTCTAAAACTATGGCCTCCATGTTTTCACTTCCCACTTCCTTTCCAATCTCCAATCTCTAATCAATTAATCTTCTGCATCCAATACTCAACTAAACTGACTTTATACCTACTAAGGCTAATCACATTTTTTCAATCCTCATTCTCCTACAACTCTCTGCACTGTTTGGATCTATTCAACCCCTTTACACCCCAGCCTTTAGCTTCTCAAAGTTATCATTACTCTCTATTATAAATGACCAAACCAAACCAAATCCAATACAGTTATTTTCAAATCAGTTACTCATGGGAATCTTATGTGTGTCAAAGAGAACTATGCTCCATAGGATTTTCAATGGCTGATTTTTTGGAACTATATTGCCAGACCTTTCTTCCAAGGTGCCTCGCAGTTAGTAATTGAGTGTGTTAACCATTTGCACTACCCAGGGACTCCGTGTAAATGACTGGTACCAGTACCAGTTTCAGTAGAGTCAGTTCCAACTAACTCATGGTGGCCTCGTGTGAGAGTAGAACCATTCAGTTTTCAATGGCCAATTTTTCAAAAGTAGATCACACCAGTTCTCTCTTCCAAGTCACTTCTTGGCAGCTTCTAATGCGTTACCATTTGCACTATCCTGGGACTCCCTATAAATGACAGTGAACTTCAAATATTTGAAAAACCTGTAGTTTCTGAGTAAAATTTCTGTTATTCTTCAGATAGCATAATTATGAGATTCTCTCATCCTGATCTCTTCCTATAGCTGAGCTCTGTTTCCCCAGTACTCTCCTTGAAATGTTTCATCATCAGGAGCACAACCCTGACCAACATGGAGACACTCAAGACTGCTTCTCACTGCCCTGCCTCTCTATACTACTCCAGCCTCACATTGCCTTAGTTGATTAACAGCCTCTTCACTCTGGTGGCTTCAGGGTTATGGGCAATAATATCTCCTTGGTCCTCATTTGTGAATTCTTCTTAAGTTGCTTTCTTCCATCTTGACCTTGTGCAGAGGATTATTATTATTTTTTTTTTTTTTTGTCAAATATAAGATTTTACATTTATCCCTGTTACATTTCAATGTCTTCATTTCAATCCTATTTCACAGCCTGTCAAGACCTTTTTGAGTTTTAATGCTATCATCTATCATGCTAACCCTTCTTTCTATTGAGTTATCATCCCTTATATGATTTTCTCTTTTCTATATCAGTTTCAGCTTGGAGAGGGCTGATTTTTCAAATGCAACTGTTAAAAACCTTTTCACTGCCTCTCAGCTGCTCTGTGTAACAGTTTGTCACCAGATATCCTCGCCTCCCCAGTCTAGGGTTATTAGTCCTGTCATTTAGAACAGTGGTTCTCAAATTTTAGTAGGCCTCAGAATTTCCTAATGCATTTGTTACAGTGCTTATTCCCTGGCCCCAGCATTAGCAATTCTTACTCAGTAGATTGAAGAGGAATCCAAGAATATGTACCTTTAAAAAGCAAGTTATTGAAGAATATATTTAAACACTTTAGGACTACAAACTTCTGCTTTGCTGAATCTGTGTGTATTGGGGAAGGGGAGGATGGAAAGAGGGAAAGAGAGAGAAAAGAAGTGTTATGGATTGAATTGTGTCCCCCAAAAATATGTGCTGTAAATCCTACTACTATACCTGTAGTTATAATCCTATTTAAGAATAGAATTTTCTTTGTTATGTTAAGGAGACAGTATTAGTATAGATTACTTCTTCAGTCAATCCTTTTTTTTTTTTTACATCTTTCAAAGTTCCAATTGATTATCTATTACTTTATACATAAATAGTATTATTGTTATTATTCTTTCATTTTCATTTTTATTTTTTTATTTTTGCAGTGTTTCCTCCCCTCCCCTCCCACCCCTAGTAACTAACAAACAAAGTTTCCTTCCACATATAAACCTTTCCTTGACTTTTTACAATAATGAACTAATACAATATTTGTTCTTTTGTGATTGGAGTCAATCTCTTTTGAGATATAAAAGGATCATTTTAAGTAATGAAAAAAAAAAAAGAAGCAGCAGCCAAGATGGGAGAAGATAGATGCCATGTCACATGAAGATCACCAAAGAGTCCTGGAATAAGGACCCTCCCCCAGAGCCAACAGAGGAAGAAAGTCTTCACCTACAGCCAGCATTCCTGAATCTGGACTTCCAGCCTCCTAAACTATGAGAGAATAAGTTTCTGTGTGTAAACCAGCCAGCCCTCTTAATGGTATTTCTGCCATACCAGCACTAGATAACTAAGGTAAGAAATAAGGATGCAGACAAGTTATGTTTTCTACCATCTCAGCTCCCAAATATCTTTTAAGGGAATTAAGCCTACATTCAGTTGCCCTCCATTCTCATTTCCCAGGTAAATTCACATTCATTCTAGGTAAATGCCACCAAATAACTCCTTATAGGAATTTGGAAATATTTCATTAAACAGATATAGTTAAATAACTTCTTAATGGTCTTAAATTTAAATAATTGTTTTTGTTCTTAATTTATGCCTTTGACTTTCAATTTATATGTTTATAA
>NW_006921632.1:14089494-14092193 GCF_000298275.1 Orycteropus afer afer | reverse complement strand
TACACATTTTTAGTTTTAGTTTTTCTTATTTAAATTTCATTTCTTTATTTTTAACTCAGTATTATTTTATTGGTTTTATCATCTCATGGGTTAAGTTTTCCTTAAATCTTTTTACACTGGGCTCTTCAAAAATGTATCTGTAATGATAGTTTATTTAACCTATTTTTAACTTTTGTTAGCTTCAAATGTGTCTCACATTCTTTAAATTCTTTATTTTGTTGAATCACCTTTACTCTCATCTCCTTGTTCTCTATTTTGGGTTGCTTGCTTTCACAGAGGTGAAACTAGGTGATTACCTAGTGCCACTCTGACAAGAATATATCACAAATGGGATGGTTTTAACAAACAGGAGTTTATTCTCTTACAGTTTGGAGGCTTTAAGTCTGAGTTCAAAGGGCCAGGCTCTTGGGGCTGGGTGAAAGCCCCTCAACATTGAGCTTCAGCTCTGCCCCCTGCTCCTGGCCCACTGAAGCTAGAGGCTTTTTTTCACTCAGACAGCTGCTGGCTGCTGAGGCTGACAAACCCAGCGTCAACAAGTGAAAAGGCAAAGTCCCACGATTACCTAACAACATGGCAGGCCATTGATTCAAGTCCACTGAAAGTCCCAAGGTCGGCAGAGCATGGCAGACTGCTGAACAACAATACAGCTATATGCAGGGCTCAAGCATGCCATAAGCTAGAGACCATTCCCAAAGCGGCTTCTTATATACGGGAAGCAGACCACATTCCTAAAGCAGCTACTCAACTGCTTGTAGTAGATCCTACCATCGAGTTGATTGCCAGTCTCATCATGGGGTATAACTACCACCAGCTGACCAGCCACTCAACCAGGCCCAGCCAAGTTGACACACAACTTTAATTATCACAGAAGCTGACAAAAAAAGCGGGTCATAGGAATGCTCAAAAAGAATCCATGTTAAAACCAGGGAAGAATCAAAGCTTCCCAGCCACCTTTGTACCTGCTCTCTGACTTCTCCTAATTCTCACCCTAAAGACTCAGGAGACTCTCATGTAGTCTCATAATAAGGGAACTTTCAAATAATAGACCTAAACTATCTTACATTGTTCTTATTTTGCTATTGATCTGTTAGAGAAAGTCTATTAAATAATAGCTGGTATAGTGCCTAAGGCATTTGGTGACCAGAAGGCTGGCAGTTCAAACCCACCAGCCACTCTTCTGAAGGAAGGTTGGGTAATCTACTTCCGTAGTGATTCTGCCTCGGAAACCCAAGAAGGAGTCGCTATGAGTCGGATACAACTCGATGGCAGTGTGTTGCATTGTTGCGTTAAGAGTGAGAATGTACATGTTCCAAATTGTTTTTGTTCTTTTTTGTTTTTCTTAACCTTAACTTTTGGGTATAACAATCGTTATGCAAATTTAAGTCATTTAGTAAAATGATTCATTAGATAAGAAGCTCTGGTGGTGTAGTGGTTAAAGAATTTGGTTGCTGACCAGGTCAGCAGTTCAAACCCATCAGCTGTAAGAAGATAAAGCAATCTACTTCTATAAAGACTTACAGCCTTAGAAACCCAATGGGGACTGATATGAGTTGGAATCAACTCGGTGGTAGTTGAGTTTGGTTTTTTGGAGACATACATTGATTCGTTAGACACATGTGGAAAGACAGAAAGAGATAAATAAAAATGGTTATCATTTATTGAAGATCTATTACACGGCACACTCTGTGCTAAGTGCTTTACATATATGATCTGATTAATCTTCATAAAAATTCTACAATGAAGGTGCTACCATCCTTATTTTATGGATAAAGAACTGAGACTCAAATTGCTCAAGCTTACATTGCTATTACATTGCTAAGCCAGAACTCAAGTACAGTTCTGTGCTTTTCTAACCCCCCTGCTCCTTCTGCTACACCACACGACCATTCAGTTAAGTGGATCATTGTGGAGAACTGAAAATACTAGCTAAACTGATAGTGTGATGCTAGAGGACTGTTTCTCTTAGCTTCTGGGATTACTGCTGTCAGCCCTCACTGCTGACCATTTTGAAACTTGTCCTCAGTTGAAGAAAGCTGAAGAGGGCTAACCAGCCTCTTTGCCTAAAATCAGGGCAACCCTGAAAGGTTTTTCCCACTCCAGGGCTCCCCTACATTTGACTAAAACCTAGTCTGTCTTCCAGGCAGCCCAGCTTCTCCTGTGTCCTCCTGCTTCCTTCCCTTTGCCCCAAGGGGTGGATCCTGAAAGCACTCCCTAAAATACTTTTGCATACACATTTCCTTATCAGAATCTGCTTCTTGGACAACCTGTCTTCCACATAGTTCTGTTGTACTATATGTTTTCTTTATTAAAGAAAACTCATTAAGGAAGAAGATATAATAGCAGTTTTCATGGATATGTAAAATACAAGTTAGCACATTAAAGGTAGCAGGAAAAGAATAAAGAAATTAAAAAATAATAATAAAGAAAAGGAAAGGAAAAGGACCTAAAATGGGGCCAGGTAAGCGATTAATACAAAAATGAATCTCTTAGCTGGCCCACATTGAGTCTTTTCTACCAATGGAAAAAAAAAAGCAAACTCATCAATTTTACAATTCACAGTAACCTTAAGATGTTTTGCTAAATACACAATTGCTCAGGAAAAAAAAAAGACTAAAGAGAAATGCCTCCTGAGAATTCATGTTAGGATCGTCACAATCTTACATTAGGTGCACAGGTAAGTGTCATGGCATGTGCCTTAT
>NW_006921632.1:14043692-14088042 GCF_000298275.1 Orycteropus afer afer | reverse complement strand
TGACCCCTCCTTGGGTTTCCAAGGCAGTATCACTATGGAAGTAGATTGTCCCATCTTCCTTTCGAAGAGTGGCTGGTGGGTTTGAACCACCAACCTTCTGGTTAGCAGTCAAGTGCCTTAGCCACTATGCTACCGGAGCCTGGACATTTATACAGAACATACAAATACACTTGTAAAAACATTGTCTGCCATCACTATAAATGGTCATGGGCACACTATCCCCCATATAGACATACTTAATCGTTCAGCCTGTCCCCCTATCTATCTGCCCATACATCAATGTTTGCCTTCACTAACAACACAGTATTGTATGTGCAAAAGGATTCATCTTTGTTGTCTGTACCTCCCAAGCACCTCTCTATGTCTTCCTCTTCCTCAATCCCACCGTGTTGATCACTCACCTTTGGTACATTGCCCTTCCCTTCACCCAAATCAATATTTGTCCAGCTGAGCTTCTAAAAGGAAAAATATATATATTGGGATTTGGGTGAAAGTTTACACAGCAAATAGATTTTCCATTCTAAAATTCATACACATTTTGTTTTGTGACATTGATTGTAGTCCCCAAAACATAAAAGTACTTTTCCCACTTCCCAAGCAGTGTGCTTTTGAGGGATACAGTGATGAGTTTAATGTTGCAGTACTTAAAAAATAACCAAAGCATAGTTGTTTAATGCCGTAATTACTTGAGCAGACAGTTGGGCTAGGGGTAAGGTTAATAATCTTGAGTGAGAATTGAAAAGCCTGAGGAGCACAGAAAGGTGATTTCACCTCTGCTTGGTGATGAGCTAAAGGGGTATTTTTGAGCAGAAACGATTTCTCCTTTTAAAGTATTTTGAATCTTCTCTATTGCAGATATGCATGCATTTGAGATAAATTGGGTCAACATAACTTTAGCCTGGAAAAACTGGAAACTAAAAAAGGTAGATGTTACCAAAAAAAAAAAAAAAAAAAACAATAAAACACCGATGGAATAATTCACTTTACTCTTGCCATTTTCAGGCATACTCTCCATGAGAAACAATTTGAGGAATTAACAACACAATAATTGAATGACTACCCAGGACCTGGAAATCATTAAGATGTGACATTCCCATACATCCACTATCTGTTCTATAACTAAAATAATAACCCAGTAGTTTGTAATTCAGGAGCTCTGGTGGTGCAGTGGTTAAAGCATTTGGCTGCTAACTAAAAGGTAAGTGGTTCGAACCCTTCAGCCACTCCATGGAAGAAAGATGAGGCAGTCTGCTTCTGTAAAGATTTACAGCCTTGGAAACCCAATGGGGGACCCTATGAGTCCTAATCGACTTGATGGCAGTGAGTTTGTTTTTGAGTTTGTAGTGCAGATTTGTTTCTAATGAACTAAGCATAAGAATTACAGCCAATAATCTGGACTTGAAAGTTCCAATTTAGCAACTGCCTCTAAGCAAAGAAACTGTGGAAGTCATTTAACAAATGAATTCTACCTATTCCTAAGTGATCTACTCAGCAATGGATTTTCTCCTTCTAAAGCCTAGTTATCAATTTTAATTCATAAAAGAAACCAGGAGGAAGTTGGAAACAAAGTAGAAACAAAGATGGCAATTATCCAAGTATTTTGGTTTTGTCTATGGCTGCACACTCATCAGATATGTTTAAAAACATCTTCTGTTTTCTTTGATGAAATTTCTAGATGCTTGCTAATATTCATTTTCATGTTGTATTATATGAACAGCCATAAGTAAAATCGAAACTAAATGTTTCCTGATGCCAGATTTGCAGTGCACACTGTTCGGAAACAGTGGTCACTGTGTCCTGAATTGATGGTTATCAATAGAGGTATAGTATTTGGGGAGCTCTAGTGGCACAGTGGTTAAGTGCTTGGCTGCTAACCAAGAGGTCAGCAGTTCAAACCCGACAGCCACTCTGTGGGAGAAAGATAAGGCAGTCTGCTTTCATAAAGATCATATCCTTGTTAACTCTATAGACCAGTTCTACCCTGTCCTGTAGGGTCACCATGAGTCAGAATTGACTTAAGGGCAACAGACTTGATTTGGTTTTGATTTTTATAGTCATCTTAATTTTTTAAAACCATTTCCTCTTCCCTTTACAGGTGAGTTAAGGAGCTCTGCTGGTGTAGTGCCTAAGACATTTGATTTCCAACCAGAACACTGACAGTTGCTTGAACAATTTCTCTCAGAAAGATCAGCACAAGGTCCCCATGAGGCGGAGGTTAAAGACGTCCCAAATGTCCAAACTACCATACCACTCCATCATTTCAGACATTAACTCCTACTCCTCCTCCCAGTAATTTCCCCAGTCTTAGGGTTCTGTATTTCACTGTATTGCCTCACAGAACTCACAGACACACAAGGGATCGTCTCATGCAGTAGTGGTGGAGGCTGGCAGGCTGGCAAGTCCCGGGTCCATGAGTGGGTCTGGAGGATCCTCCCAATTCTCGGGGTCTGATGGACCTCGATCAGCAGATCAGACGGTGGCTGCTGTCCCCAAATCCAGGGATGAGATGACGATGAGTCAAAACACAGAACTGGAGCAAGAGGAGGGCAAACCTTCCCAGGAGATTTGTAGGTATACCCTCAAGGAAGCTAAGGGTGGTGATTTGAATTATACCCTCCAGCAAGGTAGGACTCAAGATAGATTCCACCTGTGTTGCCCCAACAGAAATAACCCAAGTGGATGGCCTTAACAATCAGCAGCTCAAAGCAAATCCCATCACAGAGCCGATTGCCAGTCATTATAGGGAATGACTACCACGAGCTGCCCAGCCAAGTTGATACCTGACCTTAACTACCACACCACCCCAAACAAGCATGGATAATAGGATTTATAATACATCACAGAATGAAGGACAATGGCTAGAAGGGCCACATCAAGCAATTCACCGCAACAGTTCAAATCCACCAACCACTCTGCAGAAGGAAGACTGGACAATCTACTTCCATACTTACCACCTTGGAAACCCAATGGGAGTTGCTATGGGTCAGAATCAACTCAATAGCAGTGAGTGTGATTTCTGGTTTTTTATAGGTGAGTTGGTAGAGAGATCTGCATAGTTAAACTAAGAAAAGTAGGCTGGAAAGTTCAAACAAGGAAAATACTCTTCCCTGATTGTTCAATATTTGTACTTTTCCTGGGAGGTACCAACTCTCTGAAGTCCCTAGGAGGTTCAAATGGCTGTATTCATCTACTAACCTAAAAGTTGGCAGTTCGAACCCACCCATTGGCGCCACAAAAGAAAGGCCTGGCGATATGGTTCGTAAAGATTACAGCCAAGAAAACCCCATGGAGCAATTCTACTTTGCATGGGGTCACTATGACTTGGAATCAATTGGACAGAAATGAACATCCCGTCTCTTAGAAACTGTCTCAGTCTTCCACTTCACAAAAGCTAGAAAATTGGCATCTATGGGGAGCTTTTGAGCTGTGACAGTGGCCCAAAGGATTGTCAGCCCTGAGGCACCTTGTTTGTATTTCATCACCTTATTCACCAGCTAATTTCCAATCCTCCACTTCATTTTGTGCTGAGGCAATCCAGCAGAAGACAGAATAGCTGGGTGTACTGAGGCCACGCAGCGAGGCATTATACTTTCATTCTCTTTGACTTCTTCATGGTCCCCTACCTGCTTCACAGTTACCTAAATTCCATTACATGCTATTTCTCTATTTGCATCTGAAGCTTTAGTCATTAAACAGGATGGAAAATGCATCCTTTGCTGCACAATGAAGTTATCCATTTCCTCAGTTCAGCACCCAGGCAAGCTTTTCTTCCTTCTGAATAACTGGTTTCATCTGTGTCTAAGAGGTCTGAAATTTTACTACTCAACCTGCTAACTTTTGCATTGCATCAAAGGCAAGGTCAGTAATCTTCTTGACAGAAGATTTAAAACATAAGAAGCTTAGCATTCAGGTCTAGGAACTTAACCCTCCATGCCCTCATGGAGCACTTTTAATGGAGCTCCATTTCAGCTTCCAGCTGGCTTTTCAAAAAAACTGATGAGAGCAGAATGGTTCCCCCACCCTAACTCCCCACTCCCCTGTAGCTAAGCGTTTTATACCCCTCCAAACAAGACTAACGAGCAAGCTCTTCATGGTGAAATGCAGGACTTCAGCAGGCAACCTGGCTCCAGTCTTTGTGAACCCTTGAATCAGAGTAATTTCCAAATACATCACTGTCAGTCCACACCTTTAGCCTGCCGTCAAAGAGCCCAGAAATTGAATTGCCACCACATTCTTCTTTTGCAAAGGTGAAATGACCCTTTAAAAAAAAAATTTCAGTTACATTTTATGGTGGATATTAAGGTTTGCCTTGAACAAATGAATTATATGTAAGCATTTTTCACTCTCTAAAGAGGAACATAATGTTTCTATTTCCAAAATGTACATGCATACATTTGTTTTAAAATAGCTGCCTTCATTATCATAATGATTTTTCCCCTGTGTTCAGGAGCTCAGGGAATTAGTAGTAAATGTAAATGTAATCAAGGGCACCCCCATGCTTTTAATTTGGCAGGGAAAAACCATTTCTATTTCCCTCATGGTGGCAGGACAAGTTGGTTTTATTACCAGAAGAAGCTTGCAAGTAGTGTGATTGCCATCTGACTTTTCTTTTGTTTCCACTTATATGTCTTTCCTGAACAAAAAATCTAGTCTAAATACCATGTGCAGCTATGGTTATGGGAAAATGTACTGATGTTAAGAATGTAAATTGGTACTACTTTTCTAGAAGACAATCTCTCAAAATATGAAAAATGTGAATGTCCTTTGACTTAGAAATCTCACTCCTATAAATTTGCCTTGATATAATTGCATGCATAGAAAAAGATGCTTGTTCAATGTGTTGCTGTTTACGACAGCAAGAGAAAAACTGGAAACATTTTAAATGTCTAATACAAGGTAACTAGTTAAATATATTATGGCACACAAATTAAATATAATACAATTTAAAATAATTGTGCAAATCTAAATGGACTGACTAGGTTGTGTCTAATAGCATTAAACAAGAAACATCTTGTATAAGCAATTCATATAAAATCCATTCATGCAACAAATATTTATTGAACACTTACTATTAAGTGACAGACATTGCTGTATAGTAAGGTTTGGCAAACTTTTTCTGTAAAGGACACACAGTAAACAGTTTAGGCTTTGCAGACCATATGGTCATTTCGGGAACTATTCAACTCTGTCATTGTAGTATAAAAGCAGTCACAGATGATATGTAAACAAATGGTTATGGCTGTGTTCCAACAAACTTTGTTTATAAAAAGCAGGCTGCTGGACATATGTGGTTGTGGCTGTTAGTTTGCCAAACCCCCCCCCTCACCCCCTGTTTTTAGATAATTAGAATATAGAAGTGGAATGAACATACAGAATCCCTGTCCCTATGGATCTTATATTCTATAGCTGTTTCTCTGTGTGTGTGTGTGTGTGTGTGTATGATATGATTAGATAGATGTTCACCAATCATTCATTAAGCAAATCTTTAGGGACTGTACCAGGCACTATGCTGTGATTGGCTAGTGATTCAATGGTAAACAACATCCTTGGTCCCTGCTCTCAGGAAGCTCATGGTCTACTGGAGAAGACAGACAATAAAATAAGTAAAAGGAATAATTACAGGTTTACATGACCTTGAATATATCCCTCCTGAATTTAGAAACCATCTAAAGATCAGATTTGATGTATTGAACACCAGTGACTGAAAACCAGAATTGTGGGATGACATCAAGAACATCATCCATGAAGAAAGCAAGAGGTCATTAAAAAGACAAGAAGGGAAGAAAGGACCAAAATGGATGTCAGAAGAGACTCTGAAGCTTGCCCTTGAGTGGAGAGTAGCTAAAGCAAGTGGAAGAAATAACAAGATAAAAGAGTGAACAGAAGATTTCAAAGAGCAGGTCGAGCAGACAAAGCCAATTACTACAATGAAATGTGAAAAGATATGGAGGTAGAAAACCAAAAAGAACACACTCAGCATTTCTCAAGCTGAAAGAACTGAGGAAAAAATTCAAGCCTTAAGTTGCAATATTGAAAGATTCTATGGGCAAAATATTGAATGATGCAGAAAACATCAAAAGAAGATGGAAGGAATACACAGAGTCACTGTCCCAGAAAGAATTGGTTGATCTCACCCATTACAGGAGGTGGCATATGTTCAAGAACCAATGGTATTGAAGGAAGAAGTCAAAGCTGCACTGAAGGAATTGGCAAAGGATAAGGCTCCAGTAACTGACGGAATACCCATTGAGATATTTCAACAAATGGATGCCCCACTGGATGCACTCACTCAGCTATGCTAAGAGATATGGAAGACAGCTACCTGGCCAACTGACTGGAAGATATCCATTTTGTACCCATTCCAAAGAAAGGTGATCCCCCAGAATGTGGAAATTATAGAACAATATCATTAATATCGCATGCAAGTAAAATCTTACTGCAAATAAATCAAAAACAGTTGCAGCAGTATATTGACAGAGAATCCAGAAATGCAAGCTGGATTCAGAAGAGGACATGGCATGAGGGATATCATTGCTGATGTAAGATGGATCTTGGCTTAAAGCAAAGAATACCAGAAAGATGTTTTCTTGTGTTTTATTGACTATGCAAAAGCATTTGATTGTGTGGATCATAAAAAAAATATGGATAACATTGAAAAGAACGGGAATTCCAGAATACTTAATTGTACTCATGAAGAACCTGTACATAGACCAGGAGGCTGTCATTTGAACAGAATAAGGGGACACTGTATGGTTCAAAATCAAGAAGGGAGTGCATCAGGGTTGTATTCTTTCACCATTTTTATTCAATCTGTATGCTGAGCAATAATCCAAGAAGCTGAACTATATGAAGAACATGGCATCAGGATTTGAGGAAGAATCCTTAACAACCTGCAAAATGCTGATGACACAACTTTGCTGAAATTGAGGATGACTTGAACCATTTACTGATGAAGACTGAAGAATACAGTCTGCAGTATGGATTATGTCTCCATATAAAGAAAACAAAAATCCTCACATCTGGACCTACAAGCAACATCATGATAAACAGAGAAAAGATTGAAGTTGTCAATGACTTCACATTGATTGGTTCTACAATTGATGTCAATGGAAACAGCAGTCAGGACATCAGACAACATATGTTGTGTTGTTGTTGTTATGTGCCGTCGAGTCAAACCCGACTCATAGCGACCCCTCCTTGGGTTTCCAAGGCAGTATCACTATGGAAGTAGGATTGCCCAATCTTCCTTCCGAGGAGTGGCTAGTGGGTTTGAACCACCAGCCGTCTGGTTAGCAGGCAAGTGTCTTAGCTACTATGCTACCATCAGACGACATATAGCACTGGTCAAATCAGCTGTAAAGGACCTCTTTCAAGTGCTGAGGAGCAAAGATGTCTCCCTGAGGACTAAGGTGCACCTGACACAAGCCATGATATTTTCAATCGCCTCGTATGCATGTGAGAGCTGGGCAATGAATAGGGAAGACCGAAGAAGAGTTGATGCTTTTGAGTTGTGGTGCTGGCAAAGAATGCTGAAAGTACCATGGACTGCTAAAAGAACTAACAAATCTGTCCTGGAGGAAGTGCAGCCAGAATGCTCCCTGGAAGCAAGAACACCCAGACGATGTCTCACCTACTTTGGTCATGTTGTCAGAAGGGACCATTCCCTGGAGAAGGATGTCGTGCTTGGTAAGGTGGAGGGTCTATGAAAGAGGGGAAGGCCCTCATAGAGATGGATTGACACAGTGGCTGCGGTGATGGGCTCAAGTATAGCAAGGATCATGGACCTGATGTGGGACCGAGTGGTGTTTTGTTCTGCTGTGCATATGGTCACTATGTCTCCGAGATGACTCCATGGCACCTAACAACAACAACAACATCACCATTGAGAAGAAGGAAATAAAATTATTAACACTGGTTATCTCTGGGTAGTAAAGTCTACTGAGTTTCCCTTTATTCTTTTTACTTTCCTCTATTGTTTGAAGTTTTTAAAATAAGCGTGTATTATCATTTCCAAAACAATAAGGCTAGTCTCAAAAAAATTGTAAGCAATGAAAAGGCTAAAAGCTTTATGTAAATTTTCTATTGAATGTGTAATCCTAATGATGGAATAGGAATTAGAACCGTGGATAATCTCCACATTTGACAGTGATTCATTTAATACTGCCAATCTATAATAAAAAAAAGTCTTACTGTTCTCTAAAGAGAGAAAAAAAAATCCTGGTCTTTGGTATGTGGGTGAGGTGCTTAGTAAGGGACCAAAAAAAAACTTAATTCTTTTCCATTCATTAGCTAACCCCTCTAGGAAGGAATAATCCCTAAAATTGACAACTCTTGGAGATTACTGGCTCCAAACAAGGGGGAAAAAAAGTTTTTATCTTGAATGGGGAATAAATATACAGAGGAGGAAGAAGAGACAACAACATACTCCCACTTGGTGGCACTTCAACTCCCCTTTTGTGGTGATCCACAAGCTCTGAGGCTCCTTCTTCCTTTGCTTCTTCAAGGATCTCAAACACGACTCACCAGGTTTATCAGAAGGAATAAATGTGTAATACACTGAGATTTGACAAAGATCTACAATGGTCCTAAAGCAAAGTATGCTGTTAGAGCACATTTACATATTCTCTCATACTTTAATTACCTGTATCTTTTACCTTAGAAAAAGGAGTTCTGGTGGCCTTAGTGACTAAGACATTTGGCTGCTAATCAGAAGGTCAGTTGTTCCAACCCACCAGCTGCTCCACATGAGGAAGACAAGGCAATCTACTTCTGTAAAGATTTACAGCCTGGAAAATCCAGTGGGGCTCACTATGAGTTGGCATCGACCTGATGGCAATGGGTTTCACCAAACAAGATAAGTATAATCTATTTCTCCTTTAATACGTAAGGACCAAGTAAGGACTGAAATCAGTGCATTTCCTTGATGCAGAGAGCACAAAGTTTGTCAAAATATTTAACCAGCAGCTTTTTGGCAAGTCAGAGAAAATCAGATTTCATTCAGTTTTTCAATTTATACCATGAAATTTTTTTCTTAATTCCTAGAACAGCAGGGTATACATACATTGTTTTTTCAGAAGAGCCACAAAGATTGAAAAGTAGTCGTGTGTGTGTGTGTGTGTGTGTGTGTGTGATTCTCTCTCTTTCTCTCTCTTCTGGGTGGTTGAATCTCTGTGTAGGGAATAACTTCTACTGAATTGTTCTGGGTAGCTTTGGGCTTTTCATAATGGTAGCCTCCAGCATAGAAACTTGAGAGACTCCCTTCCTCTCAGTCTATGATTTCCCCAGGTTGCCCTAGTGACACTACCAATCATAGGGGGAATATCACAAGGCCTCCAAAGACCCTACTCATCAAGCCCACTGACTTTTTTCAAAACATCAAAAATAAATACATTCCAGGAAAATTAACATTGTAACCTTCCGTCAACAACCTAGGTTGGAGCTGAAAAGTGTTTCCTTCTTGCCTGCATTTCACCTGCATTTGTTAGTGGCTTTGAATTTGGGATAGAGTCAGCCTCTAAAAACTCAGTCTTGTTCTGAGCTTGTCCTTGACTCTAAGTCCCAGTGCCTAGCACTTGAAAAGATCAGGCGCAGTTCAATTATGAAGCCGTGTCTGACTTTTTGAAGTGTAAATCCACTGTACTTGAAAATGGCAAGTGTAAAATCCATTCTTAAAAAGCACTTGACATTTTCACATGCAGCTTTACAGCCATGGAAATGTGAGCAGGCTCAAAAAAGATGGCCAAGAGTTACTTTAAAAAAAAAAAAGAAGAAGAAATTCTATGCTTGGTCAGGAGCAAAAGTCTGAGTTGTAGTCCTTTATTTTGACTAGGAAATTAGAACTTCTTTAAAGCTGTGCTTTGTAAAACTCATCTCTGTGAGCTGATTTTTCTGATAATGTTTAACTGCTGGTTTGTATGCCTAATACTGCATGCCTTTCTCTTTGCAAGGACTTTTTATAGGTTATCTTGATGTCTTTATTCTGTACTTGCACCCTGAAGTGATCCCATAGATAGATCACAGATTGACAAACTCATTGTATCAAGCACAAAACGATACTTGTTTTTGGCTTTGCAGGCCATATGGTCTCTGTGGCAACCACTTCACTCTACCATTGTAGCGTGAAAGCAGCCATAGACAATACAGAAACAAATGAGCATGGCTGTGTTCCAATAAAACTTTATTTTTGGACACTGAAATTTGAATTCTATATGATATTCATGTGTCATAAACTGTTATTCTTGTTTTGATTTTTGTTCAACCTTTGAAAATGTAAAAACCATTCTTAGCTTGGCAACCATACCAAAAGCAGGTGGTGGGTCAGATTCGACTTCTGGGCTATAGTTTGCCAACCCCTGATACAGAGGGCAAAAAATAATAAAGTAGAAATGGCAGTACAAATGTTCGGAAGTTTTATACATTCTGTGGAAAAGAATTGTTGGAGATCCTCCATATCTCTAAGCACAAAAAAGCCTGTAAGTCCATTTGATCCCATCAGTGATTCAACAGATGGGTTATCCAGCTGAAATCAGGCAACCCATGCTCCCTGTGGTAGTTGAGGTTGTATGTCAAATTGGCTGGGCTGTGGTTTTGAGTGACTTAGCAGCTGAATGTAGTTATTCCCTATGATGAAATTATAATCACCTCCATGATGGAATCTTCTGTGAGTAGCCAATTAGTTGCCTTCAGGGTGTGGCCAGCTTTCAGTATATATGAAGAAGCTTTGAGGAAAGTTTGTAGCTTTTTGGCACATGTTCAGTCATGTTGCCTGTGATCTTGGTATTGTTCCTGGACTTGTGCCAATAGCCTGTCTTGTTGTCTTCTGATCTTGGGATTGTGACATTTTACTTGCTGATCTTGGGTTTGTCAACCTCAGCACCCAGCAGTCATGTGAGTTAGAAGAAGCATTCAGCTCCAATGGGCCTGGAAAGAGGCAGAGCTGAAGTCTAAGATCGAGGGGCCTTTATCAACCTCTAGAGCCAGCACTCTGAGCTCAGACATCTAGCCTCCTAAACTGTAAGAGAATAAATTCCTGTTTGTTAAAGCCATCCACTTGTGGTATTTCTGTTATAGCAGCACTGGAGAACCAAGATTAGGCCCCTTTCATTTTCCTCAGCTGCAGCCCCTCCACCTAGGAGCTCCAGCCCTATCCAAGTGCCATCCTTACACCACAGCATGGGCATCACCTAGAGCCTGTCAGAAGCGCAGAATCTCAGGCTCTTGTTTCCAAACTTCTAAACCAAAATCTGCATTTTAGTCAAAGAAGCTGGACACAACAGGTCATACAGTGTATGATTCCATCTATATGGAAATCCAGACAGGTAAAGCCATAGAGTCACAAAGCAGACTAGTAGTTGACAGAGCCTGGGGAGTAGGGACTGACCACTCAGTGGGCACAGCATGTAATGGACTGATGAAAAAATTTTGGAACTAGAGAGAAGTGGTGGTTGCACAACATTATGAATGTACTAAATGTCTTCAGTACACTTGAATTGGCAGTGGTTAATTTTATATTATGTGAATTTTACCTCAATTTAAAAACGGGAAGAAAAAAACACCCAAATCAGCATTTTAAGAATTTCCCTATATGACTCTTATGCACACTAAAGTTTGAGAAGCAACCTCTAATAAATGAAGTATCGATATTTTCAATCTGGTTTATAGAAACATGAGATTTTCAATACAAACTCCACTCATTGATGTTAATGCTTATGTTGTTGTTGTTATGTGCCATCGAGTCAAGCCCGACTCATAGCGACCTCTCCTTGGGTTTCCGAGGCAGTATCACTACGGAAGTAGGATTGCCCAACCTTCCTTCCGAGGAGTGGCTGGTGGGTTTGAACCGCCAGCCGTCTGGTTAGCAGGCAAGTCTCTTAGCCACTATGCTACCAGAGCTCCCTGTTAATGCTTATAGTATCACAATATCAATGGTAATTGAAGTGTTATTTGTTGTTAGTGGTGGTGTTTTTGTTTTTTTTTAGGGCCCTAGTAGTTCAGTAGTAGAATCCTCACCTTCCTACAGGAGACCCGGATTCAGTTCCTGGCCAGTGCACCTCATATGCAGCCACCATCTGTCCCTCAGGGGTAGTTTGTGTGTTCCTATGATGCTGAACAGGTTTCAGTGTTGCTTCCACACTGAGACAGATTAGGAAGAAAGGACTGCCAATCTAGTTCTGAAAATCAGCCAGTGAAAACAGTATGGATCACAATGGTCCGATCCAAATCCAATCATGGGGATGGCCCAGGACCAGGCAGCATTTCATTCCATTGTACATGGAGACACCATGAGTCAGGAGCCAACTTGAAGGCACCTAACAACAACATGTATTTTTTATACATTTTCTGAAAGCTTTATTAAGGAAATGTTAAGGAGTCTCACATTCTAAACTCTTTTTCTCAGATTTACTTTATACTTTCAACAGGAAAATCGCTAATGCCAATGAGCTATCAAATGTTTCACCTGCTAAATTCAGATTTGTACAACTCTTCTTATTCCAAAAACCTGTTCCCTAGCACCGCTTATTTCTTCCTGTTATATACTCAACTATAACACTCTTTAAATTTTTTTTTTAAACTTTCACAAATTAAGTCTGTAGGGGAAGTGTTACCCTACTTGATATTCAGTATATATTTTCTTGTGACAGCTTTATGGTACAATTAAATTTCATACATTTTTTTTCAGCCCTCTCTGAATATGCATTAGAAAGCCAACCATCATAATTCTAAGCCAATTGGCTTGATTTGCTTATTTAAGCCCACATCTCACAAGCCTGCTACATTTCCATACACTCTATCCCCATCTGCAGTCCATGCACCTGCGCAAAGTTATTGATTCACTGTGCTTACAGTGAAGGAAATCACAGGGTATCAACAGTCAAAACAGAATTTCCATTAGAAAAAGCCCTTTAGAAAACAAAAAGTTCATATTTAGAGTGTGCAGTTTAATATGCCTAACTTTAGAGTGGTGCCATTTTAAAGCTGGACACAGAAGAGACCAAAAGTTGAGTACCACACCAGACAGGGCCTATGTTTTCAAAATTGTTATCAGAGAATAGCATATAAGAAATTGTTATCACAACTTAGCATATGAGAAAAAATCCTGATGTTTAAATGGACTAAGTAACTTAATAAGGCTCATTTGGATGCAAAAATAAATGAGCATCAAGTTAACATTAACTTTTAATGCTTGCCATTTTATGTTAATTCATATTTTTAAATTATGGCTGATTCTTTGCAATCAGTCTATGGCTAATTATATCTCCAATGTGTAAATCTGATGGAGTATTGGACCAAAGAACAACAAAAACTATCCAACAAAGACCTTGGAGACTCAAGACTGTCACGTGCCTGTGTAAACTGGTAAAATCCAGTCTGCACAGAAAATCTCAAGCTCTGAACTTTTGTCATCATTCTTTCTCAAAGATCAAAGCTTTGTTTGCTTAACCATGGAAACCATATTGATGCATCCTGTTTGCAGACATTTTTCCTGATTATTTACATTCATAACCAATGGCTCTATCCTCGGACAAAGATCTACGTATTAGGTAGAAGCAAACTAGATTTTTAGGAAACCTCCATGATGAAACCATCTAAATTGGAAGAAATCTAGAATTAAATACTTATCCCACACAACACAAATATTTCACAGTCTCTTCAATCACAGATATTAGGATTCTTCCAATTACAAAAT
This sequence comes from Orycteropus afer afer, assembly GCF_000298275.1. NCBI lineage: Eukaryota > Metazoa > Chordata > Mammalia > Tubulidentata > Orycteropodidae > Orycteropus > Orycteropus afer. Next base: position 14,074,355 of record NW_006921632.1, on the reverse strand, counting down.
GTTATTCAGATCCACCTATTAATGAGATGTATTTTAATAGCACAGTATCATTGTGGTATAGTAAATTAAATGGCATGACTTTTCTAGCCATAGTCTTTGTAACTCCCACCAGATTACTGGGTGGGACCATGCAATTTAAACTCCTGATTGTTAAAGTTATCCACCTGGGGTATTTCTGTTGAAGCAGCACAAAGTAATCTTCTGGGAAGTTCTCTCTGGTGTGTAGAATTCTGATGTTGGGATTGGTTAGTTTTGCCACTCTGCCAGGCTTAAAATGAGCTCTCTAAGAGGCAGAAAGGAATCTCTGTCACTGCTAGCTGAGAGAGATGTGCTGCTGAGAGAGACACCTACTACTGAGACACCCACTACTGAGAGAGAGACTGCCGGCTGAGAGAGACTGCCATTTGAGAGAGACTGAGTGTTTTTCCTGAACTTGAATTATAGCCTGTTGCTTCCCTAATAAACCCTATAACCTGTGAGTTCTGTGCAGCCACTGCAATGAATTATCAAACCCAGCAGAGAGGTGGTTGGGTGCCGTGGGAGGGATGGTTGGTGTCCAGGTTGATAAGAGGACTGAAGGGTGGCGGTATGTCTGGCCTCATAGGAACAGACCTTGGGCTGCTGATGGTGATTCTGTCTTCCTCTTGTGTAGTGAGAAGAGGTCAAAAGATGCCACCTCCCTCTCCCCTAGCAGTCATCAAAAACTTAGATTCTAAAAACACAAAAATTGTAACTACCATCTAATGAGGGCAGTGTGGTTCACTGGTAGAATTCATGCCTTTCATGTGGGAGACCTGAGTTCAATTCCCAGACAATGTACCTCAAGCTCAGCCATCACTTGTCTGTCAGTGGAAGTTTTCATGTTGCTAAGATGCTGAATAGGTTACAGAAGAGCTTCCAGACTAAGAAAGACTAGAGAAAAAGTTCTGGCAATCTAGTTGCAAAAATCAGCCAGTGAAAACTCTGTGAATCACAATAGTCCAATCCCATTGTGAATGGAGTTACCATGAGTTAGGGGCCAACTCTACACCAGCCAACAATAACAATAATGAGGGTCCACCCTGAGCCAGACGCTTTATAAATTCTATTTCTCAATTACTCTCTACAACCCCACATAAGAAAACAGAAGGCAGAAACTAACTAATTTGTCCAAAGTCATCAAACTAGTAAATAAGCAAGGTGGCGTTGTCTAGTTTTTGTGTTAGGTAGATGTGAGTTGTTCAAATCCGAATGCCACTACTCATTTAACAAATATTTGTGTAACAATTAAACACTAGCTATAAGAATCTAACTCCCACATTTCATGAGTGAAGACACTGAAGCTGAAAAAGTTCAAGCAACTTGCCCAAGGTTGATAGCAACCTTTCCTAGTGGCAAAGCCAGGACCAGTGCTCAGATCTCCTGTCTGCTAATTCATTGTGTGCCTTCCACATCTGTGCAGTGCAGCTTTAATGTGCAAGTGAATCACTTGGGGAATCTTACCAAAATTCAGGTTCTGATTCAACAGACCTAAGAAGGGCCTGAGATTCTGCATTTCTACCAAGTGCCCTAATGATGCTTCCCAAGACCAGCACCACTATAGAAATAAAAGGCCAACCTGATGACATGTTTTAGATTTCAATTAGGAGAAATTACAGTGTAAAATACTGTTGATTTTCCACTAGGATGACCAACCGTCCCAATTTACCCCACCACTTTCTCATTGAAAGTCTTACATCTCAGGATGTAACCCTTACTCCCAGGCAAACTGAATTGTTGGTCAGTCTATCCACAAGTGGTTTATATACCACAACTACTAGGCATTAAACGTAGGAGAAAAAGTCCTGTATGGGTTAGGCAGAAAGGAGACAAACAGTATAGATAAAGAGAGGGCCTGAGAAACTAAAGCCAAGGCCAGCTGGCTTCCCAGTCTCACAGGGCCCTGCACTCAGAAGGGCTCTGTATTTAGATTAATGTTTTGTGCTGCCATCTTGAAATACTGAATAATTTTCTAACAAAGGATTCCACATATTTCATGTGCCCTGAGCCCTGCAAATCATGTTACTGGTCCTAACTGGAGGAAAGCAAATATAAACGGAGGTACAAGCTCACTGCCCCCAGAAACCACAGTCCCTTCTTGTTTTATCCAGAAATACAAAAGGCTGGTGTGTGAGAGGAAGGGAAAGAAACCTGCCCTTTCTAAAGAACTAAGTTAGGTTTATCCTCAGAGTGGACTTACCAGGATTTCAGTTCATCCATGCCCCTAAGATTCCCCCAATTCCCCACCCCACCCAAGTCCTTCCCTCTCTTGCCCCTTCAGCTTACAGAAGCTTGAATTGCTTCAAGGGACAAGGAATTAAGTCTTTCATTATTCATTCAACAAGAGATTGTTTTTTGCATGCCAGGTACTGAGCTAGATGGATGCTGGGCACACCACGGTGGTAAGCAATGCAGAGTCCGGGGATCCTCTAGCTTGTAAAAGTCTTAAATTCAAAAAAAACTGGTTGATTTACCACATCAATTAAAATTCATTAACATTAAATTAACATTCTGTGTATTAATCAACAAGTAAATTGATATGAAACTAGTTCCTGATGGGGGGGGGAGGTGTGGGATGCCTCAAGCAAGGGGGAGGAGCATTCTATTAAAAGGTAGAAGCTGGAGAAAGAGAAAACTTTTAACTATTTTATAGATTTGCAAAGGAGTGGCTCTGTTTGCCTACCACTGGGCAGGGCTGAGAGGCACCCAGCTCAGAAGGTTTTTGTCTTGCCAGTGCCTTGAGGCAGTTCTGCCTGGCTTGATTTATGAAGATGAGATTTGAGCATAATTTTTTTCAACACTGCCTCTTTCCCTGAGGATTTGTTAATTGAGGTATCACCTCTCAAGAATCATTGAGTAAAACTAATATATTACATTGCATGTTTCTGATTTCCACCAGGGCAATTATTTCACAATGTGTATTAAAGGGAAGACCGTGCTCTTGAGCATGTCAAATAGAAAGTTTATTTAGGACCAAACTGGAAGAAGTTGATTGCCCTAATTTACACACTGGAATTAGACTTTATTTCATTTCTTTATCCTATTTCCAGAGATGAAATCATAAATTTCTCCTGATGAGTTAGCATAGATTAGTTTTAAGTGCTCCTAACTCACTTTTGGCACATCTTTGACCAACGTTCAGAAGTTCATCATATAACTTTATAATACCCAAAATTGTACCTTAACCCTTTTTAATATCTTTGTTGTTGTTATTTGCCGTTGAGTCGGCCCTGAATCATAGCGACCCCTCCTTGGGTTTCTGAGGCAGTAGGATTGCCCAACCTTCCTTAGGATGGCTAATTTCTATGTAGAAAGATTATAAAAGTACTTACCATAAATTCCATCATTTCCTAGACTTCTAGTAATTTGGGAAGGTGGAAATGGGGACCCTTGAGTATTTCTATGTTCTTAAAAGCCCAGTGAAAATCATATAATGCATATACACAAGCCAACAGCAACAACAACAAAAAGTTTCACATGCTTTGGGCTGAAATTGTATCAACTCTTACATTCATCATTCTGACTGACAATTGTGTGTTTTTTTGATTAATAATTTTTTTAAAAAAAGATTAATCATTACTTGGGAGCTCTGGTGGCGTAGTACCTAAGGCATTTGACTGCTAACCAGAAACCTGGGGGTTCAAACCCATCAGCCACTCCTCGGAAGGAAGGTTGGGCAATCTACTTCCGTAATGATTGTTGTTGTTGTTGTTGTTATGTGCCGTTGAGTCAGACCCGACTCATAGCGACCCCTCCTTGGGTTTCCGAGGCAGTATCACTACGGAAGTAGGATTGCCCCATCTTCCTTCTGAGGAGTGGCTGGTGGGTTTGAACCGCCAGCCTTCTGGTCAGCAGTCAAGTGCTTTAGGCACTATGCTACCAGAGCTCGGAAACCCAAGGAGGGGTTACTATGAGTCCAATCCAATTCCACGGCAGTGAGTTTGGTTTTTGGTTTGGTTAATCATTACTTAATAAAATCATTATGTAGACAAAATATTTCAAAAACTAAGTTGTGTACTAAACAATTTAATTGCACCCAAAAGGAGGTCTGGCCTTTGTCCACAGCTTTTAGGAGATAATCTCTAAGCCCATGGAACATCATACCTTCTAGGAGTGTAATTATTTGCCTCTGGACCCTATGTCATGCTGGATAGTCTGACAATGTAATTATGCATGGAGTGGCCATGCCAGATACTATTTAGGAGCAGGGTTGATCCTGCTAGAAGGACCAACAATGTGATGTGGGATGGATCTTTAGGCCACACCCAGTGGGGAGGGAGGTGAGAGATTGAGATCACCAATCATGCCAACATAATGGAGCCCCAATAAATACTCTGAACCCCAAGGCTTGAGGAGCTTCCCAGATCAGCAGTACTGCATGTGTATTGTCACAAATGGATTCTGAAAAAGTAACAACTCCATGACTCCCTGGGAAGAGGACAACACAAGCTCTGGATTTGGTACATTTCCTAGACTCTGCCCTATGCACTTCTTCCATTGGCTGGTGTTGATATGCATTCTTTTCCTGTAAAGAACCACAGCCAGTAGTGTAACAGCTTTCAGTGAATTCTGAGTTGTCCCGATGAATTATCAAACCTAAGAGTGGTTTTGGGAACTCCCTTCAAATTTGCAATTGGTGTCAAAAGTGAGTGCAGTCTTGGGGGCTGTTCCCTCTTAATTTTGTAGTTGATCTCATTCTCTTTGAATGGGTCCACTGAGGGAAAGTAATTACTAAATGGGTCCTTTGAATTAGAAAGTCTGGAGGAAACCTGGAATAGACAACATAACATCAAAAAAAACGATGTTCCTTTAATAGCTATTCTTTTTGAGTGCAAAAGTATTCAGCAATGTATGTTTCTGCTTTTTCATACCTGTTCTTGGGTCTTTCTCTCCCTCCCAATTACCCCAAATATGACCTAGAACTGAAGACACCAGAGGGGCAGGACTTCCTAAGTAGATTCTTTTTTGTAGGTTGTAGTAATTAAGGTTACGTGTCAACTTGGCTGGTTTTGAGTGGCTGAACAGCTGGATGTAGTTTCTCCCCACAATGAGACTGGTAATCAGCTCCATGGTGGGATCTACTGGAGCAGCTGAATAGCTACTTTATGGATGTAGTCTGCTTCCAGTATATAAGGAGAAACTTTGGGAATGGTCTTTGTGGTTTGGGGCATGCTTGAATCCTGCACGTAGCTGAGTCATCATTCAGCAGCCTGCCACGTTGTCAGCAGATCTTGGGACTTAATGGACTTGAATTAGTGCCCAGCCATGTGGTTTGATAATTTTGGGACTGTGCCATTTTACTTGTAGACCTTGGGCTTCATAGCCTCAACAGCCAGCAGCTGTCCAAGTGAAGAGACACCTTCAGCTCCAGTGGGCTGGGAACAAGAGGCAGAGCTAAAGCCAAAAGTTGAGGGGTCTTCACCCAGCCCCTAGAGCTGGCACTTTGAACTCGGACTTGTAGCCTCCTAAAACGTAAAAGAATAAATCCTTGTTTGTTTAAGCCACCCATTTGTGGTATTTTTCTCTTAGAGCAGCACTAGATAACCAAAACATAGGTTGAACAACTGAAATGACTTGCATTATTGATATTTTCTTTGTTGGTGTTGTTATTTGCCATCGAGTCAGACCCAACTCATAGTGACCACTCCTTGGGTTTCCAAGACAGTATCACTATGGAAGTAGATTGCCCAACCTTCCTTCTGAGGAGTGGCTGGTGGGTTTGAACCACCAGCCTTCTGGTTAGCAGTCAAGTGTCTTAGGCATTAGGCTACCAGAGCTCCTATATTTTCTTTAGCAACCCTAATTTACATTTAATCTTTGGATATTAACAGCTCAAGCATAGTTCTGCTCTGACATATATAGGGTCATTGACTCAATAGCAACTGTTCTTTGTTTTTTCCATTTTTTTTTTTTATTAGGATTTGGGTGAAGATTTACAGAGTAAATTCACTTTTCATACAGCAGTTCACATATACTTTGTTTCATGTCATTGACCAAAATTTACAATGCAGCTGCTCCCCTCCCACTTCCTCCCCATAGTTACCTCCTCCCAGTGTCCATCCCTTCATACTCTTCTGCACCCTGAGCTATCTCCCTGTGCATAAGCAGCCCTTCCTTCTCCCATGATTGTTCTCTCCAGGGCGTGTGTCTACTTGAGGTAAATGTTTAACTCACATGCCTGTACTTTGTTTGGCTGGAAACCACAGTTGTGGGTTCAATTCCAGACCTGAAGGGCAGCTAGGGGCCATAGTCTCAGTGGTTACACCAGGCTCCATTGGACCAGCAAACCTGGTCCCCACCTTCTTTTTTTTGCCTCCAAATGATTTTGAGTTGTTCTTTGTTTTTATTTATGAATTAATTATTATTTTTATTTTCTCTATATTCATTAGAGAGACTTCTGACCAACATGAAAGTCCACTGAAATCAAAATGGGTAACCCTGCTCCAGGGAAAGTTTGACTAAGGCAGCTCTGATTAATGTGGTGATTAAGAGAGGCTGGAAAGAGGCAGGAATAGTCCATTCCCCTCCAGACTAAAGACAAGTGAGCAAGTTTTATTGTACTCTCCCTGCCAAGAGTGGTAATAATAACAATAATAGTGATGATAATGCAAAACTCAAGTGTTTCATTAGTATTTTTCTTTCCAAAAACTCAAAATCCTTCATAGAAATCTCCACAAGCTGCAGCTTACCTCTTCTCGTAGGCTTACATGAACTAATAAAAACAAACTTACATGGTTAGCTTTTGCTACACTGTGTGGGAGACAGACAACAGCTCTCCTTGATCCCAGGCAGGGAGGCTCTGAGAGACACAACTTCAGATTCTGCAGGACCAAATTCAATAGAAAAGACTGGATGTGGTTTGGTTTGGTTTGGTTTTTCAGTTAGTGAACGTGGGTACCATTAGCCATACATACATGTTACTTACATCCTAAAGAAACAAAAGAATTTTTTTTTTATTCATTCTATAGACAATGAAAAGCCATTAAATTTTCTGAACAAGTGAATGACATTCCCAAACTTGTGTGTATGAAGATAACTCTGCTGGCTATATGAAGAATAAACTCAATGACAGAGACTGAAGGGAAGAACAGATAAGGAGCTTCTTGCAAATGAAGATGTCAGGTCAAACCAGGGTAAAGGCAAAAAGCAGAGGGTGATAGACAAAAAGAAACACTGCTGTCATATAAATGAGCCCAAGATGGCCTCTGTGCATTGGCTCCCAGGTTGTTTACTTCTTCATAACAAGCTGAGGCCCACTGCCCCAAAAAAGCCTACCAGTGCCAAACTCAATTTGTACATGTCTTAGTTATCTAGTATACTATAACTGAAATACTCTAGTGAGACTATAACTGAAATACTACAAGCATTAACTTTAACAAACACATTTATTTCTCAAAGTTTAGAGGTTAGAAGTCCAAATTCAGGGCACCAGCTCTAGGGGCAAAGGCTTTCTCTCTGACAGCTCTGGGGGAAGATCCTTGTTTCTTCAGCATCTTTCCTTGGCTCCTTGGTGATCTTCATGTGTGTGGCACCTGTCTTCCCCCATCTCTGCTTGCTTGCTTGTCCTAATCTGCTCTTTTTATTATGTCAAAGGTGATTGGCTTAAAACACACCCAACTCTAATATGGCCTCTTAACATAACAAAGAAAACCCATTCTCAAATGAGATTATAACCACATGTTTAGGGAGTCGAATTTACAACACATATTTTTGGAGGACACAATTCAATCCATAACATTCCACTCTTTGGCTCCCAAAAATTCATGTCCTTCCCACATGCAAAACACATCACCCTGACACAGTACACATCCAATTGTTTCAAAATATAACCCATATACTCAGCTTTTCAGCCACATAGAGCCTGCCTGCTTTACATACCTCATGTAACTGCATCCAACATCTGCTAGGCAGAGAAAAGATAAAATCCAGTAGTTATAAGGACCTTAAGGTGGTGCTGACTTTGGACCACTCTGACTCAGAGACTCCCCACGGTGCTACCGAAGGATATTGCATAGGGACATGTAAGCTTCCCTCCTCCCTCCCTTCATCAGGAAATTCCCCTCCTAGGAGCCCTAGTGGGAGCTCTGGTAGCATAATGGCTCAGGCACTTGACTGCTAACCAGAAGGCTGGTGGTTCAAACCCACCAGCCACTCCTCGGAAGGAAGGTTGGGCAATCTACTTCAGTAGTGATACTGCCTTGGAAACCCAAGGAGGGGTCGCTATGAGTCGGTCCAACTCGACGGCACGTGACAACAACAACAACAGGAGCCCTAGTGGTGCAGTGGTTAAGCAATCAGCTGCTAAGCAAAAGGTTGGCAGTTTGAACCCACCAGCCACTCCACAGGAGAAAGATGTGACAGCTTCGGTAAAGATTACAGCCTTGAAAACCCTATGAGGCAATTCTACTCTGCCCTATCATGCCAGCCGGTATGTGTCAGAATCAACTCGATGGCTTTCCTATCTGATGGCTCCCTGGGTTATGTCTCAAGAAAACTTTGTGCTGTGGAGGACCACCCCCTACATGCCACGCTATCGGTGGCTCAGCCCAGTAAGTAGCTGTTTTGCAACCCTATTATCTCACATATTTTTTTCTTTCTTGATCAGTCCCAAACAACCTCAAATTCACTATAATTTCAAATAATGAAATTCACTAGGAGTTAGCTACTGGCCAGGGGTGAGAGAGAAGGAGGATTAAAAATGGTGATAAGGAAATATTTCTAGAGGAGAAATACATGTATTGATAAACTGTGAGATAAGAATATATCCTATGATATATAGGATTTCCTAGTAGCACCTGCTCAAACTAAAAGGAGAGAAGTGAGCCTGTCAGTACAGCTGGTGGAAAAAGCACAGGTTTCGAGCCAATTGCTCAGAGTTTGACTACCTCCTTCCCACCCCTCAAAAATGGAGGCCTTCTTTGAAAGTATCTACCAAAACATTACTGGTTTTTCACCAATGTTTACTGCAGTATTATTTATAATGGCTGTTTTGGTTACCTCTGTACTGCTCTAACAGAATATATCACAAATGGGACAGCCTTAACACACAGCAGTTTATTCTCTTATAGTCTGGAGGCTTTAAGTCCAAGTTCCAAGTGCCAGGCTCTAGGGGCTATGTGAAAGCCCCTCAACCTTAGGCTTCAGCTCTGCCTCCTGCTCCTGGCCCACTGAAGCTAGAGGCATCTCTTCACTCAGGCAGCTATTGGCTGCTGAGGCTGACAAACCCAAGGTCAACAAATAAAATGGCATAGTCTTGATGTTACCAAACAATATGGCAGGCCATTGAGTCAAGTCCATTGTTTATTGAAAGTCCCAAGGTCGGCAGAGCATAGCAGGCTGCTGAACAACTCGGGTACATGCAGGGTTCAAGCATGCCATAAGCTAGAGACCATTCCCAAAGCTGCTTCTTATATACGGGAAGCAGACCACATCTCTAAAGCAGCTACTCAGCTGCTTGTGGTAGATCCCACCATCGAGTTGATTGCCAGTCTCATCATGGGGAAAAACTGCCACCAACTGCCCAGCCACTCAACCAGGCCCAGCCAAGTTGACACATTACCTTAACTACCACAATGGCCCAGAAACAACTCAACTGTCCATCAATAGATGAACTGATAAACAAAATGTGGTATGATGTCCTTTTCTAGCAATTGGTCTTTCCTGATGATGTATCCAAAGCAAGCAAGTCTCCCCATACTTACATCTAAGGAACATTTTGATTGTATTTCTTCTAAGATTAATTTGTTTGTTCTCAGGCAGTCCATAGTATATTCAATATTCTTTGCCAGCTATATTTGTAATGCATCAGTTCTTCTTTTGTTCTTTTTCCATTAACCAAATTTCATATGCATATGAAGTGACTGAAAGACCGTGGTTTGGTCAGACACACCTTAGTCATCATAGTGACCTATTATTACCATTACTATTATGCTTCTGCCTTACTTGTCTATTTTACATTCCTGATGCCCAGTGGGGTTGGAGCCGTACCCTGACGGTACATACCCTGATCCTATATGTATCAGCTGTCCTCCATAACTTTAACTATTACCCAGATACTACTCCACTGTTGGAGAGCCCCACGCAGATTTGACCTAGGCAAATAATGACAATGACACAGTTCTCTGTACCTCTGAATTAAGTTAGAATCTTGGGGGTCTGGGCATCACTGTTTTTCAAAGCTTCCTTCATGATTCTATTGTGCCGCCAGGGTTGAAAACAATGCTAGGGAATTGAGACGATTCCTCTTTGCTCAGTTCTCCTCACCATGGTCCTTCCAGGTTCCAACATCCTCCTTTCCCCACTGGCCACCATTGCTGAACTCTTTGCAAGCCTCATGGTCAAGGTCACATTTTCTTAAGAAAACACATTTGTTATTTTCTCCATGCTGTGGTAGAAATGAAGAAAACCAAAAACAACCTGCTACCACAAAGTTGATTCCAAATCACGGTGACCCCATGTGTTGCAGAGTACAACTTCTCCACAGGGTATTCTTGGTTGTAATCTTTAGAAAAGCAAATTTCCAGTTCTTTCTCCCATCGAATTGCTGGGTGGGTCTGAACTGCCAATCATTAGGTTGGTAGTTGACCACAAACCAGTTTCACCACCCCAAGAACCTTAGACATAAAGAGTCACTGGTCAAATACCCTTTCAAGAAAGGACTCATTGCCCAGAAGCAAATAATGTGGTCAACTGAAAGCCTCCAGTGTTTATTCCTTCAGCTAATAACATCAGGCTCTTCCAGGGTTGGCCCCAGCCAATGACTAAACACACTGTGTAGTGCAAGGGCCTTGCCATTCTGCCCAATGGAAACTCCTACAAGCACTCTGGTCTGACTGCTGTCCCTGTTCAATTCTAATTCTGCCTTTTCCCATTCATAGATCTTATACCCCAGGAAATCTTTCACACTCCTAACTCCATTTCCTCCCTATTGGACCCAACTGACACATATACCTACTGCCAAAAAGCCAAACCTGTTGCCATTGAGCCAATTACGACTCATAGCAACCCAATAGGGTAGAACTGCTCCATAGGGTTTCTAAGGCTGTAACCTTTACAGAAGCATACTACCACATCAGACTCCTGCAGAATGGCTGGTGGGTTCAAACCACTGACCTTTCAGTTCTCAAAGTGTAGTCCCCAGTCCAGTAGCATCGGCAGTACCTGGAACTTGTTTGAAATGAAGATTCTCAGCCTCCATCCCAGACCTACTGAATCAAAAACTTTAGGGTGGGGCCTCAGTGTTGTAACAATCAGTGTTGTCACAAGCTCTACAGGTAATTGCCATGCACATTCAAGTTTAACACCACAGCCCTATTGGATGGTAGTACAGTTCACACCTCCTCTTAACCCAGCAGCAAAGTGAAATTGGCTGCCTGAGGCTCTGCCAGAAATTCTACTAGGGCCCTCTGCTGATCACAGATATGTAGAGAAATACATCTGGGCCTTGGCTGGGCCTATATGCAGAATGGCTCTAACCGCCAACATGCTGGGTGTGCCCAGTCTGTGGCTTTCCAAGGCCAGACCTGGCAGTCACTCTATTTAGAGCAACAGAATCAATGTAGAGAAATTAACCACAAGGTCACAATGTGGATAGTATAAGAGAGAGGTTTTGGACAGAGCAGGAGAAAAATATGGAACAAAACTCAAAATCATAAAAAGACCAGGCTTACTGGTCTGATAGCTGGTGGAACCCCCCAGACTATGGCCCTTAGAAACCCTTCAAGCCTGGAACTGAACTCACCCCCATGGCTCAACTGTCAGCCAAATGATAGGACTATGAAATGAACAATAGCATCAGAGAGGTATGCACTCATTAGCATAATCAACCATACAGATCAAAAGGGGAGCATTTGTTGAGGGATAAATCTCTGAAGACAGGATATATATATATATATATATATATATATATATATATATATATATACACACACACACACACACACACATATATATATAAGGTTGATAGGAAAGAAGGACAAATGGAAACAGCAAACACAGGGAGGGAGTGGGAAGAGTGCTGTAACATTACAGGGATTGCAATCAATGTCACAAAACAAAATGTATTTGTGAACTGTTGAATGGAAAACCAATTTACTCTGTAAAGTTTCACACAAATCACAATAAAAAAATAAAATAAAAAACAAAAAAAATGTGGGTTTGAACTGTAAAGTTATAACAGTTGACATTTGCATTTAACATCTCAAGCATTTAACTAATAGCACCTCTTGATATTTAATTTTTCAGGGCTAACAATGTGTTTGATGTTCCCTAGAATGTGGACTCAGACATCAGCCTTACCCTGCTCTTACATTCTGCATTTTTATTACCGGGACCCTGTGAGCAAGGCCATAAAAACACAGGATGTTTACAAGAGACAGAAGCCTACTGCAAGCACTGGACTGCTGGGGCATTTCTTGCTCTGACCAACCCCTGGGGGAGAAATGAAGCCCCATCCTCAGACTCTGGCCCCTCCTTGTAATGGTTCAGACTGATTCTGTTATTAAAGCTTCCGCCTTAATTACTGACATACGTGCAATTCAAGTTACTTTCTTGCAATTATGTTATTCAGCAATAATTGGATTTCTCATTTTAATTGGCCCCTAAATTAGCTATAGCTTTCATGAAAGCCATTACAGTGATTTCTAACTACAGTTTTTGCTGCTTTTTGAGTACATTATATTTCAAACAGAATGATTCACCAGTAGAAGAAGTCACAGCTGTCGTGAACTCTTATACTGGTTCCTATTAATGGTTACAAGCTGGGTAGTATTCAGTTGTAACTAAACATTTGCTGCAAAAACTATCCATTGAGCATTGCTGTGTCACAAGAGAGGCTACCTCCTGCCCTGGCTAAGAGCACACGACTCTATTTGGGATAAAGATCCAGCCACATGACCTGCTATTTAGCTCAGTTAAGTGGACTAAAGAATCTATTTGTTACCACCTACTACTACAGATATAATACTACAGATGAATATGATGCAAAATAAAAGAAAACCAAATTATTCTTGAAAGCTGTTTAAGACAAAATTTTGTTGAACTTACAGAAAGCATAATTCCATTGGATTCTTCCTAAAGAAATTGTTTACATAAATCAGTTCAACAAATACTTGTGAGTGTTGGCTATGTGCCAATTTTTAGAACACTAAGTTAGTAAGTGATGTGGTTAAGAGCATGGGCTTTGGAGTCAGAGTACCGAGGTTAGAATCCCAGCCCTGCTACTTCTGTGCTTTGTGACTCAGGTAAATTATTTAGTCTGTTTTCTCACTTGTAAAATACACCAAGGTTGTTGTGTAGATGAAATAAGTTACTTCATGCAAAGGACTTAGAAAACTACTTGGCATATGGTAAACCTATCAGTGGTGAAAAAACACATGAAACTGTTCACTACAGATTACTAAAGAAGCACAGGTCAGCTTGTGCTTACCATGCTTAGTAGGCACTCTGTCCCTGTTGTTGTTGTTGTTGTTGTTGTTGTTAGGGATTGTAAATTTGCAAAGAGGGTTTGATTCTGTAGGAAGATGCTGTGGGGTTGGAAGAGAGAGAAATGCCAGCCATACCTAGAGGGAGAATCTTTGATGTGGTGAAAAATGTGAAATTGTTCACTATATTAATAAGTAAGCACAAATAAGTCCATGCTTACCTTGCTTATGGATGATTTGACACTTATTTACAGCCTAGGACACCCTATTGACAAACCCTACTCTGTCCTATAGGGTCATTGTGAGTCAGTATCAACCGGACAGTACACAACAACAGGGTAAGTGTACGAGAAGAATCAAAATCATTCCAAGATACCTGGGTGCTTGGGAGGAGGGAGGGGAGCACAGAGATGGTGTCAGAAGCTTCAGCTCTTGGGGCAGAGAAGCAGTAACCAGGAACTTACTGAATGTCTGCCTGCTTGTGCATTCCCTACAGGTCCCATATACAGATGTCCCCACATTCCAGATAGCTAGATTCTATCCAAGTTCAATTCTAATTATAATCCTTGTTATTCTGATAACCCATCTTGTTGACCTGGTTTGTTCTCTTGGCTCTTTAATCTTTGATACCTGATTTGCTGCCAGCCTTCTGGCTCTTTGTTATCCTAAAGCTCAACCCTAGTTCTAACCCCACCTCTCTCTAACTTCAGGCTTTTTACCCACTCAGCTCTGGCACTGAAGCCATCTATACTCAAAGCCCAGATCAATGTTGTTCAGTAGAACTTTCTGTGGTGATAGAAATGTTCTATATCTGCACTGTCCAGTATGTTATCCACTACTACTTGTGGCTATTGAGCACTTGAAAATGTAACTAATGGGACTGAGGAAGTGAATTTATCATTTTATTTATTTTAATTTGTATATCTTCAAGATTTAAAGATAGGAGACTGATTTCATTAGGGAAAATGAAACAGAATGAAAGTATTTTAGATTTTTAATTTTAAACACATTTTGCTGGAACTGACCCTTGAAAAAACTGTGGCAGCACTAAAGTTTGTCTTTAGCGTGTTTTCAATTTTGTTTCTACTTCCTTTCCTCATACATAAGTATCATTTAGAAGCTACTTCCTGACTGCTCTTAACCCCCAAATCAGGCTAAGATTAAACACTAGGCAAATAAGAAAAAGTAGAAAGGATTAAGCTGGGATAGATAATCAATAGATCATTAGATTAATCGATAAATAGACAGCAGACAGATGGCTGCCATCAAGTTAACTCAGATTCATGGCAACCTTATATACAACAGAATAAAACCATCCTCATGATCACCAGCATTTTAAGTCCATAGTTGCAGTTACTGTGCCAATCCATCTCACCAAGCATCTCCCTTCTGATTGTTAGCGCTCTGCTTCACAAATATGATGTCTTCCTCTAATGATTGATCCCTCTTGATGATACGTCCAAAGTAAGTGAGTAGGACAATGTTCTGTTGTGATCCATTAGGCTTATTTTACTTTTTTTAACTTTTGTGTGTGTGTGTGTGTGTGTGTGATTTTGGTGAAAGTTTACAGAGCATGGATCAGTTTTCCATTTAACAATTCATATACATTTTGTTTCATGTCATTGATTGCAATCCCTACAATGCAATATCATTCATCCCACTTCCTCCCTGTGTTTCCTGTTTCCATTCCTCCTTCCTCCTGCCTTCTGAACTTTGTCCTTGTGCAAATACTGCCCTTGTGATCTCGCATAGTTGATTGTTCTAAGGAGTACATACCTCCCTAGTGTTATGTTCACCTTATTGACCTGTCTATCGTTTGGCTGAAAATTGAGCCAAGGAGGTGGGATTGGGGGTGAGTTCAATTTCAGGTCTGAAGGGTGACTAAAGGCCACAGTCTCTCAGGAGTTCCATCAATCTCTATCTGACTAGTAAGCCTCATCATTTTTTACTATTTTGAGTTTTGTTCCACTCTTTTCTTCACTCTATTCAGCACCTTCTAATGTGCACCCTTTCAGAGTAGTCACTGCCGGTAGCCAGGCACTATCTACTTCTATTCTACTGGTCTCAGGTCATGGATGCTGAGGTGCCTTTGGCCCGTTAGTTCTTTGGACTAATTGTTTCCATGTATCTTTGATTTTCTTCACTCTTCTTTACTCTGGATGGAGAGAGACAAATAGTTGTACCTTAGATGGCTGCTCACAAGCTCTTAAGACCCAGTCACTGTAGAATGTAGCACTTTCTTTGCAGGCTATATTATGCAAATTGACCTTGCTGTCTCCTGAGACTATGATCCTGAGTCCCTGGGCCCAGCAATTCATTTCCTCAAGGATTTTGATTATGGCTAAGAATTCTTCATGACTTTGCCACTTGTATGCTCTACTATATTCGTAGATATATTTACAGCATATGTATAGACATATATAAAAATATCCTCTGTCAAACCTATATATATTCATAGGTATAGTCCCATTTTTCTTCCCAGACCTGTATAGTTCGATGTATCCACTCATAAATTATTGTTATTACTGTTATTGCAGGATTGTGTATGTAATAGTATTTACCTCTGTTGTATTTTAACCTTTGTACTCCTCCGGCAAATAACAACAACAACAACAACAACTCCTCCCAGTGTCTTCCTTTGTCTTGATAATATTTTGCTCACTCCCTCCCCTGCACCATTATATACCACCAATCCCTTCGCCCAAGTTAATAAGTCTCCACTCTTTAATTAGTGATTTCCTCCCTTTCCCTCCGCCTTGGTAATCATCAAAGAATGTTTCTTTTTCTGTTAAGACATTTTCTTGACTTTTTATAATAGTTGTTGTTATGTGCCATCGAGTCATCTCTGACTCATAGCAACCTTATGTACAACAGAACAAAACACTGCCCAGTCCTGTGCCAGCCTCACGATCTTTGCTATACTTGAGCCCATCGTTGCAGCCACTCTGTCAATTCCACCTTGTCGAGGGCCTTCCCTTTTTTTGTTGACCCTCCACTTTACCCAGCATAATATCCTTCTCCAGAGAATGGTTCCTTCTGACAACATGACCAAAGTAGGTGAGACGAAGCCTGGCCATTCTTGCTTCCAAGGCGCATTCTAGCTGCACTTCCTCCAGGACAGATTTGTTCATTATTTTAGCAGTCCATGAGACTTTCAGTATTCTTCACCAACACCACAACTCAAAAGCATCAACTCTTCTTTGGTCTTCCTTATTCATTGTCACCTCTCACATGCATATAAGGTGATAGAAAATACCATGACTTAGGTTAGGCACATCTCAGTCTTCAAGGAGATTTCTTTGCACTTGAAAGTGACCTTTTGCAGTAGATTGGTCCAATGCAATACGTCGTCTGATGTCTTGACTGCTGCTTCCATTGGTGTTGATTGTAGAACCAAGTAATATGAAGTATTTGACAACCTCAGTCTTTTCTCCATTCTTCGTGATGTTGCTTATTGGTCCAGTTGTGAGGATTTTTGTTTTCTTTATATTGAGATGTAATCCATACTGCAGACTGTAGTCTTCAATCTTCATCAGTAAGTGCTTCAAGTCATCCTCACTTTCATCGAGCAAAGTTGTGTCGTCTGCATATCTCAGGTTGTTAATGAGCCTTCCTCCAATCCTGATGCCACATTCTTCTTCATATAGTCCAGCTTTTCAGATTATTTGCTCATCATACAGATTGAATAAGTATGGTGAAAGGATACAACCTTGACACACTCCCTTCCAGATTTTAAACCATGCAGTATCCACTTGCTCTGTTCGAAAAACAGCCTCCTGGTCTATGTACACATCTTTTATGAGTACAATTAAGTATTCTGGAATTCTCATTCTTCTCAATGTTATCCACAATTTGTTATGATCCACACAATCAAATGTCTTTGCATAGTCAATAGAACACAAGTAAACATCTTTTCAGTATTCATTGCTTTCAGCCAAGATCCATCTGACATCAGCTATGATATCTCTCACTCCACATCCCCTTCTGAATCCAGCTTGCATTTCTCTGTGAATATACTGCTGCAACCATTTTTGAATTATCTTCAGTTGGATTTTACTTGTGTATAATATCAATGATGTTGTTCAATAATTTCCACATTCTGTGGGATCACCTCTCTTTGGAATGTGTACAAATATGGCTATCTTCCAGTCAGTTGGCCAAGGAGCTGTCTTCCAAATCTCTTGGCATAGCCGAGTGAGTGCCTCTAGCACAGCATTTTTTTGTTGAAACATCTCAGTGGGTATTCCATCAATTCCCAGAGCCTTGTTTTTCACCAATTCCTTTAGCACAGCTTCAACTTCTTCCTTCAGTACCATTGGTTCTTGATCATATGCCACCTCCTAAAACGGATGATCACTGACCAATTCTTTTTGGTATAGTCACTCTGTGTATTCCATCCATCTTCTTTGGATGTTTTCTGCATCATTCAACATATTGCCCATGGAATCTTTCAACACTGAAATTAGAGGCTTAAATTTTTCCCTCAGTTCTTTCAGCTTGAGAAATGTTGAGTGTGTTCTTGCCTTTTGGTTTTCTAACTCCAGGTCTTTGCACATTGCATGATAATAATTGACTTCATCTTCTCAAGCTTCTCTTTGAAATCTTCTGTTCTGTTTATAATAGTATTCCCAAACAATATTTGTCCTTTTGTGATTGACTAATTTCACTTACTATAATGTTCTCCAGGTTCAACCATGTTATGAAGTGTTTCGCAGATTCACTGTTATTCTTTAATATTGCATAATATTCCACGTGTCTATGTACCATAGTTCTTTATCCGTTCATCCACTGATGGGCACTTAAGTTATTTTCATCTTTTTGCTACTGTGAATAGTGCTACAATGAACATGGGTTGAACTGCTGGATTATATTTCTATGATATTTCTACTTTCAACTTTTTAAGGAAGTGCCATACTGTTTTCCACAGGGGTTATGCCATTTTACAATCCCACCAGCAGTGTATGAGGGTTCCAGTCTCTTCATCTCCTCACAAGCATTTGTTGTTTTCTTTTTCTGAACTTTACTATTAATGCTGGGATGAATTGATATCTCATTGCTGTTTTGATTTGCACTTCTCTAATGGCTAATGATCATGAGAGTTTCTTCATGTGTTTCTTGGATGTCTGAATGTCTTTTTTTGGGTGAAGTGTCTGTTCATGTCCTCTGCTCATTTTTAATTGGATTTTGTCTTTTTGTTGTTGAGGTGTTGAAGTTTTCTATAAATTTTAAAGATTAGTCCCTTGTCTGATAAGTCATTGCTAAAAGATTTTTTCCAGATCTTTGGGTTCTCGTTTTACTCTTTGGTGAAATTTTCTGATGCCCATATATGTCTAATTTTTAGGAGGGCCCAGTCATCTGTTTTGTCTCCTTCTGTTTGTGCATTTTTAGTTATGTTTGGTTATGTTAGGTATTTATGCCATGTATTAGAGGCCCTAAATTTGTCCCGATTTTTTCTTTGATAGTCTTTGTAGTTTTAGGTTTTACATCCAGGTCTTTGATACATCTAGAGTTCATTTCTATATTTGGTGTAACATATCGGTCTTCTTTCATTTATCTGCAAATGGATATCCAATTTTGCCAGCACCATTTGCTGAAGAGATTATCTCCCCCATTTAATGAGTTTTAGTTCTTTGTCAAAGATCAGCTGTCTGAAGATGGGTGGATTTACTTCTGGGTTCTCAGTTCTGTTCCACTGGTCTGTGTCTGTCGTTGTACCACTACTACACTGTTTTGACTACTATGGCTGTGTAGTAGGTTTTGAGACCAGCAAATGAGAGGCTTCCTATTTTATTCTTTTTCTTTAGTACTGCCTTGCTTATCTGAGGTCTCTTTCCCTTCCATTTAAAGCTGGTGATTAATTTTTCCATCTCTGTAAAGAATAATGAATCTCAATAAAGAACTTCAGTCAGGATTGCATTATATATTGCTTTGGGTAGTATTGACATTTTCACTATGTTATGTTGTCCTATCCATGGCATATTCTTCAAAGTAGATCTCTTTTGGTTTCTTGTAGTATTGTTTTTTGTGTAGGTTTTGTATCTCTAGGTTTATTTCTAAGTATTTCATTTTTGGGGTGGCTATTGTAAATGGTATTGTTTTCCTGATTTCCTTTACAGAGTTCTCTTTGTTAATGTAATGGATTTTTGTAGGCTAATCTTGTACTCTGCCACTTTGCTGAAGTTTTCAATTAGTTCCAGTAGTTTTCTTGCTGATTCTCTGGGATTTTCTTTGTACGGGATCATATCTTCTGCAAACGGAGATAGTTTTACTTCCTCTTTGCTAATTTGGATGCCTTTTATTTCCCTTTCTTGTCTTATTGCTCTGGCTAGGATTTCCACTACAATACTGAATAGGAGTGGTGATAACGGGCATGCTTGTCTGGTTCCCATTTACAAAGGGAATGCTTTCAGTCTCTTTCCATTGTGAGTAATGTTGATCTTGGTTTTGTATAACAAAAAACTCATTGCTGTCAAGTCAGTTGAGTTGCTCCCAACTCACAGTGATCCCTTCTTGGGTTTCTGAGGCAGTACCTCTATGGAGGTAGATTGCCCAGTCTTCCTTCTGAGGAGTGAGGAGTGGCTGTTGTTGTTGTTGTTATGTGCCCTCGAGTCAGCCCTGACTCATAGCGACCCCTCCTTGGGTTTCCGAGGCAGTATCACTATGGAAGTAGGATTGCCCAACCTTCCTTCCGAGGAGTGGCTGGTGGGTTTGAATCACCAGCCTTCTGGTTAGCAGTCAAATGCCTTAGGCACTACGTCACCAGAGCTGAGGAATTTCGCCTTTCTTCCTATCTTGCTGAGCATTTTTATCAAGAGTGGGTGTTCAATTTTGTCAAATGCCTTTTCTGTACCAATTGATGTAATATGTGGTTCTTTTCCTTTATTTTATTTATGTGGTGGATTATGTTGATTATGTTTCTAATGTTGAACCATCCTTCCATACCCAGTAGGAATCCCACTTGGTCATAATGTATTTTTTTATATATATTGTTGGATTCTATTGGCTAGGATTTCTGTTGAGAATTTTGTGTCTATGTTCATGAGGGATGTTGGTCTATAATTTTTTTTTAAGTGTTGTCTTTTCCTAGCTTTGATATCAGAGTTATGCTTGCTTCATGAAATTAATTCAGGAGCATTCCCTCCTTCACTATGTTCTGGAATAGTTTGAGTAATATATGTGATTCTTTATTAATGTATTAAATAATAAAATCTAGAGACAAGTGTAATAACTAACATAATTCCAAAGTAGTAATAAGTGAAAATATTATTTCAAAATATCTGCAGCAACTATCATGTATGTAATGTATGTAAAAAAACTCTGTGATTTCTACAATTGACAGTATCTGCAGAAGTTTGTTGCCTATATTTATAGTTGAAGAAAAGCTAATTTTTAGTTAGAGGTTAATGAAAATAAAGATGTAGTCTTTCCGTCATCTGAGTTCATGGACTCTTTGAATAAGCACATCTGGCCTAGACCAAGTCCCTGAGTGGCATAAGATTTACACTCAACTACTTACCTAAGGATCTCTGGTGGCTTAGTGCCTAAGGCATCTGACTGCTAACCAGAAAGTTGGTGATTCAAACCCCCCAGCCATTCATGGAAGGAGACTGGGCAATCTATTTCTATAAAGATTTACAGCCTCAGAAACATCCCAGATAGAGGGTTGCTATCAGTCAGAATCGATTCGATGGCAGTGAGTTTGTTTTTTTGTTTGTTTTTTCACTTACCTAAAGATTGGCAGTTCAAACCCACCCAGCAGAACCATGGAAGAAAGGCCTGGCGATCTGCTTCCATAAAGATTAAAAAAGTAAATAAATAAACCCACTGTAATCAAGTCAATAGCAACTCATAGCAACCCTCATTGGGTTTCCAAAGCTGCAAATCTTTATGGAAATAGATTGTCTCATCTTTCTCCTGCAGAGCAGCTGGTGGGTTTGAACCACTGGCTTTTTGGTTAGCAGGCAAATGCCTTAGCCACTATGCTGCCAGAGCTCCTTACAGCCAAGAAAAACCTATGGAGTAGTTCTGTGTTGTAACACATGGGGTCACCATGAGTCAGAATAGACTGGATAGCAATTTTTTTTTTTTTCCTTCAAGTTTTTGGACCAGAGCTGTTATGCCTGTTTTCATCTCACCTGTGGTAGTTAAGGCTGTGTGTCAACTTGGCTGGGCCTGGTTGAGTGGCTAGGCAGCTAGTGGCAGTTACTCCCCATGATGAGACTGGCAATCAACCCCATGGTGGGATCTACCACAAGCAGCTGAGTAGCTGCTTTAGGGATGTGATCTGCTTCCCAAATATAAGCAGCAGCAGTTTTGGGAACAGTCTCTAGCTTATGGCACACTTGAACCCTGCATGTACCCGAGTTGTTGTTCAGCAGCCTGCCATTCTCTGCCAATCTTGAGACTTTTAATGGACTTGAATCAATGGTCTGCTGTGTAATTTGGTAACACTGGGACTATGCCTTTTTACTTGTTGACCTTGGGTTTGTCAGCCTCAGCACCCAGTAGCTGTCTGAGTGAAGAGAAGCCTCTAGCTTCAGTGGGCCGGGAGCAGGAAGAAGAGCTAAAACCCAAGGTTGAGTGGCTTTCACCCAGCCCCTAGAGCCTGGCACTTTGAACTTGGACTTAAAGCCTCCAAACTGTAAGAGAATAAACTCCTGTTTCTTCAAGCCATCCCATTTGTGGTATATTCCTATCAGAGCAGCACTTCTTGTTGTTATGTGCCCTCAAGTCAGACCCGACTCATAGAGACCCCTCCTTGGGTTTCCGAGGTGATATCACTACTGAAGTAGATTGCCCTATCTTCCTTCCAAGGAGTGGCTGGTGGGTTTGAACCACCAGCCTTCTGGTTAGCAGTCAAGTAACCAAAACATCTCTACTAGGCAGATGCTACTGAAAGTAAAAATTACGTGGCTTTCCTAAAGAACTCTTGATTCAAAGGACTAGTACCTTTCATTTGGAGGGAGAATAAGGTTGTGCTAACTAGATTTTCTGAACCCTTTCTGTGCCCAGTAAAAACTCATTATACATAGTTATGAGTGAGATGGTCAGAGATGGCTTATAGAGTCCAACTCAGCAGTCTATAATCAATCTTCATAAAAGTTATTCATCCAGCAAATACATATGAGCATCTACTATGTGCCAGGCACTGTTCTTGATACTGAGGAAACATCAGTGAACAAAATAGACAAACACAAAAAAAGCCCTGCTTAGCTTCTAATGGAGGAGGTCAGACAAAAAGCATAAATAAATCAATGATATCGTGGATAAGGAAGTAATAAGTGCTATAGGGAAAAAAAAATTTAAGGATTATAGGGAGTAAGAGGGAGGGTTTAAATGGGGTGATCAGGGTAAAGTTAATCAAGAAGATGAAATTTAAAAAAAGACTTGAAGGAGGTGAAATCAATCACACTCCCTTGACAAGTGAGTTATCGCATTTAAAAGTGGCCAAGATCTTGTGAATCAATAGGTAACATGGTTTAATAGAACAGCACAAGAATAGATTTTAGAATCTTTGTCCTTGTCTTCTTCCTGCCAGTTAACCTTTCCTGGACTTAGTTTCCTCCTCTGTGACATGAGGGAGTTAGATAAGTCAATAGTTATAGAATTGTGATTGTCACAACCCTAAGTAATGGAGATCTATCAGGGGTCCTTGGGGAAGAAAGTACCAGAACTAAGTAGGCAAAGATTTGAGTCATTTCCCAACTTCAATCTTTGATCTGTTTTATATAACAGGGCTGCTAATCAGAATTCGTTTGAAAAAAGTATTTCACTAAAACAACAACAAAAAAAAGGTCTGAAACTCATTAAGTAGTGATTACAAATTTCTTCTTTTAAATAACTACCATAATTCAAAAGAAAAGTGGTAACAATGCTGTATATACCACTGCCTCAATTTGTCACAGTATGCCATGATTTCACTACCTCTTTTGGCTTTATTTTCTTACTTTCCATGCAGAGGTGTTTAGAGTGATGATAACGAGTTTCAAAAGAAATCTAATGAAATGTGCATTTTCTTAGGATTGTGAGTTCCTAGAATAAACAAGTATTGCTTTAGGGAACCAAATTACACAGTGACCAGGGGAAGAAGAGGCTGCCCTAGGAAAGGGACCTGCAACCTGCATCTCCTGTTCTTCCCAGCACTGGGCTGACCTCAACATTCACACCTGTTTTACTAATGAATTCTACTAAAGAATCATCTGATTATTCCTATTTAAAATAGTCCTCCAATTTACACGCACATGGTCATCTCGAGGAATATTCTTATAGGCGATAGATCCTTCAGTACAGGGTCCCATTCAGTCAGATGTCAGATATAGCAAGCCCACATAACTGATTATATTGCTCTCCCCATAAATATTCCACCACCAAGGAAGAGATTTACAATATTGTATCTTCAGTTCAATTTTCAGAACGATTTACAGCTCACACACATCCCAAAACTTATTACCAAGCACATTATTTGAAAACAAAGTGATAACTTGCTATCCTCCGAGAGGACCCAGAATCCTTCAGCAGCACATTCTATCTATCTCTCCACTATCTCTGCCACTCCTATTACTATAATATATATAACAAACATCTTAGTGAAATTACAAACCACACATGCTACATGGTGGGTGGTAGTCTATTAAGTGAAAAGCCTTCAGAGGATCGCATATTTCTTCAAACTGGGAACCTTGACAGGACTTTCAAGAAACGAGAGGCCCTCATGTGCTAAGATTGTGCTAAGGAGGAATGAGCCACTCAGAGCTTACCCTTTGTGATAATGACAGGCTTTCTAAAATTTGACACCATGGCACAGATGCTGAGCTGAGTCATTCTTAATGTGCTGAACTCACCTGACCTTGTAGGTTAGAATCCTATCTCTAAGCAGACAAATGTGACCTTGTAGCAGTTCTTCAGCCCTGACTACATTGTAAAACCGCCAAGGGAATTTTCAAAAAACTACTGTTATCTAGGCCTCATCTTCAGAGTCTGTCAGTTTGTTATACCATTGTGGCTTGCATGGTGCTATGATGCTAAAAGCAACCGGTATTTCAAATACCAGCAAGCTCACCCACGGTGGACAGGTTTCAGCAGAGCTTCCAGACTAAGACAGAATCAGAAGAAAGGCCTAGCAATCCACTTCTGAAATTTAGCCAATGAAAACCTTGAGGATCACAACAGAACACTGTCTGACTCATGTGTTTTGGACATGTCATCAGGAGCAATCAACTGCCACAGGATTACATCATGTTTGGTGAAACAAAGGGAGACCTTTGGTGAAATGGACTGGTATCATAGCCACAATGATGGACTTGAACATGCTGGCAATCATGAAAATGATGCAAGGCCAGGTACTGTTTTGTTCTGTTGTGTAAAGTCACCATGAGTCACAGTTGACTCAATGTCAGCTATCTATCTAGTGCTTATCTACCTACCTATCTAGCTATCTATTGTAGGGCCTGGCATGAGTGTTTTTCATAAGCTGACTCCCTGGATGATTCTAATGTACAGTATAGTTGAGAACCTCTCATTTAATATCTCTGAGTTTTAGTTTCCTCAGTAGTAAACTATCATTAGCAGGAGTCTACATTGCTAAGTTGTGAAAATGTATGCACAGCTCTGGCTGGTTAACCATTTTAGCCCATACTAGTGCCTGGTACACACTAGTGACTCAAAATTGGGTTGAATTAACTAGTGACTAAACACTTAGTTTGCTCTGGTGATATAGTGGTTAAGGCATTTGGCTGCTAACCCAAAGGTCAATGGTCCAAACACCCCAGTCACTCCAGCTGCTCCATGGAAGAAAGACGAAGCAGTCTGCTTCCGTAATGATTTTATAGCCTTGGAAATCCAATGGGGATCACTGAGTTTGAATCAACTTGATGGCAGTGAATTTGGTTTTATTGGAAACAACAAGTTCTAGGCACAGAACATCATAATCTTTAATAAATGGCATCTCAAACCTTTTAATTCACAACTTTAATCAATAAGACTGGTCTTATCTGACTCTTGCTTTCCCATTCCAAAAGCACTATTTCCTTCCTAGCTTAGGCTTTTTCAATCACATCATCACATGTTGTCATATAATACCAAAAGAAAAAAAATCCCACTGGCATCAAGTCAACTCTGACTCATAGCAACCTCCATTGGGTTTCCAAGAGTGTAAATCTTTACAGAAGTAGGTTGCTTCATCTTCCTCCTGTGGAGCAGCTGGTGGGTTTGAACCACTGACCTCCTGGTTAGCAGCCAAATTTCACATAATAGGAGAACTAAAAATCAGATACTAAAAAAGTACAAGCACCCAATACCAACATGCATCTTTTTACCCTAAAATACTTTCCTCTGTTCCATTTCAGGGGTACATTGGAAAAGAGATGTTCCTTGGCTCCATTTGACATTCCTCATTTATTGAGAACGTATTTTTTCCCTATGACTAACCTCATATTGGGAGCTCTGGTGGTGTAGGGCCTAACACATCTGACTGCTAACCGGGGGACTGGCTGTTCAAACTCACCAGCCACTCCTCAGAAGGAAGATTGGGCAATCTACTTCCATAGAGATACCACCTCAGATCATTATGGAAAAGCAAAACTTTTTTCAACATTCTGGCAAAAACTGAGCAAATACTTCTGGTTTTAGAGGCAAAAATAACAAAATCAAAAATGTTTATGTCCATTTTCACTTTGGCTCCTACAACATCAAATTCATTTGCTATTCAGGTAGGAGTCGGACACCAATTCTATCTCCACATGAAATGAACCACCCTAAAACACACGCAATGCAATCATTCTGGCCCATTGAATTGATTGAACCTAGAGCCACACAATCAGTCCCATTGGGGAAGTAGCCCTTAGGATAAGACCTGGGAATAAAGACAGCTAGAAGGGTTGGTATCAATGAGCTGACTCCCAGGGACAATATGTAGACATAACTGTGGGCTCAATTGTGCAAGAAAAGGAAAATTCTGAAAAATTAGCCAGGGACTTGGTCACACAATTAATCTATTTCATTGAGACCCATCCCTAATTCCTCCTTCTGTTTTCTCTTTTCCTCTTCCCTTCCTTTATGTGGTAGTTATTCACTTACACAAAATCTCTCTTTTTAAAACCAGGTATTTCATAGTCACAACTTAAAACTTCTGAGTTTCATCCACAGTTGGTCCCTTTGAAAGCCAACTTCAGACTGCTCTTTAAAATATGAATAATTTCCACCCCTCAGCCAATCAGGTTGGCCCCTATCCCATTCTTTTGTGATGCCTGTTCCCCCAGGATTGCCTCCAGTACTTGCATCTTTGAAAAATATCTGTAATAAAAATTCAAATACATTCAAAAATGAACATAAATAAAACATAATTTCCTCCAAATGATTTATAAAACGCTAAAACATTCACTTCCCTGTCTTTCTGCCTGTCAGGAGGGCTGCAGCCTGTATCCTTGGGGTGGCAGAGCTGCTGTACTTCTCTTCAGAGCCTCTCACACAGACGCAAGTGAGGTGCTGCCTTGAAAACCGAGAAGGCCCAGAAGCATGCCAGTTTTTGTGTAACGTCAATCTCACTTTACCCATCAAAGCATCAGGATGACTCTTATCCATGGAGAGAAGGTGTCACTCTATTTTTCCTCTTCAGAGGGCTCTAATTTTAGGGAAAATGCTGAGATGTAAAAATCTGTTAGGACAGCAATAAGTAGGGTACAATGAAGTGACACACATTGTCCCACAGGATGTTCCTGTAGTCTCAATAACAGTGCAAGGCATGGTGGAGTTAGGTTCACATCTCCTCCACCTCAGTCTTTCCTGACTCCTTGCCAGTCCCCCAGTTCTCTCCCTTGGTAACCACAAAGACACCCAGAGCTGGTTTAAGGTAGTGGTTGGCATGCATCAGAATGTTCTGGAGGGCTTGTTAAAGTACAGATTGCTAGACCCTACTCCAGAGATCCTGATTCAAAAGGTCTGGGGAAGGGCCTAAGAGTCTGTGTTTCTACAAATTTCCAGATGATGCTGTCACTGGTGGACTGGGAACCACACTTTGGAAACCACTGGTCAAGTTTTTTAGGGTCCAAGGCTTATTTGATGGGACTCAAGTAGGAATGGATTGTGCTCAGGGAACCTTCAAAATGTACCAGACCTAGACTTAACCTGGTAGGGTAAATGCCACAATCAGAAAGGTGGCTTTCCCAAGTGCTGCATCCATTACACTCATTCAGTACACTACAGATGTACAGACTCCTATGATTTCCCACAGTTGAGGGGAAAACTCAACTGCATACTTTGTGGTAGTAGGGACTGCATTTGTGCTTTCTCCTAAAAAAAAAAAAAGGGAAAAAAAGACAAAATATACAAGATCTGATCACATTATGTTCCACAGAAAGCTCCAAAGCTTTACAATTCCCAGGGAATTCTCTAATTCACCTATACACACACACACACACCTGGTGGCACAAACAGTGGTCACTATGAGTTGAAATAGACTCGATGGCACATAACAACAACAATACACATATACATACACAAACTTATGCAGAAAGATACAGGACACACTGGAGATGGTACAAAATAAATTAGATACATCCTTCCCTTTAACTAACTCAGACTAGTGGAGGAAAAGGTACAAAAATAAATAGTTAGAAGACATGAAAGTGCTTTAGAGAAAGATGTACAAAATGCTGAGGGAGCCCAAAGGAGTGAGTTATTAATGGCCCAAAGGATTGGGAAAAGTTTCGAAGAGAAGGAGACATTGGACCTGGGGCTGAAAAGGTGAACAGGAGTAGAAAAAAGCCGTTATCAGGCAAGCAGAGGAGGAAATGCAAAAGACAACTGAGACAACTGAAAGAATCTAGTACATTCAGAAAAAAAGAAGAATCTTGTGTGTACTTGAGGGAATGTTTGGAGATTAGAGTGTATATGACCTTAAATGCCAAGTTCAGGAGTTCAATCTTGCAACATTCAAAAGACTTTCAGATCAGATCTGTGTTTCCATGAGAGAACTCAGACTAGCTTACTATCTTTCTAGACTCATTTTCGGACTCCATTCCAGTTCCCTGGAGCAATCTTCAGCCTCCCAAGGCATCCTTGAGAAATGGTTGGGAAATCCAGAGAAATCAAGTAGACTTAATAAATTGTCTGAGAAACTGAGACACAACACAGAGACCATCCAACAAGCCACTGCTATCTGAAGGCTTCTAGAAGGGTAAGATCTGCCTAAGACTTGTGAAGCTTCTTGCATGGGGTACACATTGGCAGGAATTTTCAGAATTGGGCTATATGCTCAGAAACCCCTGCATGGGAGCCATGTGAATGTTGTACTGATAAGGATAAGGCCATGGAGGCTGTGCTCCCACACAACCATGTAACTGGACACAAACAAGAGTCACATGTACAATAATGACAAAAAGTCATTATATAGCTACTACTTGGGTATAAATTTTGCCATCACAAACTCAGATTACAAAACAGAACTTTTTAAAAACTTCTTCCCTGTGACTCAACCTACCATACCTCTTAAACCTCCATTTCACTTGAAGCAGAAAACTTAGTCTTGTCACTTCCACAGGAACATGCAATCAATTCAGTTATCTTCTTCTCCTTTTAACTCCTTTTTATTTATTTATTTTTCCCCTATCCAGAGATTATTTCAGTCATAGGGGCTCAAGTAGCCTTCCTTGTCATTGGGAGAGAGCATCTTTACCCCATCTCACTTTACCTTGGTGTTGGAGACCGAGAGAGAAATTTTCAAAGGACATGACTGCAAGGTACATGTCCAACAGCAACAAGAGAAGGCAAGGCCTCTCTCACAGCTAAATGCTTACTTGGCAAAGCATTAAGTATCAAAAGTAGATGTTATTCCAGCAGTCCATGTTTGCTATCTTGTTGGAACATTTTATACTTTGGGTCACTGTGCCCTAATAAACATTTATAGTTTTACATTCATTATTCCTGGGGAGGCTTTTGTGATTGTTCCAATGACCATCTGTTGTCCTTGGGCACATAGAGGAGTAAAACTTTAACTATGTAGAAAATAGTTAATTGTATGAATTCCAAGAATAATGATGTAATCACGTGTAAACGTATAAATAAAGCAGAACGAAGGCATCAGGGGTCGCTCTTGCAGAATACACGAGGCG
This sequence comes from Orycteropus afer afer, assembly GCF_000298275.1. NCBI lineage: Eukaryota > Metazoa > Chordata > Mammalia > Tubulidentata > Orycteropodidae > Orycteropus > Orycteropus afer. The sequence goes on along the minus strand of NW_006921632.1, from coordinate 14,044,810 downwards.
TCTGCCTGGCCCCCGTTTCTCTTAATCCTTTTGTGTTGCTCTGTTTCTTGACCTGTGCTGCCGTGCTGGCCGTGGCACCTTGGCCGTATCCTGTGTCCATTACTAGTATAACTGGTTGGATGTTTTTACTCTTTGGGCACTAACCTCACTGCTGTTGCTGCTGTGCCAGGTCACCTGCATCCTTTTTCTTTGGATGCCAAAGCCTCTCAGGTCTCCTGGCTATGCTCAGCCACTTCATTTCTGTTTCCTTCTCAGGGGCCCAGAAAACCTTCTCTACTCTTCCACACTACTTCAAGGATCAGGAAACTTGATATTAGTAGACTGTCAACTCTTCTCTGCCTAAGCAAACCACTCCCTCATTTTTAATCTACTGGGGACCCAGCTGGAGCAGGTGGCCTTGGGTCTAAGAGGCTTGCTGTATTCTCAGGCTTCGCCCAGGAAGCAAAGCACAATTATCTCTACTGTGAAACTTCTCCTAGACTTTTCTAGACTTTCCATAGTCAACACCCTCCCAAGGATGCATCCCAAGAGGTGTGGGATTCCTTATCCAACACTTGCAAGCTCTGGTTATAACCCCTTCAATCCACTTCCAGGAGTTCTGTTGGCATACAGTAGTTAAGGCATTTCACTGCTAACCAAAAGTTTGGCAGTTCAAACTCACCGGCCCCTTCATGGGAGAAAGATGAGGCAGTCTACTTCCATAAAGATTTACAGCCTTAGAAACCTTATGAGTCAGTTCCTCTCTGTCCTATCGGGTCACTGTGAGTCAGAATTCACTCAATAGCAGTGGGTTGGTTTTAATTCTCTTCCTACCACCACCTGATTGAACTTTTTATCTCTTTTTGAGCAGTAAAATCTATTCTTAAAATAAACTAAATAAACCTCAATTATCTCTAAATTACTTGATCATATACCTTGGTCATTCATTCATTCACTCTTTCAACAAATATTCACTTGTTTAACAAATATACTTTGTGCCAAATATCTTCTAGGCACTTAGGATATGTCAAGAAACAAAACATAAAAAAATGTCTGCCTTCAAGGATGTAGGAGATCCTGCATAAAGAGGGAGAACAATGTGGTAAAAACCTCAAAATCATTTGGAGGCAAAAAAAAAA
>NW_006921632.1:14024100-14043149 GCF_000298275.1 Orycteropus afer afer | reverse complement strand
ACCCACCAGCCACTCCTTGGAAGGAAGATGGGGCAATCTACTTCCGTAGTGATACTGCCTCGGAAACCCAAGGAGGGGTCGCTGTGAGTCAGGTCTGACTCGAAGGCACATAACAACAACAACAACATATATACCATATGTATATTATGTAACATATAGGGTGACCTCTCCCACCACTCACCTGTCAATTTGTCACACTGTGTTGGCTTGCATGTAGCTGTGATGCTAGAAGCTATACCACCACCAGTATATGAGACAGACTAGGAAGAAGGATATGGCGGTATACTTCTGAAAACACTGGCCACTGAAAACCTTATGAATAGCAGTGAAACACTGTCTAATATAGTGCTGGAAGATGAGCCCCTCAAGTTGGAAGGCACTCAAACTCTTCCCCAGAAGGGAAGAGTTGCCTCCTCAAAGTAAGCATCAACATTAATGATGTGGAAGAAGTAAAGCTTTCAGACCTTTATTGGCTGATGTGGCACCATTCAAAATGAGAAGAAACAATTATAATACCCATTAATAATTGGAAAGTGGAATGTACAATATATGAATCTAGGAAAATTGAAAGTTGTCAAAACTAAAATGGAATGCTTACAGATTGCTATCTGAGGCATTCATGAGCTGAAATGTACTGATATAGGTCATTTTGCATTGGACAATCATATGGTCTACCATGCCAGGAATGAAAAACTGAAGAGGAACGGCATTGTGTTCATTGTCAAAAAGATACATATCCTGAAGTACAATGCTATCAATGATAGGACAATATCCATGCACCCACAAGGAAGACCAGTTACACTGTTGTTGTTAGTGCCAACAAGTTGTCTCTGACTCATAGTGACTCTATGTACAACAGAACAAACACTGCCGAGTCCTGTGCCAGCCTCACAATCCTTGCTATACCTGAGCCCATCATTGCAGGCACTGTGCCAATCCATCTCATTGAGGGCCTTCCCCTTTTTCGTTGACCCTCCATTTTACCAAACATGATATCCTTCTCCAGGGAATAGTCTCTTCTGACAACATGACCAAAGTAGGTAAGACAACCTCAGGCCCTTCTCACTTCCAAGCATTCCGGCCTCATTTCATCCAGGACAGATTTAATACTACTATTATCCAAATTTGGGAGCTCTGGTGTGTGTATGGCATTTTGATTGCTAACCAGAAGGCAGTTCAAACCCACCAGCCTCTCCTCAGAAGGAAGACTGGGCAATCTTCTTCCGTAGAGATACTGCCTCGGAAACCCAAAGAGAGGGGGTGTCACTATGAATCTAACTCAACAGCAGTGAGTTTTTTGAGTTTATTATTCAAATTTATGCACCAAAGATGAAGAAATTGAAATTGAAGATTTTTTTTTAACCAACTTCTGCAGTCTGAATTTGACCAAACATGTAATCAAGATGTATTGATAATTACTGGTGATTAGAATGTGAAAGTTGGAAACAAAGAAGAATCATCGGTAGATGGAAAATATGGTGACAGAAATGACACCAGAGATCACATGATAGAATTTGGCAAGACCAACAACTTACTCATTGCAAATATCTTTTGTCAACAACATAAATGGCAACTATACAAGTGCACTACACCAGATGGGATAGAGAGGAATCAAATCGACTACATTTGGGGAAAGAGATGATAGAGCAGCTCCGTATAATGAGTGAGAACAAGGCCAGAGGCCACATGTGGAATTGCTCATACTCAAGTTTAAGTTGAAGCTGATGAAAGGTAAAACAAGGTCCACATGAGCCAAATAAGATGTTGAGTATATCCCACCTGAATTTAGAGACCATTTGTAGAAAAGATTTGACACACTGAACAGCAATTACTGAAGAAGTAGAATGACATCAAGGACACCATCCATTAAGAAAGTAAAAAGATAAACACTTTTACATACACAATACTACATTATCAATAATAACAAACAATAATCCACAAAATTAGACAGGCTGAATGATCAAGTACATCTAGGCAAAATGGAATATACCCATGACCATATATATAAGGTTGACAGACAATATATCTATATATGTATTTGCATGTGCTGCAAAACCTATACCCATCGAGTCAATTCTGACTCATAGAGAACCCCATTGGTTTTCCAAGGTGGTAAATCTTTATGGAAATAGATTGCCCCATCTTCCTTCTGTAGAGCAGATGGTGGGTTTGAACTGCCAACCTCTGGTTAGCAGTTAAATACCTTAGATAAATGTCCACATATATAATATAGCTAACAGGGGCAGAGTTACGATAACTTCTTAGTCACAGCCAACCATCCTAAGGGAGCAAGTTGTTGGGCCCATGGGCTCAGGACCACAGTTGCAAAGGACATCAAGCTCACTTGGCATAACATACTATATAAACACATTGTTCTACATCCTACTTTGGTGAGTAGCGACTGATCTTAAAAGCTTGCAAGTGGCCATCTAAGATGCAATAATTGGTGCCTCTTTCTCCCGAGCAAAGAAAAATGAAGAAAACTAAAGACACGTGGAAACAATTAGTCCAAGGAACTAGTGGACCATGAGAACGTCAACCTACATGACCCTGAGACCACAACTAGATGGTGCCTGGCTACTACTGTCAACCACTTGGAAAGGGATCAAAATAGGAGATCCTGGATTGATTGGGAAAAATTGTGGAATGATAACTCAAAATCATAAAAAGTACCAGGCTTACTGGTTTGATAGAGATTGGTGAATCCCTCAAGATTATGGCCCCTAGTCACCTTTCATACCTGGAACTGAACTCACTCTCATGGCTTCCAGCCAAACAACAGACAGACATGTAAGGTGAACATTTATACCAGGTAGGTACACTCCTTAGAACAATCAACCATGGGAGATCAGAAGGGGCAGTATTTGCACATGGAGACAGTTCAGAGGCCAGGAATGCATGTGAAAGAAGACACAGGAAAAAGGTATCCACAGAGAGGAAGTGGGAAGAGAGTTGTTACATTGCGGGGATTGCAATCAGTGTCAGGAAATAAAATGTGTATGAGCTGTTACATGTAGAATGAAATTTGCTATTTAAACTTTCACCCAAGTCACAATTAAAAATGAAAGAAAAGAAAAAGGTCATTGAAAAACACAAGAAAGAAAAGAAACTCTGAAACTTGCTTTTGAATGGCGACTAGCTAAAGTGAATGGAAGAAAACAACAAAGTATAAGAGCTGAACAGAAGATGTCAAAGGGCAGCTTGAGAAGACAAAGTAAAGTATTACAACGAAATGTGCAAAGACCTAGAATGAGGAAATTAAAAGGGAAAAACACACTCGGCATTTCTCAAACTGAAAGAACTGAACAAAAAATTCAAGCCTTGAGTTGCAATGTTGAAGGATTCTATTGGTAAAATTTTGAACTATGCAGGAAGCAGCAAAAGAAGTTGGAATGATGAAATCAGAACTAAATGGTGGCCAGCTACCACTGTCAACCACTCGGAGAGGGATTGGTGAAAGAGATCCTGGATAGATTGGGAGAACAATGCAGAATAAAGCTCAAAATCATAAAATAATAATAATAATAATAATACAAAAGACCAGTTTTTGCTGGTTTGATAGAGCCTGGTGAGATCCCTGAGGCTACAGCCCCTAGCCAACCTTCAAGTCTGGAACTGAACTCATTCCTGTGGCTTCCAGCCAAACAATCGACAGGCATATGGGATGAACAATTATATCAGGTAGATACACTCCTTGGAGCAATCAATCATGGGAGAACAGAAGGGCAGCGTTTGCACAGGGAGACAGCTCAGGGCATGGCAGTGCATGGGAGGGAAGGGCACAGAGAAAAGGTAACTATGGGGAGGAAGTGGGAAGAAAGCTGTTACATTGTGGGCAATTGCAGTCAATGTCATGAGACAAAATATATAAAAACTGCTGTATCAAAAATGAATTTGATCTGTAAACTTTCACCCAAATAACAATAAAAAATTTAAAAAAAGAGAAAGAAAAGAAGAAGGTGGAAAGAATACACAAAGTCACTGTATCAAAAAGAATTGGTTAAAAAAAAAAGAATTGGCTAACATTCAGCCATTTCAGGAGGTATCATATGTTCAAGAACCAATGGTATTGTAGGAAGAAGTTCAACTTGCACTGAATGAGTTGGCAGAAAACAAGGCTCTAGGAATTGACATAATGCCCATTGAGATGTTTGAACAAATGGACGCAACTCAGGAAGCACTCACTCATCTATGCCAAGAAATTTGGAAGACAGCTACCTGGTCAACTGACTAGAAGAGATCCATATTTATGCCCATTCCAAAGAAACTGATCCAACAGAATATGGAAATTATCAAACAATATCATTAATATCACAGAAAAGTACAATTTTGCTGAAAGTAATTCAAAGTTGCAGCAAGACATAGACAGGGAACTGTCAGATATTCAAGCCAGATTCAGAAGAGGACATGGAATGAGGGATATCACTGCTGATGTCAGATGGATCTTGGCTGAAAGCAAAGAATACTAGTGTTCTGGTTATGTAGTGCTGCTCTGACAAGAATATACCACAAATGGGATGGCCTTAACAAACAGGAATTTATTCTTACAATTTGGAGGCTTTAAATCCAAGTTCAAAGTGTCAGGCCCTAGGGGCTGGGTGAAAGCCCCTCAACCTTGGGGTCCAGCTCTGCCTCCTGCTCCTGGCCCACTGGAGCTAGAGGCTTTTCTTCACTCAGACAGCTGCTGGCTGCTGAGGCTGAGAAGCCCCAAGGTTGACAAATAAAAAGGCACAGTCCTGATGTTACCAAACCACATGGCAGGCCATTAACTTAAGTCCATTGTAAGTCTCAAGGTCGGCAGAGCATAGCAGGCTGCTGAGCAATGACACGGCTACATGCAGGGTCCAAGCGTGCCATAGACCAGAGACCATTCCCAAGGCTCTTCCTTATATATAGGAAAGGCAGCTACTCAGCTGCTTGTGGTAGATCCCACCATGGAGTTGATTGCCAATCTCATCATGGGGAATAACTACCACCAGCTGCCCAGCCACTCAACCAGGCACAGCCAAGTTGACACACAAACTGAACTACCAGAACTAGAAAGATTTTTACCTGTGTTTTATTGACTATGTAAAGGCATTTAACTGTGATGATCATAACAAATTATGGATAATATTGAAAAGTATGGGAATTAAAGGACACTTAATTGTGCTCATAGGGAACCTGTGCATAGACCAAGAGGCAGTCATTGGAACAGAACAATGAGATACTCCATGGTTTAAAATCAGGAAAGGTATATGTCAGGGTTATATACTTTTACCATACTTATTTAATATGTATATTGAACAAATAATGCAAGAAGCAGGACTATACAAAGAAGAATGCAGCATCAGGATTGGAGGAAGATTCATTAACAACCTGTGATATGCGGATGACACAACCTTGCTTGCTGAAATAAAAAAGACTTTAAGCACTTACTGATGAAGATCAAAGACTACAGTCTTCAATATGGATTACACCTCAACATAAAGTAAATAAAAATCCTCACAACTGGACCAATAAGCAGCATTGTGATAAATGGAGGAAAGATTGAAGTTGTCAAGGATTTCATTTTACTTGGAACCCTAATCAATGGAAATTGACCCAGCAGTCAAGAAATCAGACAATGTATTGCATTGGGCAAATCTGCTGCAGAAGACCTCTTTGAAGTATTAAAGAGTAAAGGTGTCACTTTGAAAACTAAGGTGCACCTGACCCAAGCCATGGTCTTTTCAATAGCCCCATATGCATTTGATACCTGGACAATGAATAAAGAAGACCAAAGAAGAAATGATGCATCTTAATTATGGTGTTGTGAATAATATTGAATATACTATGGACTGCCAGAAGAGTGAACCAATCTGTCTTGGAGGAAGTACAGTCTAAATGCTCCTTAGAAGCAAGAATGGCCTGACTTCATCTTTCATACTTTGGTGATGTTATCAAGAGGAACTAGTCCTTGGAGATGGATATCATGCTTGCTAAAGTAGGTCAGCAAAAAGGGGAAGACCCTCAACAAGATGAATTGACACAGTAGCTGCAACAATGAGCTCAAGCATAGCAATGATTGTGAGGATGGTGTAGGACTGGGGGCAGTGTTTCATTTTGTTGGACATAGGATCGCAATGAGTTGAAACTGACACACCACCACCTAACAACAACATGTAATGGAAAACTGTTTTGCTCCATAAACTTGTACCCAAATCACAATAAAAATAAATAAAACAGCCATTCTCGAACAAACAGAAAAAAGAAAGACATTTGCCCACCATCACATAACTACTAAGTGACAGAGCTATATCTCACATTCAGGCCTGGAGACTTCAAAAGACCATATTCTTAAGCTCTCTCATAATAGCATTTCTCACTTCTTTCATTTTATTTTCAATACTTCATGATGGACCAGTCTCACAATACAATTTTAATGAGACTAAATGTGAATAACTCAAAATTGTGTAATTGATTACATTCAGTTTCCATCACCAAATTACTAATTTGATTCACACCTGCTGGTATGCCACCTGGAGGAAGTACATAAAGGTGGGTTGGTAGGTAGGCTTTATTAGTATGTGTGCTAATTGCATAAAATAAATGTTATTAAAAAAAATCTCAAAGGGGCCATGACCTGAGGTTATGCTGGCAACATAGCTATCATCAGCTTATCTGTGAACACATGGGAATTACTGACTGAAGCCTGGTAAATTCTGAAATTAATTTTCATTAAATCTCCCTATATATGAGACAAGAGACAATACAGCTATAGAATATTCTAAATTTTTAATCAGCATTTCATATTCAGCATAACTGTGAGTTTTTTAAGACACATACACATTACATTCAATTCAACAAGTAATGACTGCTCTATGTCTGACATAAAACTGTAGTATTGGAAGACATCATGGCTCCTTTTCACAGGGAACTTTGAGTCTCTTGGAAAGATGCATATGGATGAGACCATTAGAGAATAATAGGAGGGCCGAGGCCTATGGGGGGAATAGAGGAAATGAGTGCCACTATAAGGGAGTCAAAGCCAAGCTAGATCATTGCCTCACCAAACTAACAACCAACCCAATGGCTTACAGAAGGAATCATTTGAAAAGAAGGGGAGGCATTGGGGCAGGGTGGGGAGGTGGTATAAACAATAGTACAGCAGCATGAATGATCATGAGACAATAAAACATAGAGCTGAAGAGTAGATGGCAAGACTATAGAGGCAAAGAGCGTGCTTTGGAGTAGTCACAGCCACTTGGACCTAGCACCCACCACTTAGTAAATATGGGACCTTTGGCAAGTTAGTTTCAACTGTGAAATGGAAACGATAATGCACATCTCTTGGGGTTGTGGTGAAGATTAACTGTAATCGTGCTGTAGGAGCAATTAGCTAGTATGTACTAAGCTCTCCATAAATGTAATAAAAGTAGGGTAAGCCAGTGAGGAGAGACTCACTCAAAAAAAATTATATATAATTTACATACAAAATTATATATAATTATAAATTTATAATTTATACACACACACATTCCAGGTTGAGAAATAAAGAAAAAGGGTATTCAGATTATTAAAAGCTTTGGTGAGGTCTTGGAACTAACTTAAATTCACCCAATCAAAATGATTTTCCCTAAAAGGAACATTTTATTTCCATGTTGACAATACATTGATACAATACTAATTAATATATTGAGCATTTATGTATACCGGGCACTGTTTTAAATACTTCATATGTATTAATTGCTTACATACTCATAATAATCCATTGAGGTAAGCCTGATAATAATTTATATTATAGATATAAGTTTTATAGATATAAATATAAACTTTATAGATAAAGAAACTGAGAAAGAAAGAGATGAACTACTTTGCCCACAGTTGCAGTTAGTAACAGGCGATTCTGATCCAGAGCCATTCCACTAGCATGCATGTTGTCATTGTTCTTATTAGATGTGCAGGCACTATGACATACATAGGGTTTTCTAGGCTATAATCTTTACAGAAAAAGAGCCCTGATAGTGCAGTGGTGAAGCACCTTGGCTGCAAACCGAAAGGTCATTGGTTCGAAAGATGTAGCAGTCTGCTTCCACAATGATCACAAAAACCCATTGCCATAAAGTCGATTCCAACTCATAGTGACCCTATAAGACAGGGTAGAACTTCCCCAAGGCTGTAATCTTGGAAGTGGACCGCCAAATCTTTCTCCTATAGAGCAGCTGGTGGGTTGGAACCACCAACCTTTTGGTTAGCAGCCAAGAGCTTAACCACAGCACCACCAGGGCTTGTCCATAAAGATTACAGCCTTGGGAACTCTTCTCTGTCACATGGGGTTGCTGTAAGTCAAAATTGACTTTGTAGCAGTAGGTTTGGTTTTGTTTTGTTATTAATCTTTATGGAAACTGATGGCCAGGTCTTTCTTCTATGAAGTGGTTAGTTGAGTTTAAACTGCCAACTTTGGCTTAGCAGCCAAGAGCTTAACTGTAGTACCTCCAGGACTCTTTATTAACATGCACGCATACATACTATGCTCCACATGGACAAGCCCTTGAAACTCGCTCAATTTATTAATGAGGACACTGAGGTGCAGAAACAATTGTGACCACATCAACCAAAATTTGAAATCAGGTAAATGGCAAAGCCAAAACTCACAGTCCTGCCTGTAGTCCCATGCCCTTTTCTAACTCAACCTCAGCTCTCCTTTCAAAATATATAAATTGGAAACTTCAGAGACTGTCTGATATTTTTCAGGATAATGCACAGTCTGTGACTTTCCCAAAGAATTCTGTTGATTTTCATAGATTCTGGGTACTTCCTACTTTTCTATGTGATTCAGTGACTATCAGAACGTGGGGGGGTGGGGAGTGGAGGGAGGAGAAGAAATTCTCAAAATACAAGTTCTTAAAAACTTACATTATGCCAGGCATATTAAATGCATTTTCCTATTTAATCCTCACACCAAACCATGAGGATAGATACCACTATTAGCAACAAGCTAGAAATAAGGAGACTGAGGATCAGAAGGTGAAGTAACTTGTCTCATTTTAAAAGGTTGCCAGTGGTGGAACAGAGGGACTCAATACCAGCTCTGTCAGATTGCAGCATCTAACGACTAACCAAAAAAAAAAAAAAAACGAAACTCACTGCCGACAAGTCAGATCCGACTCATAGTGACCCCTCCTTGGGTTTTCGAGGCAGTATCACTACGGAAGTAGATTGCCCAATCTTCCTTCTAAGGAGTGGCTGGTGGGTTTGAACCGCCAGCCTTCTGGTTAGCAGTCAAGTGCCTTAGGCACTACGCTACCAGAACTCCCATCTATGCTTTATTATCTCAAACTCACACTCTTCTCTGATCTTCTGCTTATGCCACTCATAAGCATAGGGTTTCCAAGGCTGTAATCTTTACAGAAGGAGGCTGTCACATCTTTTTCCCATGGAGCAGTTGGCGGGTTCCAACTGCCAACATTTCCATTAGTGGCCAAGCATTTTAACCACTGGGCCACCAAGGCTCCTCAATGGAACAGAGGCATCAAAATCATCTAGGTTTCTGTGAAATTCCTGTGTCCCACTCCTATCCCAGTAAATTATAATAATGGAGTGTGGCTCCAGATTTTTTGCATTTTAACAAGGTCACCAGGGAAATCTGAGTTGTTGTTGTTGTTATGTGCCGTCAAGTCGGACCCAACTCATAGCAACCCCTCCTTGGGTTTCTGAGGCAGTATCACTACGAAAGTAGATTGCCCAACCTTTCTTCCAAGGAGTGGCTGGTGGGTTTGAACCACCAGCCTTCTGGTTAGCAGTCAAGTGCCTTAGGCACTATGCTATGAAGCTTACCAATATTTGAAAGAAGTCCCTGAGTGTGGGAACTGGTTAATGCATTCAGCTGCTAACTTAAAGGTTGGAGGTTCAAGTACACCCAGGGGCACCTCAGATGAAAGGCCTAGCAGTCTATTGCTGAAAAATCAGCCATTGTAAACCCTATGGAGCATAGTTCTACTCTGACACACAGGAGGTTGCCATGAGTCAAAATTTACTCGATGACAATTAGTAAAGGCCACTACACTGCATAAATTTGTATTTTACACGTCGACCCAGAAGGTACCATGGATCTGGCAAGAGTTGCACCAGCCCAAGTAGGTCTGCTCATAAAGTTTGAATACAGTACTGCGTTGTCAGTGAAGGCAAACACGGATATACAAGAGGATAGATGGGTGGACAGGCTGAACTATTAGGTATGTCAATGCAGGGGGCAGTGTACCCAAGACCATGTATAGGGTTGGCAGACAATGTTTCTACAAGTGTATTGGTATGTTCTGTAAGAATTCTCAGGTATATATTAGAGCTGACAAGGGACAAGGTTGCAGTCACTTCTTGGTTACAGCCAGCTACCCAGAGGGAGCAAGTAGTCAGACCTGTGGGCTCAGGCCCATAGTCCCAGGAGACATCAAGCTCAATTGGCATAATACACTACACAAAACGTTGTTCCACCTCCTACTTTGGCGAATAGTGACTGGGATCTTAAAAGCTTACAAGCAGCCATCTAGATGCAACGATGGGTCTCTTCTCATCCAGAGCAAAGAAGAAAGAAGAAAACCGAAGACTCATGAAAACAATTAGTCCAAGTGACTGATACACCATGCGATCCTCAGCCTATAGGACTATGAGACCAGAAGAACTAGATGGTGCCCAGCTACCACTGTCAACCACTCAGAGGTGTATCTGTGCTAGAAATCCTAGATAGAGTGACAGAATAATATGGAAAAAAACTCAAAATCATTTAAAAAAAAAAAAAAAAGGGACCGGGTTTGCTGGTCTGATAGAGCCTGGTGGAACCACTGAGAGGGCCACTAGGAACCACTAGAGCCCCTAGCTGCCCTTCAGGTCTGGAATTGAACTCATACCTGTGGCTTCCAGCCAAACAAAAGACAGGCATATGAGGTGAAATTTTACATTAGGTAGATACACTCCTTGGAGAAAACAATCTTGGGAGAATAGAAGGGCTGTGCATGCACAGGGAGACAGCTCAGGAGGCAGGAGTGCATAGAGGGAAGGACACAGTGATGAGGTAACTATGGGGAGGAAGTGGGAGGGGAGCTGTTGCATTGTGGGAAATTATAGTCAATGTCATGAGACAAAGTGTATGTGAGCTACTGTGTGGAAAGTGAATTTGCTCTGTAAACTTTCACCCAAATCACAATTGGAAAAAAAAAAATGATAGCTGTTTGACATGTCCCATAAAAGCAAGATGATAAATATATGTTGGGCTCTTAGGTTAGCCCACCAAAGCTGGGTCATCCATAATGTGATTTAACTATGATACAAATCGAACATTGGTACTAATAACTGAAGAAGCATTAGGTACAGAACACAAAGAAAGAACATGATGGCTCATGAAACATTTCCTGGGGTTCACGTTTGTTGAATATTTGTAAGTCAAGGCATATCTATACCTTAAGATATTTCCACTCCAAACATATAGATGTATAAGAAAGAAAAATGGATAGCAGACATGTAAATCATACTCGGTAAGAAGTCACTGCCAAAAGCCAGGTGGTTAATTCTAATTAAAATATTTTGTTTCTCTCCTGAATAACAAGGAGCAGCAGAAAAGACACATTTTCAATGACTTCTACGAAGCACTGATTTCCCTTTCTTTCTAATCCAGATATGCTACATTCACTCCAGAGACAGCACCCTGAATATAATCATGATTAACAATGATCGTTTGGGTGACAGATGTATTTAGAGTAGAGCACCTTCTTCATTAGCATTGCTGAGCATTTGGTGAGCATCTACTATTTATAGGGCATAAAGTAAAATAGTTGCTGTTGTTGTGTGCCGTCAGGTCGGACCCAACTCATAGTGACCCCTCCTTGGGTGTCACTACCAAAGTATATTGTCTCATCTTCCTTCTAAGGAGTGGCTGGTGGGTTTGAACCTCCAGCCTTCTGGTTAGCAGTCAAGTGCCTTAGGCCCTATGCTACCAGAGCTCCCAAAGTAAAATAGAGATTTGAAAAATATTTAGGCATTTAGGCTCAATGCCTTGGAGACATAAGGATGACAGTATGGAAGAATGATTAGGCTGAGTCCTGGAGCGAATCTGGAGCAGTTGGGTGGCTTCTATACTTAGTGTGAACAAAAGAATCATAAAACTATGAGAACGTAAGTTTTCCTCAACTGACTCATCAACTAGAAAAGTTCCACGAAGAGGAGCTGCATTATCCTGGACATCCTTCCAAGCAACTATAATTGAGCAAATGGCTCCTTGGCCAGCCAACGACTCTGCATAATTTGAGGGGGAAAAGAAAATCTCATGCACCCTCCCACCCTCATTATTATTTTTCTTTTTAATATTTGTTAATAAACACAAAGTGTTGAAACGATGTTAGTATAAATTCAGTGTAGTTTTAGTTTTGTCTTTCAATAACAATATTTTATTAAGCACAGGGCTAGCTATCTACATTCTACATACATCTGACTTTGTACAGTTATTCTGTCTACAGGCAATACTTGATGCACTTAAGCATTTGTTGTTGTGCTGACTGGTCTGATGAGACTTGTGGAACCACTAAGACTATAGTCCCTAGACACTCTTCAAGCCTGGAACTGAACTTACCCCTGTAGCTCAACTTTCAGTGAAATAACAGACAGGTATATAAGGTGAACAATAATACCAGGGAGGTAAACACTCATTAGAACAATCAACAACACAAGATCAAAGGGGCAGCATTTGCCCAGGGATAAACCTAAGGAGGCACGAAGGGATAGGAAAGAAGGACAAAGGGAAATGGTAAACAAGGGAAGAAGAAGAAGAAAAAAAATTATTGTTGTTTTTCATTGCTGTTGAGTTAGCTCTGGCTTATGGAAATCTTATGTATAACAGAATGAAACAATGCATAGTCCTTCAATATCTTCATGACTCTTGGTATGTTTGAGCCCATATTGCAGCTATTGTATCAATCCATCTCATTGACCCTCTACTTTACCAACCATGATGCCTTTTTCTAGTGATGGGCCTTTCCTGATGACACGTCCAAAGTAAGTAGGCCAAAGGCTCACCATCTGCACTTCCAAGGAGCATTCTAGTTGCATTTCTTCTAAGACTGATATGTTTATTCTCTGGTCATCCCCAATATGTTCAATATTCTTCACCAACACCAAAATTCAAATGTAAACAGGAATTACAAGCTCCCTTTAATAATGTCAAGAGCTCAGAATGAAGGTTTGAGTAGCACAGGCTGGGATCCTTTGCCCCAGCCTATTATTTCGAGGGCTTCCTCCAAGACACTTCTTCTTAGTGGAAGTCTATGGAAAGACACCATAGTGCCTAAGTGGAAGCAGGGAGTTTGGGCCTATTAGGAAATGAGAAGGCTCAGAGTGAAAGCTGGATTTCAGTATATGCTTTACAACGGCATTTTCAAAAGGTGTCAGTGTCTTTGCCATGGTTAAAATTGGGGACTGAGCCCATACTGTCTCAGTGTAACTAACTACTTGGCTTTCTGTGAGGATCTGATTTCATCCCGAGGACACGCTGGCTGGCATGAAACATGATGGATAGTAAAAGTGTGAAGCAGAAAAGCATTGCCAAGCAGGTCATAAATGTCCTATTCTTTCTAAGGGAGCTAAGTATTATCTGTAGGAATATTTACACTATAAAACTGCAGACAGCAGAGAAGTAGGCTAAAGCAGCTTATTCTTAAGGTTTGTTCCTAAAAACTCAAACATGATTTCAGTTTCGGGTCATCCACCAAGCATGAAGGTTATGGATAACAGTATGATTAATATTCCATAAATTCTTTATATAGTACTCAGTGGAAAATCATCATTTGTAATATTTATCTGGTGCTTGAATGAGAACATGCGATAATATGACAATTCAATTTTCTACTTTGACATTTCGAATATGACCAAGTCATGATAATCAATCAGTAATACATTTATCATCTACATGAAACCAATTATGCACCAATAATCAGTGAAATTTCAAACTTGTAACCTAGACCCCATGCAGTAGCGACAGTGAAGGTGGAGACATTTGCTATAATTATGCTGTTATTGCTTCTAACAAAATGTTTTATACCTGAAAGGGCAGGCAGTGCTTTTAAAACCTCAATTCCAATCTGGCTCTTTATTACAAATTACCTTTTGAATCATAAGCTTTTTAGAAGGGCAATAGGAGTTGCAGTCATATCATATAGTAAGACAGCATGAATATAGGGCTTTAATCAAATAGACTGTGGTTCAAATCCCAGCTCTGCCATTTATTAGTCAAGCTACCATGAGCAAGTGATTTCAACTCTCTAAGCCTCAGTTTCCCCATCCATAAAAATCTAAACCAACCTCACTGCTATTAAGTCAGCTCTGACTCATAGAATAGGACAGAGTAGAACTGCCCCACAGGGTTTCTAAGGCTGCAAATCTTTACAGAAGTAGACTGCCTCACTGGCTCCCATGGATTGGCTGGTGTGTTCAAACCACTGACCTTTTGGTTAGCAGCTAAATGTCTTAGCCACTGCACCACCAGAGCTTGTCTATCTCTAAAGAGGATGGTAATAACTACATTTCAAGGTTGTGTAAGGATCCACCACAACATAGGGCACACGAGTGCTCAATAAATACACACTACTATCCAAAAGAACATAGCCAAAGTTTAAAGTTTAGATCACTTTTTTAAAAAAGAATAATTTGAAAACTTTTTATATAGGGAATCCAATGTTGAGAGGAGAAAAAAGAGAAACATTTAAAACACAGCACCCATTATAATCAAGTATCCTTTTAAAATATTCTGATTGCTAGACAACAATTATATGCACTATTTTAATAATGTCATTAAATGGTTGCACTTTGTTCTTTGTTTATTGCATTCTAAAATCTCATATTAGAATTATAGGCATATAAACTAAGGCTATTAAGAATGCCTGCGAAAGGCACTTACTGATGCATCATTTAGCATGGATCTTAATCTCTGGAAGAGAGAAGTCCAAATGGCTGCTTTCTTCAAATGTCATCCACATACACAGTGTTCATTTGAGATCATTTAAATAGTGTATGTGTGTGTGTGTATGTTCTAACTCAACTTTCCACCGTACAAGAATTTTTCTTCCCCAAGAGTCCTGGTGGCATAGTAGCTAAGTTTGTAAGTGCTCAGCTGCTAACTGAAAGGTCGGCAGTATGAACCTATCAACCATTCCACAGGAGAAAAATGTGGCAGTCTGTCTGCTTCTGTAAAGATTTCAGCCTTGGAAAGTCTATGGGGTAGTTCTCCTCTGTCCTGCAGGGTTGCCATGAGTTGCAATTGACTTGATGGCAATGGGTTTGGTTTTTGGTTTATGAGACAGACAGTTAAGAATACTGTCTGGGACCAGGATGGATTTGGAGATAGCAGATATGCATGAGATGTGTCACTGTGGAAAGCCTCTGCTTCCCATGAACCTCTTCTCTGGTCCCAAATAATGGGCCTCAGACCTCAGGGGGTTACAGCGTTATTGTCAGAGATCCTTAAATCAATATGAACACAATTATTCACTGTGTGCAGACTATGTAATGCATATTATCACACATACGTGTGTGTTTCAGTTACCTATGACTGCATAAAAAACCACCCCAAAAGGGACAACCCAAATCTTAGAGGTGTAAAACAAAACTTATTCTTCCATAATTCTATGAGTTTTCTGAAGATTCCACTGTTCTCTGTAATGTCAGCTGGAGAACCAGGGTGACTGTAGTCATTTGTGGGTTTAGTTCTGCTGGAATGTACAAGATGGCCCACTCACATAGCTGTTTTTGGCTCCTGGCTGGGGGTTTAGCTGAGGCTGTCAACTAAAACACCTACATGTGTAATCTCCACGTGGACTGGGCTACTCACAGTGCAATGACTGGGTTCCAAGAGGTAGCACCCAAAAGAGAAACATGATAAAGAGCCAGATAGAAACTGCAAAGCTTCTTATGGCATAGCCTTGGAAATTACACGTTGTCATTTCCACCTCATTCTATGGGCCAGCCTGTGATTCAAGAAGAGGACAATTAGCCTTCACTTGTCAATAGGAATACTACTACTTGTCAAATGTTTTTCAATGTATCGTTGATACAATACAAATTTATTGAAGGGTATACTGAATTCTAGGAGCTCTGGTGGCATAGTGCCTAAGGCTTCTGGTTGACTGCTAACCAGAAGGCTGGCAGTTCAAATCCACCAGCCACTCCTCGGAAGGAAGATGAGGCAATCTACTTCTGTAATGATGCTGCCTCAGAAGCCCAAGGAGGGGTCACTATGAGTTGGATCCAACTCAATGGCAGTGGGTTTGGTATGTATGTATATGTATATGTATATATATAAACTGAATTCTAAGGCGCTCTGGTGGTATAGCGCCTAAGACATTTGACTGCTAATCAGGTTGGCAGTTCAAATTCACCAGCCACTCTGCAGAAGGAAGACTGGGCAACCTACTTCTGTAAAGATTTACCACTTTGGAAACTCAAAGGGGGTCACTATGAGTTGCAAAAGACTCGATGGCAGTGAGTTTGGTTTTTTGGTTTATACTGAATTCTTAGTAAATTTTAGCCATTGGGTATTTTTCAATCAACAAAGAAAAATGTAAAAGCAACCCAACAAAATGATCAAGAGTTCTGGATCTGTAGTCAGATGGGTTTGAATTTAAATTCATATACTTCTCAGCTGTGTAATGTTGAGAAAATCACTAAGATTCTCCATCTCTAAATTGGAGAAAGAAATAGACTTCATTCTACTAATAGATTCGTTCCAAGGACTGCATGAGTTAATGAATGGAAGATGCTTAACCTTGGGTAAAAGTTAGCTTTTGTGGGTACTGTAATGCCAGGGCTCTAGTTAATCATCTCTCTTCCTCTAGCTCCCACCTTTCCCCACTCCCATCCCTTCCCTCGCTTCATTTTACGTCATATTCGAAAGGGTGAGATTGCTCCAAACGCGTGTGACATATGTGCTGTGGTTAGGAAATGACTATAGCTTGAAACTCACTAGAAAGATATAGTTTGCTACTTTTCTATGCAAAAAATTTAATAGTGACAAACATAATTTAAGTGACAAAAAGGAAAAACTGTAAAAGTAGTCCCCATTATCAAGTATCTTTTAACAAAAATTTTTTTAAAGCTTGCAACCAGACATCTAGATGCAGCGTTGGGTCTCTCCTCAAATTGGAAGGTACACCATGCAATCCTCAGCCTATATGACTATGAGACCAGAAGAAGTTGATGGTGCCCAGCTATCACTGTCAACCACTTAGACGGGGATCTTCATAGGACATATTAGATAGAGTGGGAGAATAATGTAGAATAAAACTCAAAATCATAGAAAAAGGGGACCGGTTTGCTAGTCTGATAGAGCCTGGCGGGACCCCTGAGACAATGCCCCCCAGCTGCCCTTCAGGTCTGGAATTGAACCCACTCCTGTGGCTTCCAGTCAAACAAAAGACAGACATATGAACTGAACATTTACCTTGTTGTTGTTGTTGTTATTGTTGCTATGAGTCGGACCCGACTCATAGTGACCCTTCCTTGGGTTTCTGAGGCGGTATCACTACAGAAGTAGATTGCCCAACCTTCCTCCTGAGGAATGACTGGCAGGTTTGAACTGCCAGCCTTCTGGTTGGCAGTCAAGTGCCTTAGGCACTACGCTACCAGAGCTCCCAACATTTACCTTAGGTAGATACAATCCTCGGAGAAATCAATCATGGGAGAATAGAAAGGCTTTGTGTGCACAGGGAGACAGCTAGGGGGGCAGGAGTGCATGGGAGGGAAGGACACAGGGAAGAGGTAACTGTGGGGAGGAAGTGGGAAGAGAGCTGTTGCATTGTGGGAAATTGCAGTCGATGTCATGAGACAAAGTATATGTAAACTGCTGTATGGAAAGTGAATTTGCTCTGTAAACTCTCACCCAAATTACAATAAAATTTTTAAAAAATTACCACATCATTATGACAAAGATTCCAGGAGTCAACCCCACATATCAATCATATATGCTAAGTTAGTTCTAGCTCACTTGCCAAATTTCTTGGGACAAAAACTGACCAATTCAGGGGCTCTACTATATAACAAGCTAAAAGCAGTGTCTGGGTTCATAGTGGGCAATTAGGTCCCAAGCCAATGAAAGTATATCCAGGAGAGGTTGCAGGTCAAAGCAGAGCAGAGAATCTGGAACCAAAAGGATATCTGAATCCAGCCTGTGCAGTTAGGGTTGCAAGGATAGATTAAATAAATGGGAGGCAGAAGATCAAACTGGGTTGAAGCCAAAGGTCAAATCTCAGAAGCACTGTAAGATTCCACTGCCCCCACAGGGGCTGCTTGGCTGTTCCAACCAACTCTCCCTGACTGGATTGGAAGACTGCACTGTATGGCATCTGACCCAAGCTCAGTCCAATCAAGTCCAAGTTTAGCCCAGCCAAGTTTATAGTAAACAGAGAGCTCGATGCACATTTTAAAGTGGAGATTTTGTTAAATTCAAATATATCATTGGAAAGGAAGGAGGAAGTTCTCTGGCCTTGTACTATACAAATGACTATTTTATGAAGAGGTGAACATGTTCCAGCATACATAATGCATGAAGTTTCTCCCCATATTCTGAAGCCAACAAGAGTTATGCACATGAAGAAAGCATGGAATCTGCTTTATAAAGTGTTTTAGAAACTCTTGGGTGGAAATATTTATGAAAAATCAATGGATGGCCCCTCCCTTTGGGTGACACAGCTCTGGCATGTCATGGCTGAACAAGGTTCTAACAAAGCTCCTATTGTCCCCATGTTGTTGTTGTTGTTGTTATGTGCCGTCAAGTATTGTCCCATAGTAAAGCTTAAAAAAAAAAACAACTCCTAGAAAGATCTGCCTAACTCTGAACTCAAACATTTCTGCATTTATCAAACTGAAAGAACTGAAGAAAAAATTTAAGCCTCGAGTTGCAATATTGAGAGATTCTATGGGCAAAATATTGAATGATACAGGAAACATCAAGAGAAGATGGCAGGAATACCCAGAGTCTCACTATACCAAAAAGAACTGATCGATCTTCATCCATTTCAGGAAGTGGCATATGATCTAGAACCAATGGTAATGAA
>NW_006921632.1:14017692-14022790 GCF_000298275.1 Orycteropus afer afer | reverse complement strand
TAATGATGGGCTCAAGTATAGCAGGGATTGTGGGGCTAGCGTGGGATCCGGCAGTGTTTCGTTCTGCTGTGCATGGGGTCACTATGAGTCGGAAATGACTTGACGGCACTTAACAACAACAACAACAGAAAGATCTGCCTAACTCTGAACTCCACAGTGAAGTAAGTCTTGTTATATATTGTGACTGCAGTGCATAAGGCATTTTCAGCAATGGTATTTCTCCTAGTCATTTGTCTATACCTACAAATTCACCAAGCTGCCCATATTCATCATTCCTATGTTTGCTGCTGTATATTAGTAATGTTGAGCAATGGATTTATAGACAATGCTTTAGCCACTAAAATTAGACTCACACTAAGACTTTCACAAGTTATTGTAGTATGTGTTTTACTGTTGAAAGCAACTTTATATACTAACCCTTTCTTAATTTACAAGCTAGAGGGGACAGCCATCATCTAACATTCTTGGTGGTGCATTTCATATTCTGTTAGGGCCAAGAAGCAATAAACAGCTTGCTAGGACTGCCAAGTTCCCTTGAGAATTTCTCCAATACACTGGTAGTCAGGGGAGTCCTTCAGTCACTACCTTGACAGAATTGCTTCTAGTATACATTTTTGTTTAAACTCAAGACATTTTAGCTTGGATGATTGGGTGGTTCAAATGAATCTCATTCTTCCCCCTCTTCCCTAAGGAAGATGCTTTTCCAAAATCTTCATTGGCCAGACTATATTTTAATTGAAAAACAAGCTTATATCTACCCTGGATACAAGCCTGTCAGTAATCTTTTAAAGACACCCAAATGATTGTCCCATGCCTTCAGGCAGCCATTTATTGAGCAAAAACCTGGTATCAGAGAAGACCTGGTTTATATCTTGTAGAGTTAAATTCCTCTGCCTCCACCCTTCCAACTACTTGCATTTAAATGTGCATTTAATTGGATGGGAGTTTAGCCAGGCAAAGGTGGCAGATCTGCGGCCACCAAGCCATGTGGAATTGACTGTCACTCATTAAAGTTATCCTTAAGATAAAGATTTAAATCTATTTCATTTCCTTTCTCAGTATCACTGAAGTAAATAGGACTCAGACATGGGAATTAGAGGAGATTTCCCAGCCAAGAACATTGACAGCTGAAATATAATCAGTTTCTGAGATTTATAATGCTATTGACTTTTCTTTTGCATCATAAATTTCATTGCTGACTCTCGGCCTAGGTTTTATTATAATATCATCATATTAGGGAGATCAGCTTTGCTGGTGATGAATGAAAATCACTGATATGAAAAAAAATTCCCGTTATCAACTCATCACCTAATCATATTAGCATCTTTGTATCCTATTATCAACTTTTTTATATAAAATAACATTTCCTAATGACAGAGATTTCACTAATGCTATATGAGTGGTACTAATATCATTTGAGAGTTCCTATCATGCGTATCCTACTTGAAGGCAGAATATATTTGTTTTCTACACAGACTTTGCAAATCAAAAATGGCATCTAGTGACTCAAGTGAAAAGACCTGGTATGGAAAAGCTATCTTCTTGGTTAGCATTCAAAGCCCTTCATAATTGGCCCCAAGCTTTGATTTGTAGGGCGATAACTCACAAAAGTTTGAAGATAGTTACAGCAGATAGGAAAACAAAAACCTGCCAATGTACCGAATTCAAAGTAGAATATATCAAATTTCTTTCATTATCACTATTACAGTATTCTGAAAGTCATGGGCAGGTAAAGTTCAGCCAAGTTGTTACCTAAAACTTCAAATACATATACCAGGTATTTGACAATGCCAATAAGAGGTTTTTACCTATTTTTAGTAAACTCCCAGCTTTCTGAAGATTGGCTGAAACATGGTTAAGGAAAAAAAAAAAACCAGCATTTTCTGAAATACATGTTTTAGAATGAAATCAAGTCATTGACGTTTGTGGCCATATATGCAAGATGCTGAACCAGTCAATCACCTCAGCAATTTGGTATGACAACCAGTCAATGCAGTGAGAAAATCAATTTTATCAGCTCAATGAACTGAACTAATGCCTGTGGACACATGCAAATCCATGGCTTCCCGTCACTGCTGTGGCAGCTGCTGGTGCTCACTCTCTCTCTCTCCAATGCCACAGTGGGGAAAGATTCTCACCTGGCCAGAATTTCCACAAAAGGGGAGCCTTGTTCTTTCATGCATTTTTAAGTTCCCCTGGTCTGGCACTGAACTAGGAGATTTGCCAGGCAGCACAGAATCTTTCTCCTAGACAACTCCACTCTGGGTCCCAGTGGAGCCGTGGAGCCTTCCTTGACGAGTTCCCTGCCTAGCCTGCTCATCCATCCTAGAATTTAGGATTAGACTCTGGCCTTTCTATGAGAGTAGATTTCCAAAGTTTCACAACCTGATGGACAGAAAAACTCCTTCCCAGCATTTTTTCCAGGGAGCTTATTTAGCAGGTCCTTGGAGCTCTGGTGGTATAGTGCCTAAGGCATTTGACTGCTAACCAGAAGACTGGCAGTTCAAACTCACCAGCCACTCCTCAGAAGGAAGACTGGACAATCTACTTCTGTAGAGATATCGCTTCAGAAACCCAAGGAGGGGTCGCTATGAGTATGAATCAACTCGGTGGCAGTGAGCTTGGGTTTTTTTTTTTTTTGTCATTGTAGATTCTCATATCTCCAAGGTCAGCCCTGAGATTCCAGCATTCCTAAAGGAATTATATAGTTCGACTTCTCCATGGACTATCCCTACATGTCACTAAAATCAAACCAGTTATGTTCCAGTCAATTCCAATTCATGGTGACCCCATGTGTTGCCGAGTAGAGCTGTGCTCCACAGAGTTTTCAAAGAGCCTTTGGATGGGTTCAAACCATAAACCTTTAGGTAAGCAGTTGAGCACTTAACCATTTGCACCAACATCACTGACTAAAATGTAAGTCTTTAGAATGGAGTGGCCATATCTTTATAACCCATGTAATGAATGATAGATCACCAAACCCAACACCAAACCCACCATCATCAAGTTGTTTCCGACTCATAGCAACACTATAGAACAGAGTAGAACTGCACCCATAGGGTTTCCAAGGCTGTAAATCTTTACAGAAGCAGACTGCCTCATCTTTCTCCCAAGGAGTGGCTGGTGCGTTCAAGCCACCAACCTTTTGGTAAAGTACCAGGCACTTTAACAACTGTGCCACCAGAGCTCCTTTGCCAGACCTCAGGGCCTAATAAATATTGAATACTTGGATCAATTCATTAATTAATTTAAAACGCTGGCTCTGGAACGTTAGTTGGCATTTTTTAAAAATTGAAATCTTTTTTAGTTATGTATTCCACTGCTACAAATTCAATTTAATAAGTTTTGGATTAGGTCCAAGTATCTGAATTTTTTAACAAGTATCCGAGGTGACATGCTTTAATTTAAAATAGCAGTTGTCTTCCACTGATCTTACCCACATCTTGGTTTAAATTAAAACAAAAAACTATGGAAATATTTTGTCCAAGCAAAAGTTTGTAAACTGGCCTGTTTCTGCTGAAGTATCGACTTTTCCTATTGTTTGGATGAATTATTTATTTAGGCCTAGGAGAATGGTCAGGCAGTTTTAAAAATATTTCCAGCCTTGAGTTTCAGTGGAAATTAGTTGAGGAGACATCCTAAGTGAAATGTGTGAAAGTATTTTCACCCAGCATACATGAAAATCTTAATAAATGTCTCCCTTACTAAGTTTTATGAGTTGTCTCAAGCCACTGGACAGCAGAATGAAACCCACCCAGGTCACATATAGTTTCTACCTTTAGGAAGAGGTGACAGGAGTCACAGAGAGAAGTCTAACTGTCGCACCAGGCAAGTGAGCAGGAGAAATTGGGAGAAAGCAAGCTTCCCAGGAGGGAAGGAGAGGAGGTTAAAAAGGGCACATCTCTCCAGCTTTCTTACCTCCTCCTAGCAAGGCGAGATGCTCCTTGTTCAGGGCTCCCATTTGATGTGGACATGTCTGTATGACAGTGCTTTCTGCAGTGCAGTATACTTTATGGCTCATGGCTCCACAGTGTGGTAAGTTCCTTCAGGACAGGACCTATGACAGACAGTGTCATGGTTAAGAGCTTGGAATTGTAGAGACAGACCCCCACTTTCAAACCCAGATCTGTCACTTACTGGTTGTGTGGGCTTGACAATGTATCCTCTCAACCTCATCATCCTGATCTGCAAAATGGAGACAACGACTCTCTGGAAAGACGATCATAGTGATTTAGGTGAGATAATCAATATCAAATGCTTAGCACACTTGCATTTTGAGTGTTCAATAAATGTCATATCTTGTAAATTCTTCTTTTTCTTAGATCCCCAGTATAATCTGTGATAAGTGAAATTGAAATGAGAACCTCTGATCCTACCACAGCTGGAGGTGAGGAAGACTTTCTTGCCCCAAAGTTGGTCCAGAACCTCAGAGAAGCCTGCGTCCAAGGCACATGGCCTTGGACAATGCAGACACCAGTTGTGACCATGCTGGACAGAGGCTGTCAGTGCTCCTGTAAACCAAGGCATCACTAAATCTCTTGTTCCGGTACAACGCAAGAGAGTTGGAGGGAGTCCAACAATGAATTTGAACAAAGTTCTTGCTCACCGTGGGAGGTGGGTACTCACAATCATATTTATGTTGACTTTTTAAAAAATTAAGAAATGTGAAGTTGTTTGCAGATCTTAATTTTGTGATTGCAGTATTTTTCTGATTACACAAAAGAGGAAAAAATAAGATGCCAAACATCTTTAAAAGAACCACATAGTGAAGTGTAAGAACAGCCGTGCTTAGAATGAGACTCTTGGTTTATTAGGCAGCCTGTTGATTGATGTTGATTGGCACCCTGTTGCTTGGTTCTCCCTTTGTTTCCTACCCAGACCTCAATTGTTTAAAGTGGCTTGAGTGGTACCTGTCCCTTACTGGCTTACTTGATTGATTGTCTCTATCACTAATTACCATCCTAAGTACATTGCTGCCAAAGCAGCTTGCATCGTGCCTTGGATGCCTTGGATACCCACAAAAGGAGGGACTTCTCCAAAGTACATGGTCACTAAACAACTTTCGGTGCCCCAATGCCAGGACCACTCATCAGGATTT
>NW_006921632.1:14014565-14017437 GCF_000298275.1 Orycteropus afer afer | reverse complement strand
TGGGAGGGGAGCTGCTGCATTGTAAATTTTGGTCAATGACATGAGACAAAGTATATGTGAACTGCTGTATGAAAAGTGAATTTACTCTATAAATCTTCACCCAAATCCTAATAAAAAATAAATAAATAAATAAATAAAGCAGCTCAGTTACATAGAATGGTTCCTTACTATAGAAAAGTCCATGATTATAAACTCAATTGATTTTCATCTAGCTGAAAATGCCTCCTTTCCAGTAACCTCCCATATTCTGTTCTCCCACTCTGCATTTTATTTTTTTGCATGCTTTTTGGCATTTAAGGCTTCTTTGCTGAGCTATTAGGAGTTCTGGTGATGCAGTGGCCAAGGCATTTGGCTGCTAACCAGAAGGTCAGTGGTTCAAACCTACCAGCTGCTCCATGGGAGGAAGATGAGGCAATTTACTTCTGTAAAGATTTATAGCCTTGGGAAGTCCTTTGGGGGTCACTGTGAGTTGGAACTGACTCGCTGGTAGTGGGTTTGGGTTTGCTTGCTCAGCTATGTATGTAAGGGTTTCTCTTCTATTTAATCCAGCATGTGTATGTGTTCAGAGCCTGAGAAAGACTTCTCACAGCATCCAAATTTGCCATGGTCAGAGCAGTCACCATAAAAATTTCATTTATTCAATCAAAAGACATTTTTGAAGTCTTACTAGGTGTTGTTAGGCACTATGCAAGCAACAGGGGATACAAACATGAATGAGATAAAATGCCTGTTTCCAATAATCTCTAAGTCTAGAACAGACAACAGACTAAGTCCAATACAAGGAGGCTTTTGCCCAGAATAGGCATGCACAAAAAGGAGCAGAAGCAAAGTGAGCTGAACCACGTACTCTGCTGGGAAAGCTGGGGAAGAGTTTGTACATATGGTTGTGTGTGATGAGTATAATCCAGAATCCATCTATGGTCAGCATGCCAGTGAGACACATTAACTTTGAGATTTCTTATCTGAACTTGTTTTAAAATAATGATAGAGCATAGTAGAAAGTGGATTTTTAGATTAATCCATGGAAAGCTTAGGTCAGGGTCATTTCTCTGTATCTATGTGAACTTGAGCAAGTCATTGCTCATTTCTAGATGTCACTTTCCCACCGTAGGAGGGCTGAATTAAATAATCTCTAAAATCATGTCTAGCTGAAAATTACATGATCATTATATTTAATTGCCATCATTTTCCCAAACACAAGAAAAAGCATTTCAATGAAAATTATGTAAGTAAATAAAACTAAATACATCTGTTTGCCAAGGTCAACATGTGCAAATTATGCTGAAGTAATAAACTCAGAAGAAAAAAAAAAGCAACCATAAACCAAAAGCCTAAAGACAGGTGAGCAATAGTCACAATTAGTACAACCATGCAGCTGCACAGCCAAATGAAACTGGTTAGAATCAATGGGCAGAAAGTCACTTTGACTGAATATCTGAGGGTCACTTTCTTGACCATAAACTTCTCAAAGCTACAAACACATGATTTCATTGCAGCCCACTACCAATCACCAAAGGACACAATAAATACAAACTGGTAATGAGCAAGAGGAACAGTGCCCGTTTTGTTGTAGGTAGTTGCTGGGTGCTGCTGGGAACAGTCTTTCAAACCAACCCAGCAACAATCAGGTCCTTCCTATCTCCTGACAAGCTGCAAGCTACTACAGCGGTAATGAGCACTGTTAATCCAACACACGAAGCCCCCTAGATCAAAGATAACTAAAACTATCTGTCCTCTAGAGCACAAATCAGTATGAAGGGGTGTGAATTGTAATTCTAAATCCGAGGCTTCAATTGCTCAACCAGTTCCGAATATGTTATTTACAATCTTCAAATCAGCTCTGCCAAACACAGGTTCCCAGTCCCGTCTTCCAAGGCAGACAAAAAGGGATGCGCAGCGCCATCTGCTGTTCCACCTAGGAGAGAGTCATGGCTGCTAAAGAATTGTTAGGTGATGAAGGGGTAGGAACCCTGGGAGCGCAGCGGCTAAGCTCTCGACTACTAACTCAAGGTGGGAGACTGAAGTGGTTCAAACCCACCAGCTTCTGCCAGGGAGAAAAACGAGGCAGTCTGCTTCTGTCAAGACTTCTTGTTGTGTGCCATCAAGTCTGACCGGACTCAGAGCGACCCCTTTTTGGGTTTCCGAAGCGATATCACGACGGAAGTAGATTGCCCAACCTTGGTTCCGAGGAGTGGCTGGTGGATTTGAACCGCCAGCCTTCTGGTTAGCAGTCAAGTGCCTTAGGCACTACGCTACCAGAGCTCCCCCTGCTTTGGAAATCCTATGGAACAGTTCTGTCCTGTCCTATAGAGTCGCTGTAAAGGCAACATGTGTGAGTGTGCGAGAGTGTGTGTGTGTGTGTGTGTGTGCGTGTGCGCACGCGCACGCCATCAAAGGGTTGCTTCGGATGAGATTGTGACTACAAAGCAATTTTCTCTACTATAAAGGAATACAAGAGATGGCTTTATTGTAGCATGTTTTTTTATTTATTGTTGTGTGATTTTTTTTTTGTCTGGTATTCTAGATAAGGATCGCAGGCAAAATGAAATTTGAAGTTTAATACCTAATTTATAATATTTTAATTTATGAACTATATGAAATTTTAACATGTTTTGCAATAAAGCATTTAATCTTAATTACAATGCTTTCCTTTGCATTAA
Organism: Orycteropus afer afer; assembly: GCF_000298275.1. NCBI lineage: Eukaryota > Metazoa > Chordata > Mammalia > Tubulidentata > Orycteropodidae > Orycteropus > Orycteropus afer. The sequence goes on along the minus strand of NW_006921632.1, from coordinate 14,014,777 downwards.
TTTTAAGTACCATAAAATTAATGTCAAACACACAGTTGACTTTTATACAAATACAAAGAGAACTATTGAAGAAGGAAAATATTCAAACAATATTATAAAAGAATCAGAACTTTTTGAGCTATTAAGATGAGTATTTTTAAAACAGCATAATGGAATTGAAAGGAATTGATTCAAAAGTAGTCTTGCTTTCCTGGAACTCAAGCTAAAATTTT
>NW_006921632.1:14013069-14014155 GCF_000298275.1 Orycteropus afer afer | reverse complement strand
GCACATAACAACAACAACAACAACCATGGCTGGAAGTTCCTGGGTGGTGCAAATGATTACTACATGGGGCTGCTAACCAAAAGGTTGGAAGCTCAAATCCACCCAAAGGTGCCTTGGAAGAAAGGCCTGGTGATTTGCTTCTGAAAAATCAGCCACACATGGGATCCTCATCAGAGCTGGTTTACTGTGGCTGAAAGGTGGACAGAGGTTCCAGGGGGCACTGCCATTGGCCACAACCTCCCGATAAATTATTCCAGTTGATATTTGTTAACTAAGTTTCTATTGCTATAACCTGAGGTAGAAATGATAGCAAGAGGTAAACTACGCTTACTTTTTATTTCAAATGTTCCCAAACTCACAGGGAAAAGACAGTATATCAGAGATAGCAGTTTTCATAAAACAAATCATAGGTTGAGTCATAAGAAACTGCTGCCACTTCAGTATTTTCACCTAAAAGAAAGCAATTTCATAGAATTGACACTAATACCTAGGAAACTCACGGAAAGGTGTACTGATATGGATGTAACTTGGGAACAACATCTCTTAAAATGTGAATTTTAACTGCACAGAAGTTTGTTTATACTGAGGCCATGTTTATGTGAAATAAAGCTGGACAAATGTTTCAGCCTACTTTGCAAGAGTTTCTAAAAATAGCATCATCACTTAACAGACTACATCAACTCAAATAAGCTTGCAATAAACCAAACCAAACTCATTGCTATTTAGCGAATTGTGACTTACAGTTGGTTTCTCATCCTTATCTACTAGTTAAGTCTCTGTCAAACTCTGTGTTGTTGATAAGCACTACAAATAAAATTAACAGTTTCATACATCAACTAATTGTTGTTGTTAAGTGCCGTCGAGTCGTTTCCGACTCATAGCGACCCCACGCACAGCAGAATGAAACACTGCCCGATCCCGCGCTAGCCCCACAATCCCTGCTATACTCGAGCCCATCATCGCAGCCACTGTATCAATCCATCTCCCTGAAGGCCTCCCCCTCTTTCGTCGACCCTCCACCCTACCAAGCATGACATCCTTCTCCAGGGAATGGTCCCTTCTGACAACATGACCAAAATAGGTGAG
>NW_006921632.1:14008795-14011712 GCF_000298275.1 Orycteropus afer afer | reverse complement strand
GCTTAAATTTTTTCTTCAGTTCTTTCAGTTTGAGAAATGCTGAGTGTGTTCTTCCTTTTTGGTTTTCAGACTCCAGGTCTTTGCACATCAACTAATAGACATGCTGAACTCCAAAGTCCATTATTTCAGTCAGTTGCTTGAAAGTAAGAATGTACCTCTTCATATAAGCAATACCATAAAAGGTCACCAAGTTCCCAGGCCAACCCAAGAGACTCTACATAATCCACAATGCAGCTACACTATGACATTGATTGACAAACACGAATTCTGAGCCCAGGAAATAAAAAGCCAAAAAGGAGGGAAAAAGTGATCAGAAAGTGGCAGTGTCGTACTCCTGCTTGCAATTCCATTTTTAGTATTCCAGTATATTGTTAAAGTACTGAAATACATAGTAAGTCCTATGCGATACTGTTATTTTAGTATTTTTTTAAAAAAATGAAAGCTGAATCAATTATGATTTCAAAACAAGATCAAGGTCTCACCTGTTCAGTTTATGCCACAAAACCAATCTGTGCTCATTCTTTACATCTAGACAGATCTACGTCCATGGAAGCTGCAATAAGCAACCAGATGTGCCATTTCAAACTTCCACTGAAAGAATGTCTTATTCCAATTCAAAGACTTTCAGAGCAAGTGAAATATGAATATGTCAGTACTGAAATTGATAAAGATCTTCCAATCTTAATCTCTACAGGATGAAACAAAACAAGACCAAAGGCAAGCAGAAATGCCTTCTTCAAAACAAAGTAAGACAACTCGCCATAATAAAAAGATTGCTGCTCTGAAAAAAAAGAGAAAAAAGAAAAATTATATATGTTTATGTGTGTATGTGTGTATGTATGTGTGTGTGTGTCTATATATATATATAGCTTTTTCCAGAGCAACAATCTTTTTATTCTTTTAATAAACTAGATATGTGTTTGTGTGTGTGTGTATATACACACACACACACATTTTTCCCCCAAAAAAAGACTCCTCAAAGAGATGGGATGATTTGGAGATGAAACACACAAGGAAAAAAGAAAACAAAAAACATGTCTGGAGTTAGCTTATAGCTTGCTCTTTACCATTTTCCACCATGTATAGAACCAGAAAGAATATTGTTGGCAGCCAGAAAATTTACACAAAAATGTGCTTCCACATTATTCACAATAGCAAAAAAGAGGGTAACAATCTAAGTGCACATCAACAGATGAACAGATAACCAAACTATGGTACATACACACAATGGAATACTATGCAATGTTAAAGAATTTATGATAAATCTGCAAAATATCCCATAATATGGCTTAACCTAGAGGACATTATGCTGAATGAAATGAGTCAATCACAAAAAGACAATTATTGTATGAGACAACCACAGTAAAAAGTTAAGAAAAGGTTTACACAAAGAAAGAATTGTTCTTTGAAGTTTACCAGGGGTGGGAGGGGAAAGGAGGTAAAAACACCAACTAGGAGGTAGATGTGTATTCCCTTGGGTGAAGGGAAAGGCAATATACAATAAGTATATTTGTGCAGTCAGCACACAAAATGATCGAGACAGTGGAAGACATACGGAGGAACACAAGAGTTAAAGGCAACTAAGATGAATATTGTTACACACACAATCCTACAATAATAGTAACAACAACAATTTACAAGCAGATACATAGATAGAAACTGAATCTGAAGACGTTGGAAAGTGAATGAGACTACATCCACAAATATATATAGTTTGACAGAGGTTATCTCTACTTATGCATTTATGTGTGCTGAAAAATATATCCAAGAATGTACTGGAGCAGACAGGAGATAAAGTTATGAAAACATCTTATTCATAACCAAATGCCTTGAGGGAATGAGTCACTGGAGACACTACATTGGCATAATGTAGTCCACAAAGACAATGTTCTACATCCTACTTGGATGAGTAGCAACTGTGGTCATCTTAAGAGCTTGTATGCAGCCATCTAAGGTGCAACTATTGATGTCTCCAGGTCTGGAGCAAAGAAGAGTGAAGAAAATCAAAGACACCAGGCAACAAGTTATCCAAAGAACTAATGGTGCACATGAAACTCAGCCTTCATGACCCTGAGACCAGAAGAACTAGATGGTACCCAGTTACCACTGCTGACCACTCTTGACAGATCCCAGATAGAGTGGGAGGAAATGTGGAACAAAACTCGATATTATTTAAAAAAAAAAAAAAAAAAGACAGGCTTACTGGTCTGGAAGAAGACTGTCAGAACCCCCGAGACTAGCTCTTAGACACCCTTCAAACTAAGAATTAACTTAACCCCTGTGACTCAACTGTTAGCCAAATAATAGACAGGCTTATAAGGTGAACAGTAGTATCAGGAGGATATGCACTCATTAGAACAATCAAGCATATGGGATCAAGAGGACAGCATTCGTTCAGAGATGGAGCTAGAAAGGCAGGAGGGGATAGGAGGGAAGGGTAAGAGAAGGTGTGGGTTGCAGGTTGGAAGTGGGAAAAATGTTGCTACAGTGTGAGGATTGTAGTAAACATCACAAAACAGAATATGTATAGATTGCTGAATGGAAAACCAATTTGTTCTGGAAACCTTCACCAAAAACACAATTTTTTAAAAAAAGATAGTTATAAAGAAAAATAAATTCTTGCAACTGAATAATGATACTATTAACCTCATTCTTTAAAGCTGGTACTTCCTTTAAAAAAATTGTAAACTGTATCAGACATGTGATTTTATATTTTGGTGATTAATTTTCTTCATTCTAGGAAGAAACTATTTTTGCTATGACATTATTTTATATATTTCATCTGTTAATAATTTACATTATTGGAGTTCCAGCAAGTTGGTGACTAGGCAGAAGGACTGCACAGACCCTCTTCAACAAAGAAAAGGGAAACCAATTAACACAGACACAGAATATAATCTTGGACCCCTGAGCCTTG
>NW_006921632.1:13978649-14003473 GCF_000298275.1 Orycteropus afer afer | reverse complement strand
ATCAGCAGTTGTAAAATTCTAAATTTTCCCCAAAAATATTATCCTGATGCTCCTGATTTGTTGCTTTCCTAGGCAGGAGTAATGCCCCATCTATCTACTTACAGGGAATCCAGCCCCCTTCAGCCTCTTCTTCTTCTGCTTCTAGTCTTACCCTAAAGTATCTAAGAAGTAATCACATCTCCTCCAGATCTATGAGTAAGACTTTTCTAGCTGCAACTGAACAAAATAATATGAAATGGGAGAAGAAAAACCAGGGGACAACAGACAGAGGGTTAATAAGGGTGTTTTAATTTCTTGATGGAGGGAGGACAAAAAAACAATATTAATGACAGAAGGAACTTAAACTGTGCTGTTAAGTCAGGGGTCTACTTGACAGTGAGGGGAAATTCATCAAATTTGGGGTCTAGGATATTGCTGGCATATGGGTCCAAGGAGATAGAAACAAGTGGAATCTCTAGAGGGGCCATGCAGGCTTCCCAATAAACAAAACAAACCAACGACCATCAAGTTGTTTCTGACTCATAGCCACACAATAAGACAGAGTAGAACTGCCCATAGCGTTTCCAAGATGGTAAATCTTATGGACTCAGACTGCCTCACCTTTCTCCCACCAAGCCCAGGTGAGTTCCAACTACCAACTTTTGGCTAGCAGCCGGATGCTTTAACTGCAGTGCCACCAAAGCTCCTATATGTAGGCTTCATGTTTACTTAATTAGTGTTCTGCCCTCACTCACTTCAGAATTCCTGAGATCAACAAAAAAGAGGAATTTAAAAAGGCCTAAAGCGGCCAAAGTATATTTTTAATCAGTCCTAAGATGTGCCTAAGGTTTGCACAAAGTGACCCCGTAAAGATTAAAGCAGGATATATCTATCAGTGCAGATTTGGCCAGAAAAACAGGATCACCACGAATATTGAGAAATAAGACATTTAACATAGAAATTAAATACTGCAGCTGGAGAAGAAGGAAAACCGTCACTAACCTTGGCCTAAATTAAAGTAGTGGAAGAAGAAAATGGAGCTGGTGGGGAAAGCCAGGGAAACTGTTGCATCTGACAATCATAACTCCCAGTGGGAACTCCTGGAGAAAGCTGGAAAGCTGCCATGTCTGGCCACTGTGACTTCCTGTCAATAATGCCTTTAGCTTCACGTTCACCTTCCAAATCTCACACATGTTTCTATCTGGCATAATTTTAACCTACATCTATACAGAGAAGGGGATTCTGGGAAACGTAGTTCCAGCTTTACATGTTGCCAAGTTGACATCAGTTTAGTACACAAAACCAAACCATTTGCCAAGGAGTCAATTCCAACTCATGGCAGTCCATGTGTTTCAGAGCAGAAGTAGAAGGCACATGGCAAGGTTTCCAATGGCTTATTTTTCAGAAGTAAATCACCAGATCTTTATTCCAAAACACCTGTGGATGGATTCTGGTTTAGTACACATTATTTCAGTAACATTCCTTCACTAAAACCTTCAGTATATGATAGTCGGCTACTTCCCTCTTTCCCAAACACTTTCTTTCTTTGGACTTTTGAGTATCATTTTTTCTTGGTTCATCTTTTACCTCATTAGCTTCTCCTCCTCATTTGTAGGTTACCAATAGACATATCTTTTGGGGGAAGGAATCACAACTCAACCCCCATTAAACAGTTTAAAGAAACTCTTGATATTCCCCAAAAAACCTTCCCTCTCAGTCCCCTATCTCAAAAAATAGCAACCTAATTTTTTCCAGTTATTCATATCAAAAAAAGTCACCCTTGATTTTTCTTTCTTATCCCACATTCAATCCATCAGCAAATCCTTTCAGCATACTATACTCAGTACATATCAAGAATCTGACTAATTCTCATTACCCCCACATCTGCAATCCTGATACAAACTCTTCACCAGATTTCTGCAGTGATCTCCTAATCTGCCCCCTTCAGTCTTTTCCCAGGACAACAGGCAGAGGAATGCTTTTAATACAAAACAGATCACTTCATACCTCTGCTACAAATTCTACAACGACTCTCCATTTCATTCAGACTTAAAGAGTTTGCAATGTCGTTATCAGAAAAGCCTGTCATGGCCACCTTAAATAAAACAGCAACCCTATTAGAATTCTCCCTTGACTTTGTTTTAATTTTTTCCACGGTGCATATCACCCACCACCTGTGTTTATCCAATATTTTATCACCCACTCTCCTCAACTGGATTATAAGATCCATAGGGACAAGGTTGTGTTTTGTTTGATACTGTATCCTCGCAACTAGTTGCCAACTTACAGTATATTTATACATTGAATAAATGACTGAATGGATGAGTTGCCCAGTGTCACAGATAGAAAAGTGGCAGAGTTTGAGCTAACTCAGGTGCTAGCTGATAACTACACATTGAAGTTGGAATAAATTTTTATTTTAACTGTTTGAATCTAGTTGGCAAATGACCATATAAGCAAACCATCTTGAATATTCTACTACATTCAGAAAATGCAAATACAAATGATGTCTCTCCAGCCAGAAGAACAAATAAATCTGTCCTCGAAGAAGTGTAGTCGGAAAGCTCTTTGGAAGCAAGAATGACCGGATTTCATCTCATCCACTTTGGTAATGTTTTCAGAAGGGACCAGTCCCTGGAGAAGGATATCATGCTTAGTAAAACAGAGGGTCAAGGAAAATGGGGAAGACTCTCAAGAAGATGGATTGACACAGTGGCTGCAATGATGGGCTCAATTATAAGAAGGATTGTAAGGATGGCATATGACTGGGTAGAGTTTCATTCTGCTGTACATAGTGTCACTACAAGTCAGAGCCATCTCAATGGCACCTAACAACAACAACAGCTTTCTCCTATTTGAAAGAGACGGTCATCCATTTGAAAAAAAATCATAGAGTATCTATCCGGCCCAAAACTTCATCTGGTAAATAGCATCGGGGGGCTCAGGAAGCAAAGCATTAAATCCCACTTCTCACTCAAACCACAGAAATGTGTTTATTTCTTGAAAGTATGGCAGTGCCATACAAAGGCCTACAACTTTTGAGGTCCTGACTTTAAAAACCAATATGCTGATCTCTTAACTCTTCGAGAGGGAATGGGTGTTATTAAAGAGACATAATTCATGATGTGAATTAGCATTTGATACCAAATTCATCTGTTTCCACTAAAATAGAAAGCTGAAAAACCATTCAGACACTTTTCCTTGAGACTGCTAAAAATAAGACTCTTTTTTTTTTTTTTCTCCCAAAGCAGTAAGTAGTAACCATCCCTGAAAATCAAGGCCAAATGGGCCATAAATGAGAAGCAGTTTGTAAATTCTGAGATTGGACCCACTAGAGCCAATTACTCTAACAAGGACAATCTTGGTGTCTTCATCTGGATGCCTGTTTACTGCAAGGCAAATGAATTGATGTGCTCTCTCGGTGTAATTGAGAAGAAACCTGTTGGATCACAAATTCATCCAGTAATTACTTTAGGATTCCTCTGAGAAAGGGTCCACATAATTTCCTTTGTATGTGTTTTCCAAAAGGACATATGTCTCCTATACAATGTTCTCTAAACCACAAATGTACCCCATTGATTTTCTCTGTCTACAGTGTGTTGATTTTCAGTCCATAGTGTGTAAGGTGAAAGGAAACAATAACTGTATATAGAAAATATTGATCTGGAACTATTGATTCAAGGCCCCAGGGTGTCAAAAGATTAGTTACTTTTAAGAGAAGCACTAAAGGTGACTTTCAAGTACTTTTTATTGACTAACACAGGCTAGATAAATCCTTCTATCAAAGCCATAAGACTCTTCTCAAGAAGACATAATGAACAGACCATTTTATCCACTTGCTTGAGATCTAAATAATACCCTCAACTTACTTCCAAAATACATATAGACATATACTGCATTGCTAGCAAACAATTCATGACATTTTTATTATAATAATAAACTATAATAATAACTAATCCAAATAGTGTGTGCTACGTGCCGAGAAATGTTTCACGTGATTTATATATATTAACTCATGGCATTTTCACAAAGCCCCTCTGAGGAAGGTGTCAATATTACTCTCATTTTAGAGAAGAAACTAGAATGCGAAAAGATTAAGTAATTTGTCCAAAGGTAAGTGACAGACCCAGATTTTGAATCTCACGATAGGTGAGTCCAGAGTTAGAACACAAAGCCTGGCACTAGAAATCACACTCATAACCACATGATATCACTCAAATATTAAGGGTGATGTAAAAAATATATAAATAAAACTTCATCGGTCAGATGAACCAAGGACAAAAACCACACTCTTTGGGTAAAGTTAATTATACACTCCACATTTATTCATGCAACAGGTCCTGTAGGGATCAGCAAGAGCCTCTGCTCCTTCCAGTTCCATTTTAAAACTGTGTCATCCAAAAGATTTAGCTTGGTTCCTCAAGCACAGGGCTTCTTTTGTCTGAGCCCAGAAGTACACACATCTTATTGGCCAAAACTAGTATTTGCTCCCAACCAGTTAAAGAGGCTGGAAAATGTAGGGAGTGAAATGACCCTTAAAGATCAAACATGGGAGAATAGACGGGCTGTGAATGCACCGGGAAACAGGTCAGGGGGCAGGAGTGCTTGGGAGGGAAGGACACAGGGAAGAGATAACTATGGAGAGGAAATAGGAGAGGAGCTGCTGCATTGTGGGAAATTGCAGTCAATGTCATGAGACAAAGTGTATGTAAGCTGCTGTATGGGAAGTGAATTTGCTCTGTAAACTTTCACCCAAATCACAATAAAAATTAAAAAAAAAAAATGTAGAGAGTAAAATGAACCTTTTTATGACTGTTAGGGCCATCTCTTCCACACTTCAATCACAGAAGTAGAAATAATTTCCTTACGAGTCCAAAAGTTTGTAAATTATTTATGCATGGCATGTCTGTTGTTATTGTTGTTATTGACTCTCTGATGATTATTTATTCATTCAACAAATATTTATGTAATTCCTACTACATGCTGGGAGTAGGCGTATGGTAGGCACTCAATAAATAGTTGCTGAATAAACAAATGAATGATCCCTAATTATACCAGTCATGGCTGCTGTTTCTCCCAGAGCAGTTCAACTACTGGAACTGCGTAGGAAGAGCAATTGAAAAATGACTTCTGATGTCTTCTCACCTAGTCACAGAGCTCAAATTCACTTCTTGCTCAAGGGCAAACACTGGTGTTCAGGAGGACGGCCATGATTATTGCCCAATTCAAAAGATACTTGCTAATTCTCATTGTTTCAAGGTCAATCCATGAGCCGTGGTTGGCCCTTTAATGTTTCAGCGTACACCTCACATTTGCATTTTGCACAAACATTATGCATAGGTGAGAGAAGAGAATGCAGCCTAATCCAATAGCTAATTAGCAACACCTGCACCAAAGCACTATTAGCATCTTGCTATTAGGTTACTGTTTGCGTTACAACATAAGTGATTATGCCTGTCAAATTATGACAGGACTTGCTTCATTTTTCAGTTCATGTATAAATTTAAATGTCACATTTTTAAATAGCCAACAAAAATTTTAAATATAACATGGCTATTTTTGAATTTCAGTGACAGATTTCAGTTGTTGACGAGAAGTTGTCTTTACATGAAGAAATATAACCCTTTAATTAGTATCAGAATATCTCTTCTACTCAGTCTACCTATTCTCCCTGAAGTCCAATGGCTGGATATAAATTCTGAAGGCATGTCACACTGTTCATCATTATGAGGATGTGTCCCTATGACTAGCAAAGTGCCCTGTGTGTGTAGGCTCAATACATATATGTTGAATTAATTCAACTTCCACCTCTTCGCTGATGACTCTCAAATTTCCACTTCTAACCACTCTCCACCTCTAGACTTCCAGTCACACTGACCAAGTGTCTTTCCTTCAGTACTTTACTATTCCATGAGCATTATGTGGTCTAATAGAATAAACACATATATTATTTTCTAAGTTCACAGTAATTCAGGTCAAATATTCACAGTATTCCTTGTGCATACATGAGGAAAATCTTTCTATCTCAAGTGCAGGAGGGAGTGTCATGTTGTGAAATGGGCTTTAGAGGAAGAGTCTTAACCTGGGACTACAAAGAGGCCTTAGGAAGTCCAAACCCACCACTGCCATCATGTCGATTCTGACTCATAGCAACCCCCATTGGGTTCCCAAGGCTGTAAATCTTTACAGAAGCAGATTGTCTCATCTTCCTCCAGTGGAGCAGTTAGTGGGTTTGAACCAACAACCTTCTGGTTAGCAGCCTTACCTTACCTACTATGCCACTAGAGTTCCTTTAGTAAGTCCAGGAACTCTAAGTCACACAAAATATGTGCTACATGAATGTTCTCTCTCTCTCCCTCTAGGGGAGTAGAGGGGTGGCTGCAGGACCGTGTGCCTTGTGTTGACATGTTGGCAATCATAATTACAGCAGATCATGTTTATGGTGTTGGTGTAAAGTTAGTGGTGGCTGCTGCAAAACCAAGTCCACACTTAGGACAGACTACATAATTTGCAGGACCCAGGGCAACATGAAAATGTGAAGTCCCTTGTTGAAAAATTATTGAGAATTTCAAGACAATGATAACAGAGCAATAAACCAAGTGTGAGGCCCTTCTGAGTATGGGCCCTGTGGTACTCCAAACTGGCCCTGTTTCCAGTGTCGACATGGTACTGATAGCAGCTGGTATGCGTCCATGTTTGTGGTGGTGATGTGGGGTCTGTAGTGGTTGCTGCAGGGCCATATTGGTAATGTCACTGGGGGGTGGGTGACTGCTGCTGCAGGGACACATTTGTGAGGTTGATGTGCTGGCAGCAGCAGATCCATCAGTACTCAGTTCCAGGAACATTAGTGCAAACTGTCCCTTCTAGTGCTTGGAGAAGGCAGCATCAATGGGCTCCTCATCAGACACTTCTGTTGAGTGGGTATGCACACTTCTTCCCAGCCAACTAACCTCATTTCTGGTTCTACAGCCATCTCACTGATGCAATGAGCTACTAATATCTTAAAAATATAAAGTTTTCCTTTCTACTTCAACAACCAGATTTGGCTTCTGTTGCTTACAACAAAGAACCCCAAGTGATTTGTAGCTTCTGTGTGTTACTAGAGACAGAGCATGTCTTGTAGCAGATTCTCCCAGAGCTCCTATGCTTTAGAGCCAAACCTAACCGAATCCCAATCCCAGCCTTGTCCCTTACTTGCTACAAGATTTATATTCCTCTTATACCAATCAGGATTAATAATGTCTACTTAACATCTTGTGAGAAGTAAACAATAATGCAGGTAAACTGCCTGGCATACATGTACTTAATCAAGTTTAATTTTCTTTCTCTAGACTCCCTTACACTAAATAAAACTTAAGTTTCCCTTTATGAAGGGTGGAGTTAATAAACAAGGATCAGGTATGCCACAGATGAATTTACTATTTGTAAAGAAAATATTGAGTATTCTAAATTTACTAAGGTTGTTTTGAGAATACAAGTAAAATCTACAGAAAACTGAGATGAGATGAAGTATTCTATAAACAATTCAATAAATACTGTTGAATAAGATATATTTCAAGATCAATACGAACATTTCATTTCCTGGACTGATTGGTCAGATGAATATGCATAATATTTCTTAATTTCAGACTGGTGTTTGACCAGTTTTCATGATATTTCATGATGCCTTGTAGCCATGAGGAGATAAGAGATGTGTGCTGGAAGTGACTCAATAAGTGAGGTCCATAACTGGTTAAACACCCACAGCCTGAAGAACAGAGTAGGAATAAAGGAGCAAGGTTTCATCAGGCACGTTGTAGGACAACATCCTTGGCCCTTGTCTTAGTTTGCATACTCTAGAGGAGCAAAAATAGTGAAGCATATACAAATTAAGAGAAATTTACTCCAAGGAAATAGCTCACACATTTGTGAGGAAATGGTTCATACAACAATGGAGGTTGGCAAGTCTCAAATTCATGGGTCAGGAAAAAGGCTTGTTGCAAGGGGTAATGAACTCTAAATCTGCAGTTCAGGCAGGGGGCTGGAGGCTTCTACTGGCTCATACCCCAAGAATCAGAGCTTAGGCAATAAGAAGAGTACAAGGTTGAGAAAAGAGAGCAAGCTTTGCCAGAACATCCATGTATACACTGGAGGCAGGCTAAACTCCCAGGGAAACTCCCCTTTCAACTGATTGGCTGCTCGTATCAGACCACAAAATGGAAAATGATTGTATAGTATCTGCCAAACCACTGAGAATCATAGCCTAGCCAAGTTGACACATAACATTAACCATCACAGCCCTTTACATATGATTATTATTACTTATATGAGGTCACTTGATACATACTCAAGAAATACATAGTTAAGACCTACTGTAGGCCATGTACATGCTGGGCACTAGGGATAAAATGATAGAAAAATATATAGTTCCTGTCTTCAAGCATATTATAGATTAATGGGGAACAGAAGTCAAGAATACAAATCATTATAATGTAGTTTGAAAAATGCTAGGATTGGCATAAGGGCAGAGTATCATGGGAGCTGACAGGTGCATCATATCACCCAATAAGAGGATCCTAGAAAAAGTGACTTCTCAGCCAAGTCTTGAAGAACAAGAATTAGCAGAACAGAGGAAAGGTATTGTACAGCAGTATGTGCAATGACTCAAAATTGAGATAAAGCATAATCTGTTCCAAGAATTTTATTTCTGATTGTATGTATGATGTGGAATGTGTAAAAGGAGAGTAATGACAGATGAGGCTGGAAATGACATAAAAGAGCTTTAGAGGGTCACTAGTAACATTAAATAATATAATAAAGATCCAGAGAGATCCCAGAAAACCAAATGATAGACTAAATACAGAAAGAAATTTAATAGGGATAAATGCAAATTTAAAAACACAACTACTCAAGTACAGGATGGAGATATTTAAGAGCATGTGAAAAAGGTTTATGGATTTCAATTGATTATAAACTTAGTATGATTCAAAAGGATGAAGGAGTAACCCATGAAGCAAACAACTTCAAAATCCAAGTGCTAGAGAGAGAAGTCAGAATTTCACTTGATGGTATGACACTTGCCCCACAAAAGCTGAAATGTTATTTTCATTCAAACTTATGTCCTATTTTTCAAAAGTTTATTTCCCCTAAATAGTTGCTTTTACAACTTCTTACATAAAAAAAAAAAAAAGTATCACCAAAAGATTTTGTATGTCATTTTTGCAGTTCAAATTGCACTGATTTACACCCTAACACAGGCATAGCCACATTCTGACTGTTAAGATTGAAAAGCTGTTCTCTGTGCATGCCACCATGGGAACCCGATTCAGTAATCAAAGCTCCATGCTTTCTGTAAAATGGACTCAGATTTTCCCTCCAGCTGTACAATATAAAACCCCGCAGACAACGTTTTTAAATTATCTGTGAAAAGTATAAGAACGTTTTCCAGGCCCTACAGAAAACTATGCTTTCAGACAATAAGACACTTTTTTTCATAGTGCTAGACTGAAAAAGGCACTATAGGTCAAAGTCTTTTTACTCAGAAAGCACATATATTCATTCACTTTAACTTCCATTTGAGAATGAACCACAGCAGTGGTGACCTACAATTTCTTACAGACATATTTATCCTGAAAAGATCCAAAAAGGGCTTTATACTCAGCATCCAATATCTACTCTTCTATTGTAAGAATTTCAACTTTGATGTGTACTTTCTCCAGCTTATGGATGTTCTTTGTGATATTCACTTGACTTTGATCACCAGTTTGATAGTTCTGCCTCTATTGCAGAGAATCTTCTTCAGTTCAGAAATATACTGTTAAACAGAAAATTGTAATAGAATAGTTAAAGCAAGGCATTTTCTTAAGCTTATTTTAGAATCCTTAGACAATTTTAAGAAAAAGGATATTTCGAACTTGCTAATTTTTGTGGAAATTTTTTAAAATAATAAACTGATTTGTCTAATGTACTTAGGGAAACACAATAGTTTGACAACCTTCTCTTTCATACAAGGGAATAAGAAGTGTGAGAATGGGGAAGAAAGGAAGCAGGATTTAATATTCCTCTTGAATAGGATGTGAATGCAAAATGAACTTTCTAAAACAAATGAAGGTTTTGTTTTTTTTTCCAGAAATAAGACAAAAATTGGCACAAAGCATAAACAATAGGACTAGGAAATTCTACCTTGACATGCTGGCTCTATGTGATTTCCTTAATTCTATATAATATAAACCATTTAACAGTATTAAAGTTGAATAAAATGTGAAATTACTGATGTGAAGAATTTCTTTCAGTATCACTTAATCAGACTACTTCCATAATTTAGCTATTCACCTTGGCTTCCAAGGCGCTAATGAAAGAAATAGCTTCCCAAACGACAGAGGGGATGGACTCAACACTGTGTCCTTGCCTGCAGGTCACTGACTATAAACGTGGGCAAGGCACTTATCTTTCCTAGACCTAGGTTTGCCTGAAAATAGGTGCTTATTATCTACCTCATGGAACTCTTGTGGTGCAGTGCCTAAGGCATTTGACTGCTAACCAGAAGGCTGGCAGTTCAAACCCACCAGCCACTCTGGCTCTGTGGAGGGAAGATGGGGCAGTTTACTTCCATAAAGATTTACTACCATGGAAACTCAACGGGGGTTGCTGAGTTGGATTTGACTCCATGACAGCGGGTTTGGTTTCATTATCTACCTCACATATTATATTCATTGATAAGGAAAATATTTATTGAGAGCACATTATGAGTTAGTTAAATAGATACTAACCAATCAGTTGTCTTCTAGTCAATTCTGATTCATAAGCACCTTATTAGGACTCAGGGTGATCTCGTGTATGTCAGGGTAGAATTGTGCTCCATTGGCTTTTCAGTGGCTGGTTTTTTGGAAGCAGGTCACTAGGCCTTTCTTCCAAGGCACAGCTGAGTGGACTCAAACCTCTAACCTTTAGGTCAGCAGCTGAGAACATTAACCGTTTGTACACCCTGGGACTCCACATAGATACTAGAAATTCAATTAAGAGTAAGAGAAACATGATCCCTTTCCTCATGGAACTTACTCTATAGTGGAACAAGAAAACGAAAAAGCAGAATAATAAATGAAACAACTACATATCATAATGAGCACTATACAGGATATACACAAGGGGTAGAGACAGAGAATAAGATAGGGAGCCATGTGTATAGAGTATCAGTGCTACAGTAAAGATGACAACAAAATGAGATCACAGATTTAAAGCACCTAGCACACAAAAGGCATTCAATAAATGGTAAAAAAAAAAAAAAGCTCTTTGCTGTCGAATCATTTCCGACTCATAGCAACCCCTCCTTGGGTTTCTGAGGAGGTATCATCACTACAGAAGTAGATTGCCCAACCTTCCTTCTGAGGAGTGGCTGGTGGATTTGAACCACCAGCCTTCTGTTTAGCAGTCAAATGCCTTAGGCACCACACCACCAGAGCTTCCAAATAAATGTTGTTGTTGTTGTTATGTGCCGTCGAGTCAGACCTGACTCATAGAGACCCCTCCTTGGGTTTCCGAGTTAGTGTCACTACAGAAGTAGATTGCCCCATCTTCCTTCCAAGGAGTGGCTGGTAGGTTTGAACCACCAGCCTTCTGGTTAGCAGTCAAGTGCCTTAGGCACTATTATTGCACTGTTTCCGAACAAGATCTGGAGAAAATTCTGTAGTAAAAGTAGGTAACAGTAAAAATTTAGAGCAAGTATGACAGATCATTTCAAAATTTCTCCTTCAAGTTACCTAGACAAGCTGGATAAAATATAACAAACATATTTAATTAAACATGTTTAATTAAGCTCATTTACAAAATAAAAAAAAGTAAGGGAAATTCCCAAAGGTCAAAACTAGAAAGAAGGCTGTAACCCAGAATTGTTGGCTTACACTGAAAACTCTCCTCAAATCAATTGCCAATAAACATTTTTGTTATGTGTTTTAATAGCTGTTTGGGGACTGGAAACAAGACTTTGATCTGCACTCAATAGGCATTTGGAATTGAAGTCGCCACATTAATACTCACCCGCAGTGAAAGAATAGGATAGACTAACGCTGGCCACACACCAGCAAAGAGGGAAGACTAGAATTGCCTGTTTGGGCCCAGATTCTGGGTGTCTGAAAATAAAGATCTGCTCTGAAAATTTTTAATTACAGGCTTATTGTCATGCTGTTGGGATTAAAATTTAGTCTCTGGTTTTGGAAACTCCAAAACAAGAAATTAACAAATAAAGGTCAGGCAAACATCATCATCACAATCCAAAATTTAAAAAAAAAAACAAAAAAAACAGAAAACAAGCCACATGTGTAAAAGTAGACATAAGAAATTAAGTATTCAAGAACTTCAGCTATTTGAAATGTCAGAGAATACAAACTAAGAAGGAATAAAAGGAGCTTATAAACCAAAACCAAACTCACTGCTTTCCAGTCGTTTCCGACTCATAGCAACCCCTCCTTGGGTTTCCGAGGAGGTATCACTACGGAAGTAGATTGCCCCATCTTCCTTCCGAGGAGTGGCTGGTGGATTTGAACCACCAGCCTCCTGATTAGCAGTCAAGTGCGTTAGGCACTATGTTACCAGGAAACCAAAAATAAAACTCTGAAAAAAATTACAATCACAATGAAGGAGAACACAAAAAAATTAATTGGAAATGAAAATTAAACTGAGAAAGAGTGTAGGGAGATGGTTGACTGTAAAACATATTGGAATTGTCTGGAGGATGTCCAAAAGTATCTCTAACAGAGTGAAATTTATAAATTGCAAATTTTTAAAGGTTTAGGATGGAAAGTAAGCTGTTGGAATAGTCTCTTCTTTAGTGAAATAAAGAACGTTATGCTTTTAATATAGTAAATAGGATGCCTGAAGAGATCTTAGGCTTTCGTTAGAATTATCTTATTCAGAAATGAAACAGCTATTCAATTTACTATTTTGAACAACAATCACTTTTCAGAGAGCCTCTGTTAGAAAAACGCTTCACAAAATTTCTATCTTGTTATTCCATGTATATGGAAGGATTGATTGGGGGTGTCCAAAAGAATCAGTTATATAAAAAAAAAGTGGATGTATATAACAAGATGATACTATCATTTTGTTCTCCACTTGAATATCTGCTTAGAAAGTGGTCTTGCTTTTCAGATCCCATATGAGCCTGAGAGGAATGAGATTGAGGGGGAAAAAGCAGGACTGAGAGAAGGGGCAAAAGTAAAGAAGCCAGCACTTCCATAGTGTGGCGATAACATATGACTTACCTGTGGATCTCATGGAAACACAGAAAGTACTTGAGCTTGAGTCATCTGAGCAGTACTGCACCCAAGGGAGCCATTTGCCAGGAAAGGGGGCCTCAGCAGCAAGAGGTGGTCATGGGCAGAGGCTGATGTGGAACCATGTATACCACCTATGCAGTGTGGAGGCCCATAAGAAAAGCCAGCCAGCATTTGCACCCGGGAGGGCATCATCTGCTATCAGCATTACCAGAGAAGCAACAAGGAACAGCAATCTCACCCAGAGAAAACGAGGTGTTTGTCCTTTTCCCTCATCCTTTCTCCATGCTGCAGACAGAAGAAAGAAGAGTAACTAGTCTTAGCTGCACTGGGGAGAGTTTTGAATGAGATGAAATGGAAGTGCTAAACTGGACTAGGCTGTTTTTATAAGAGAAAGTCACCAGGAAATTATGACACCTGCCTAAGGTGTTGCTAGGAAATTGGAAAGTAGAATTTGACACAGGATTACTAAAATGGTTTCCCCATTTATTCCACACCTCAATAATAGAGTTACAATTAAATGAAAAAGCAGAAAAAACAATACAATGCTTCGTTTTCCCCAGTTGAATTCAGATTTGGATTTTCTACATGCCATTGAGTCTATTCCAACTCATGGTGACCCCATGTGTGTCAGAGTAAAACTGTGCTCCATAAGGTTTTCAATTACTGATTTTTCAGGAATAGATCACCAGACCTTTCTTCCAAGGTACCTCTGCATGGACTTGAACCTCCAAACTTTAGGTTAGAAGCTGAGCATGTTATTTTGTTCTCCACTTGAACATCTGCTTAGAAAGTACCACCCAGGGACTCCTAGACCTGTTGGAAAAGGCCATATACTTACAGATTGACATTTACAATCTACCTTAGGATCGATGGGATATTAGGTGCCAGCAAGTCAGTTTCAACTCATAGTGACCCTACCTATGTACAACAGAATGAAACACTGCCTGGCCCTATATCATCTTCATAATCATTGCTATGTTTGAGGTTATTGTTTTAGCTACTGTGTCAATCCATCTGGTTGAGAATCTTTCTTTTTGTCTCTAACCCTCTACTTTACCAAGCATGACAGGATATACAGGTATAAAATTTAAACAATGCAAAATACTTCACATAGCAACAAATGATTAAGGGCTGGATGAGCGAGTGGCACAGACGATGAGTTGAGAGAAGGAAAAAACCTGTGGCCTACCCAGTGAACCTACAGGGATGGCCTAAGCTGGGCCTGGAGAGATAGATATAATTTGCATTGATAAAGAGGAGTGGGAAGGATTTTACAGATGGAAAGGGTGGTGTGAGCAGACACAGAGATGAAAATCATCTACCTGGCTGCTATGGAATTCACATAAGGGAGCAATGGGACATAAACTCGGAGAAAGAGTTTGAGGTGAGATTTTTAGAAGCTTTGACACATCAGCAAAGAGAATTCAGGTTTGATTGGATAAGTAGTAAGAAAGCATTACAGTTTTTAGCACAAAGGCTTTGAGATGACTGACTGTTAAAGAAGGACTGGAGAAAGAAGCATTAGTAAAGGAAATAAACCATTTATTTTCCAAAAGAGTAAGACAGTCAGAAGAACTGACTCCCAAATACAAAACCCAACAATCATTTACATTAAAAAGCTGTGAAACACATACAGCACCGCGTTATCAGTGAAGGCAAACATGGGGTGGGTAGATGGGTGGACAGGCTGAACTATTAGGTATGTCTATGCAGTAGGGAGTGTACCCAAGACCATGTATAGGGTTTGCAGACAAGAGTTCTACAAGTTTATTTGTATGTTCTGTAAGAATTCCCAGGGGTATAGCAGAGCTGACAAGGACAAGGTTGTAGTCACTTCTTGGTCACAGCCAGCTACCCAGAGGGACCAAGTAGTTGAACCTGTGGGCTCGGGATCATAGTAACAGGGGACATCAAGCTCAAGTGGCATAACATACTGCACAAAAAACATCGTTCCACCTCCTACTTTGGCAAGTAGTGACTGGGATCTTAAAAGCTTGCAAGCAGCCACCTAGATTCAACAATGGGTCTCTCCTCGTCCAGAGCAAAGAAGAATGAAGAAAACCAAAGATTCATGGAAACAATTAGTCCAAGTGACTGGTACACCATGCAATCCTCAGCCTATATGACTACTGAGACCAGAACAACTAGATGGTGCCCAGCTACCATTGTCAACCACTCGGAGGGGGATCTATGCAGGAGATCCTGGATAGAGAGGGACAACAATGTGGAACAAAACTCAAAATCATTTGAAAAAAAAGGGGGTGACCAAGTTTGCTCGTCTGATAGAACCTGGTGGAACCAGAGACTATGGTCCCTAGCTGCCCATCAGGTCTGGAATGGAACCCACACCTGTGGCTTCCAGCCAAACAAAAGATAGGCGTAAGAGTTGAACATGTACCTGAGGTAGATACATTCCTTAGAGAGAACAATCATGGGAGAAAGAAGGGCTGTTTATGCACAGGGAGGCAGCTCAAGGGGCAGGAGTGCATGTAAGGATAGACAGAGGGAAGAGGTAACTATTGGGAGGAAGTGGGAGAGGAGCTGTTGCACTGTGGTAAATTGTAGTCAATGTCATGAGACAAAATGTGTGTGAACTGCGTACGGAAAGTGAATTTGCTCTGTAAACTTTCACCCAAATGACAATAAAAAAATTTTTTTTTAAAAAGCTGGTAACTCAGGTAACCAAGTTTACATTAAGAAAAACATGTAGTAAAAGATCACTTTTTCATATGATTATAATATTCACAAAGGGCTGATGTATCTTCAGACACTAGCATGGTGAATATCAGGGATAAGATCATTCAAGGCTTTACTAGTTGAGAGACCAAACCCAGGCAGGGTGACTGCCATTTTTGGCTTTTGTTAGAATGCTACATGTTTTTCTCTGTGGTATGTGAAGGGCTTGATCATGTTGGAAGCAGGGCAAAATATCACTTTCTGCTTCTATGTGATCAAAGTGGAATTCAGGGACAATAGCCAAAAGGCTATCTAGGCCTGGGCTGCATGTTTTTTCCAGCTTTAGCACTGAGACAGTGAGGCAGAGAGGGATTCACTGACCAGCTCAATAGCATATTATATAATAGAGGTAGTGTGGAATTGATTAAAAAAAAAAAAAAAAAGTTTCAGCCTGCTTTCCAGCCCTTCTCATTAGCCTCTTGAACCATTTTACTTCTCTTTCAATAGCTATCAGTGAATTAATTCAAGTGTGGGTGTGTTTTGGAGTTACTATCAACAAGACAAATGATTTAAGTCTCACAAGCAGGGTTTATAATTCAATTATTCTTAATTAAGCAATGCTAACCTAAGGAAGAATCACCCTGCAAGATCTTTGATGCCTCCCTGGATGTATCAGCACTATTATCAGTACATCTGCCTCCTTTATTGCTAATTCTGAAATATCTGACTTAACTCTACTTTTATTACATTTGGTGGTTTTCCCCCTTGAACCTTGAATGTGCAATTGGTATCCCATTATTGCACTCTTATTCTGGCCACAGAGAGATGGGAAGTTACAAATATTCCTCAGTGGTATCATACTGATTCAGACATTAGGAGATTCCCATTATTTCTGCTACCTGACTCCATCTGCTTCCATGGTAATGCAAGGAAGTGCTGTCTAAATTCTTGACTGTGTTTATTATAAACTTTTTATTGTTCACTAATCATTCTGCATGCTAATGCATGCTATTTCTCTCATGGATGCTATAAATTATAGCATGATTTATAAAGTAGACAATTATTTCCATATGTGCTACCCCAAGAACAAAATTCAGAACTTTTCAAACCTTCGCTTGGGTCACACAAAGGTTTTTTTTAAGAAAAAAAAAATGTTGAGTGGAATTTTTTCTATTATCCTGATATTGCTGTGAATTTAGTTGCCTTAGCCGCTCCTCCGAAGGAAAATCTGGCAATCTGCTTCCGTAATGATACCGCCTCAGAAACCCAAGGAGAGGTCACTGTGAGTTGGAAACAACTCGATGGCAGTGAGTTTGGTGTTGGTGGTTTTTTTTTTTTTTTTTTTGAGTATACATGGGGCCATCAGCCAAAATGTACCCACAGCTCCTTAACTGTACAATTTTAGTTATGTGTATAGGCACATGTATACAACTGCATCAGAACAATGACTAAAGGGAGAGGCCCAGTAGGAGGTGCTCTCTGGGCTCTGGTAATTTCCACATCTTCTCACCCCTTTAAGCTAAGAAGTGGTAACAGCTCTCCATTGCTATGAACCCTGTATTAGCCCATCATCTTTATTGTTTTCCCTCAACCTTGAATTTGGTTACTGAATTTGAATGTACCATCCATATCCTCCTACAATCCTGATGACACATTCCCATTCTTTCAAAGTTTCTTACTAAAAATTGACTTGAAAGCTAACTTCAGTTATGGTTTCTAGAAAGGTCTGAATTGCGAGGTTCATAATTTTCCTGTTTTCACACTCCAAAATTTGTTTCCTTTCTGCAGTATAAGTGATTTGTGTTCTTCAGCTGCTGGTACCGCCCGTTAGTCTCTGCATCATCTCAAAGTGGCCTAACCTACTGCTCCTTCCAGAAAGGGGCCGCCAATGCAGCCAGCAAGTCTCTGTCATTTCTCCTTCCCTTCCAGTCCTGTTGGGCATGCCCTGGGACTTCATCTGATGTCAGGGCTATCACAATTTAGTTTAATATTCTAGACACTGAAGATACAAAGATGGCTGAAATATGCTCATGTTTTCTAATTTTTTTAAAACAATAATTTTTCACAACCCAAATGTAAACGAATACTGTCACATAGAATGCATTGTAATACGCTAGTCATAACCTGAATTATTAAGGTAACCAAAAACAAACAAACAAACAAACAAACTTACTGCCATGGAGTCAATTCCACTCACAGCAACCTCTCCTGGGTTTCCGAGGTGGTATCTCTACAGAAGTAGATTGCCCAACCTTCCTTCCGAGGAGTGGCTGGCGGGTTTGAACCACCAGCCTTCTGGTTAGCAGTCAAGTGCCTTAGGCACTAAGCTACCAGAGCTATATCTGATAATAACCAACAATTCCACTGAGTCCAGTCACTATGGCCATCACTCCTTCCTAGAGGTCTTCCTTCTTAGTTTTGTAATAATACATTGGAGGAAACATGATACATTTTAATGACAATTTATTAAAAATCTTTGTATAATAGAAGGTTTAACCAGCACTTCAGCATGAGCTTTCCTGTGGTTTCAACCCGGTGCTTCCCTCCTTCACACTCCAGCCTAAACATCCAATAAACTGTCCTCCAAAATGAATAAATCCTTTAAATGGTATGCTATATGCAGCCTTTAAAATGATGTTAAAGATCTATAATGACACTGAATATTCTCAAGGTTTTAAGTGAGGGATTTGTACAGAATATTCTGTAGAATATGAATTTATAAACACACACACATATAAAATACATATATGTCAACTTTGTTAACCTGGGAACTATGCTTTCCAGAATCCCCTTCTCTGTAAGGCTGTGAGTTAGACTCAGCAGCCATTATGCTCTGAAGGAGTTTTCAGTTAGATACCATGACAGACAAATACAGAGATGTCTAATGGGTTCTACCTTATACTCCCTCTTCTCCATTCCAAATTCAACTTTTCTTCCTGACTGCTGACCTGGCTAAGCCGCAGAAGCCCAGCCTCCCCTAGTGAACCTGCCAGTGTGGCTGTGGAACCCCACAGGACACAACTACATGGAAGCAACAATTCTCATAGACCTGACACAAGCTCCCCCTTTGTGATGGGATATGGTTGACTTCTCACAATTTCCCTGTGAGCTCCAACTTGTCCACCCATACTGGTGCTTCAGGAGAACTGGTTAATAGCTTTCTCTGATTTCTAACACCTCCTCTCTTCCAAACTTCACTTCCCCAGTTTTCCCCCAATATAAGGTCTAATTCCTATTATCAGTCCTTTATTCTATAACATTCATGATGACCGTGTTTCCCGACTGAACCATGACTGATACAATATATGTATATGTGTAGAAATATGTCCGAAAAGTTACGTACCAAATGTAAACCCTGGTTCTGAGTGGAATCCTTACGAGGTCTTTTTTTTTTTTTCTTTTTTACCTGTTTAATTTTTTTTTTTTAAATAATGAGGATGAATTGCTAAGTTTCAAACAATTAACTCTATTTACATGACAACAACTATTCTTTCCTATTTGTTAAACAGTAATTCTAGTAGGAATAAAGGAGACAAGGGCTGGCATCAAATAAGACACTCTTCTTTGATATATGCAGCTTAAAGTACTCAATTTATTCCCTGGGACAATTTGGGCATCTCTGAAATAATACGGATTTTTTTTTTTTTAAGGAGAGAGATCATACAATTACAAATTTTCAGACTCCACGTTTCTTCATTGATTCTCTTCCCACCCTGGAAAGATACATACAGAAATTTGAACTTACAAAGGAGGAGACACATAGGACATACGAGTCAGTTAAAAATATCATAATAAAAATATGATACTTAATGTTTTTCTAAAACCATCCCAAATAAAGATCAAGACATTTATGAACATACACAATTTCTGCATATATTTGGTCAGCTTTGGTGTGTGTATGGGGAAGCATTGTTAGGGCTGGTTTGTTGCTTTTCCAGGGCAGGTTGATTTTCTGTAGGCAAACTGAGCATGTGTTTGAAATATTAATATTATAAATTAATTTCATAGGTGATATTTTAGTTAAAAAGTTTGACAAATGATCAGTAGGCTTGCCAATTGTTTAATAATGAACGTTTTATCAAATGAATCTGTTGTGTGTGATACATAATTACAGAGCTGTAGGTATGGTGTTTAATTATCAAAAGTAAAAGTATGAGATAAATTGGCTTCCTGAAGCATTGAGGGTAGTGAAAAGTACAATACAGCAGCCAAATAAACCGCCCAGCAGAAATGACTTAAAATGGTATTAAAAGAAAAACCAAGAGAAAATTCCTTAGGGAATGAAAATTAAATAATTCAATCACTAGAGTACTTCCTCCTCCTGACCCTCCCCACCTCCCACAAATAGACAATATAGTAACGGAAAGAAAGAACAAAAAGGAAAACAAAAGGATGCATATTTTTTTGCCTTATGGTTAAGAGCAAGAATACTGAAGGCTGGTCTTGCCTCAGGCAAACACATAATCTTTCTCAGGTTCAACTTCCTCGTCTATAAAAAAAGGATAGTTTTAAATCTATAAACAAAGATACTATCTAACTCCCAGAACTGTTGTAAAAATTTATTAACATAATAATCACAAAATATCATATTTGGTTCTTAATTAAGTACAAACTATTAGAAAAGATTTAACTACTTGAATAAACCATATTTGCGAGGTAGGGTAAAGGGCTTTCAGGAAGTAGACAGAGCTGAACATAGCCAGAGTTCAGCTAACCAAGTCTTTTCATGTAATCACTTTCATTAAAAATGTACAGATAATAGAGAAGTTATAGATAGAAAATAAAAACTCCTTATGTTAAAAACAACAAATTTCTGAATTAAACATAGTGAGCTGGACTCAAATATTGACCTTTTCTTCTCTGCTAAATGATAATTAAGCAGGAGAGGCATAAACCCCAAGGAACAAAGAAAATAGGAAAAGAGGTAAAAGTAGCCATAAAAATTTGAAAGCTGGAAAGAAAATGAACAAATCTTTTCTTTGCTGAAATGTAAGAAGGCACCATAATTTACCTAGCCATTTCCCTACTGCTGGACATTTAGGTTGCTCTGTTTATTACAACTGTATTTTAGATTAATATTTGTGCATGAATCATCAATGATTCCCAAAAGTGGAGTAAGTAGATATGGGTCATACCACCTTCACCGACATCTACAGTTGCTGGATATCAGACTCACCAGAACCTTGCCAGCACTGGGCTTCCTTTCATTGAAAAAAAAAAATAAAGAAAACTTTCATTAGATTTTTAAAAATTGACGACTTCTAGTTTAATGTGAATCTCTTTCACTATCAATGAAGTTAGGCATTTTAGAATAGAACATTACTTAATGTCTTTACAAATAAAATAGCCAGAGATCAAATCCTTTCCAAATTCACAAAAAAGACTGTAATACATCTGTCAACTAAAATTCATTCATTCAACATATTTGAGTGTCTACCATTTAGTACAGAGATACTACAGCAGTAACAGAAATGGTTTCTGCCTTTACCAAGGTCACATTCCAGAGCTGCACTGTCCAATATGGTAGCCACTAACTACATGTGGCAAGTTCAAATTAAGACAGGCTATATGTGTAAAATACATGCTTAATGTGAAAAAAAGAATGGAAAATATCTAATAATATGTTGATATTGATACATGTTCAAATGATTATATTTTATATATCTTAGGTTAAATAAAATCTTGTTAAAACTAAATTCATGTGCTTCTTTTTCATTGTGGCCACTATAAAATTTAAAATTACACACATGGCTTGGCTTGCATTATCTACTGGACAGCACTGTTCTAGATGAGTAAAAACCTCTTTTAAAATTTAACTGGTCCTATTAATATATTTAGGAGCTCTGGTAGCATAGTGCCTAAGGCACTTGACTGCTAACCAGAAGGCTGGCGGTTCAAACCCAACAGCCACTCCTCAGAAGTAAAATGGGGCAATCTACTTCCGTAGTGATACTGCCTCAGAAACCCAAGGAGGGGTCGCTATGAGTCGGGTCCGACTTGATGGCACATAACAACAACAACAACAAAAACATTAATATATTTTAAATGCTAAAGAATAGTGGACAAAACATAGGCAAATTTGGAAGTGAACTTTTGTTAAACTCCACAAATTTTTTAAAAAACTTAACAACCATCAATGAAATAAATAGAAAAGTTTAAACGAACAACTTGAAGTTATTCCCAGGCATGCCAGTCTCACAAAATACAGCTATTGCTGTCTATGTATTAGTGCTATATTGAATTTAAACTACAAAAAAATGTTACCTTTAATTGAACAATAAATACAGAACAATCTGATATTAACTTTGATGTTTGAGGTATACTATTCACATATTGATACTATTTAGATTAAATCAAAGCATACTTAACTAGAAAAATGGAAATAGTAGCTAATTACTACTTCCCTATCAAGTGAAAACTCATTACTTGTACTTTTGTATTACAGAAGTCTGTGTACCAATCTCTACTTAAGGATACTACTATGAAGTAATAATATGCAGCTATAAGGAAGAATGAGTTGGCTAATCCATTGACAAGGAAAGATGTCATGATACATTATAAGAAAAAAAGACAAGTTGTAGAAGACTGTGTATAGAAACAGCCATTTTTAGAGCCACACTTGTATTCATGGGCATAGAAAAGACTGTGTGGGTGTACACCAAATGTAATAACAAAAAAAAAGCAAACTCACTGCCGTCAAGTCAGATCCGACTCATAGTGACCCCTCTTTGGGTTTCCGAGGCAGTATCACTACAAAAGTAGATCGCCCAATCTTCCTTCTGAGGAATGGCTGGTGGGTTTAAACTGCAAGCCTTCTAGTTAGCAGTCAATGCCTTAGGCACTACGCCACCAAGAGGGTCTTTTACTGTTTTCTTCATAGACTTTTAATTCTTCTGTATTGTTTGAATTTTTGTTTCAGTATTTTGCAATTTATTTTTTTTAATTTATAGTAATTTAAAAATACAAAGATTGCTAATAAAAATTCATTTTCATCACAAATTCAAAGAAAATTTTAAATTCTCCTTGGAAGCTTGGTCATTACCTCAACAATCTTATAAAACTCATTTGTGATTGTGATCATACTGTATAAGATAATGAAATGTGGAAAAAATAAGAACTGTTAAGATCTTAACATTATAGAGACTTTTTAAAGCAAAATTAAGGTTATTAGTAGCTCACATATAACCCCTCCACAAAGTCCATGGCTCAGAAACACCGCTCTTTTCTAGATATGAAATTTGATCTCCCTGGAAGTTCTAGGAAATATCTGGCCCAGTAAAATAACCTACCCCCCCAACTGTCTCCCAAATACCCTAGCCCCTATTGCTCCACCTTCTTCCATACTACTGAACCGTGATGTCATTCCCCATTCTCTAAGGAGCCTCTTTTCTCAAAGGGAGGCTATTTCCAAATTCAAGGGGTAAATCTTCATGGCCTGAGTCAATCATGATAGCTTATTCTCTTTGCAGAATGACTGTCTTAGTCATAGGCATTGCTTTGGCTATGTGGGGAAGTGAGAGGAAGCTTTCTCTTATAAAAAGGGCCCACATGGTTGTCTGCCTCTGATTATCATCTGTGACCAGTTAGTTTGGGAGACTATCAGGGATCAAACTCACATGGTGATAATGGTAGTGGAAAGATCAAAGGTACCTAGGTTCTTCACAGCAGTGTTTAGCTGCTCAATTAGCCAATCCGTTGACTGCCCTCCCTCTAGACTCGTTATTAAGGACTCTGTCAACAAAACCCTCAAAATTCTAAAACTGCTGCAGACTTCTACAGTAATGAAGACAAATGATTTTGGGGAAATTAAATACTTATTGGATAAATGTTTACTTCATAGTAACAGCAACACTCAGGCTCTCAAGAAAAAGATGTCTTGAACCTCCCCAAGACAGAAAAAAGAAATTTTCCATTATTCTCAGGTTAGACTGGAATCTATCTTATAGTCCCCTTAATAAATGTCTAAGTATACACAATATTTTGAGGAAGATACACCTATTATTCCAAAACTATAGTACTTTAGGGTAAAAAGCCATTTAAAGGTAGCAATCTTTGCCCATTACAGCACACCAAAATGCCTTTTTGCAGCTGTAGAATTATTACTACTTAAAATATCATTATTGTTATTCAAAGTGCTTGTGAACAATTTAAACACCTGAAATCTTCTGCAGTTTCTGATTTGGGGAACGGGTACAAACTACCATCCACACATACATCTTAGCAGAATGTTCAATTTCCTTCATGGATCTCCTGTTACAGCATTCATCAAAAATCAGTGGTCCAGTTCTCAAATATTGATGACAATGCATGTGCTCTACTAAATTTTGAAAGGATGCCAACTTTTACAGTAATATTAAAAACTCTGGAAAGATGACAGAATAGGCAGAAAGGCTGCACAGATCCTCTTCAACAAAGAAAAGGAGAACCAATTAACAAAGATACAGAAGATAATCCCAGATCCCTAAGCCTTCAAGGGAAGGATATAGAAGTGGACTAAACTCCAACTAGCAGAATTTGCATGAAAACACTGAAAAAGGAGACATATGGAGCTGTGGTCTGGCAGTGATCCTGACGGCACAGACAGCTTGGATATTGACAAGTGGTGGTAGGACCTAAGAATTAACCTAAAAATTGGCCCTGCTAGCCAGGGGCTCTTGTGGCTGGGAAATAAAAGAGGAAGCAGCGAAGAGGAGGGTGGCTGAGCTGTGGACTTTTGTCTGTCCAGAGGGTGCAGCCATTTTGAATGTTTACAAGCAGCTTGACCATTTTGGATATTTAAAGGGACAGCATTCTCCCAGAGTCCAGGGACTTAAGAACAGGCTCCATTTGCCGGGAAGCCCAAGGACATTCCAGACCTGAATGACTGGAAAGGTACAACATTCCTTTCATTACTCTTATACCCCACACCCTCTTGGTGAA
>NW_006921632.1:13977095-13978549 GCF_000298275.1 Orycteropus afer afer | reverse complement strand
GTGCCCTACCCTGAATTTTTTTTTTTTTTTTTTTAGTTTGTTTGTTTTTGTCTGATTTAAAACTATTATTACTTTTGTCCTTTTTACTATTATTCTTTGTACTTGCCCTCCCAGGTTCTAGTGTAAAGCTTTTTTTCTTTTCCCTGCTCCTGGTTGTAATTTATTTTTTCTTTCTCGTGGTTAACCCAATTCCTTGTTTTTCTTTCTGCGTTTTTCTCATTTTATTCTTCATTATTCTCCTTCTCTACCTTTTTTCTCTTATTGCCCTTTCCCCAGATATTGCAGGGTATTTTTTTTCCTTCTTTTTCCCTTTTCTCTTTTTTTGGTTACTGTTCCTATGTGATTACATGGTGTATTTTTTTGTCCATGTGCTTTAACTTTTTTGATGGTTATTCAATTGTCATTTTAGTCTAACAGAGGGGAGGACAAAAACAGTCCTCATATGACACAACTACACCCATACCGCCTACAGCTTCACTTACTGAGAGCTACCACTTCCTTCTCCACCAATGGGCCAACTATAACCAAGCACCAAGAACAGCCTTTGCCTGACTCACCTTTGCCTGCTCTTCACAGTTAACAGAGATCTAAATACAACAATGCCATGATGTCTCGGAGACAAAAGACCATCACAGTCCACACAAAAAAGCAAGATAAAGTAGTAGAAACAAAGGAGCAGGATACTGACCAAGAACACATCCCTGAGAAAGCAGCAGCATTGGAACTCTCTGACAAGGAATTCAAAAGAATTATATTTAGGTATCTTCAAAGGACTGAGAGACAGACCAAGGAAAACAGCAAACCCTAGATGAATTTTGAAAGAAAATACAAGAACAAAATGATAAAATAAATGAAAAATTAGAAATGATTCTAAATCTACAGATAGAAATCCACAAGATTAATATTAAATTGTCAGAAATAGATAACATATTGAAAGGGCAAAGGAGCAGAATTGATGCAATGGAAGACAGAATTAATGAGATTGAAAACAAATATCTGAATACTTCTTTGGAAAGGGATCAATCAGCAAAAAGATCAAAACAAAATGAAGATAACCTAAGGTTCATGTGGGATACCATCAAAAGGAATAACCTACATGTCACTGGAATTCCAGAACAAGAAGAGAAAAATAAAACCACTGAGAAAATTGTCCAAGATTTGTTGGAGGAGAACTTCCCTGACATGATAAAAGATAAGAATATATCCATTTAGGAAGTTCAATGAACCCCAAACAGGATAGACCCCAAAAGAAAATCAACAAGACACATCATCATCAAACTCATCAAAACCAAAGACAAAGAAAGAATCCTGAAAGCAGCATGGGAAAAACAAAAAGTTACTTACAAAGGACAAACAGTAAGAATAAGCTCTGATTTCTCAGCAGAAGCCATGCAAGCAAGAAGGCAATGGGATGGTATATATAAAACCCTGAAAGAGAAAATTTTTCAACCAAG
>NW_006921632.1:13957768-13971810 GCF_000298275.1 Orycteropus afer afer | reverse complement strand
CCCTTCAAGTCTGGAATTGAACCCACACTTGTGGCTTCCAGCCAAACAAAAGACAGGCATATGAATTGAACATGTACCTTAGGTAGATACACTCCTTGATGAGAACAATCATGGGAGAAAGAAAGGCTGTTTATGCACAAGGAGACAGTTCAGGGGGTAGGAGTGCCTGGAGGGATGGACACAGGGAAGAGGTTAACTATGGAGAGGAAGTGGGAGGGGAGCTGTTGCATTGTGGTAAACTGTAGTCAGTGTCATGAAACAAAGTGTATGTGAACTGCTGTATGGAAAATGAATTTGCTCTGTAAATCTTCACCCAAATCACAATAAAAAAATAAATTAAAACTCTGAATTATTTTTGCACCACATTCAAATACTCTGTGAAGAGATTTTATACAAAGGTCAAAAACTGCTATTTTCCATCACAAAGTCAACTTATTTTTAAAATGGAATATATACTATTACATTCTCTCCACCAATATATACAAGGTGTTGCTATGTATATGTGTGCGAACATGCTCACATACTTAGATTGTACATATAAACCAAACATACTTATAGATTCCTTATCAGTTCTTAAGTTTGATATTAAAATGTCTGATCAAAGACCCTCCATATAGCATTTTTAGCAGTGTATTGTTATTTTCACATAAATGATGCACATGTTATATGATTTTGCAAACCCTGAAACCCCCTCTTACATTAGCTTCCTTATGAGTGCTATGTGCTGTATGCGTGTGCCTGTTACTCAGGTGTGCTATATGCAAAGATACAGTAATCTTTCATTTCTACCTTTTTTTTCCTATATTTTTCAAAGGCTCTCTTTTGTTTGAAACTGAGTTTATGAAATATTATAATGAAATAATCATTTGAAATTACTGGTAGAATTTAGTTGACAATACATATATTTCCATTTGAAAGTAAGTTTGATTCTGGTTTGCGATCAACTTTAAATTGACTAGCCGAGTATGCTAATCTATATTTTTCCCTTGATTTTGTAATTGGTAGATATTTGCATAACATCAATATTCATTTTTAGTTTTTAAAAAAGAAAATTCTTGTACCACCCTTCAGACTTCTGTCTTAAGTTTCTACAACTTAGTTTTAAAGATTTTCAATGAAGACAACAAACATCGGAACATAGTTTAGCCAGACTTTAATAGGCAAAAAATTGTTGCTTTGGCAATGCAGAAAAGGATAACTGCTATAGTACAAATCATGATTTAATATACTTTTATTAAATATTAAAATGCAATAAGGCAATTACTGTTTAAGACACTTGAAATTACATTT
The DNA here is from genome assembly GCF_000298275.1 of Orycteropus afer afer. Taxonomy (NCBI): domain Eukaryota; kingdom Metazoa; phylum Chordata; class Mammalia; order Tubulidentata; family Orycteropodidae; genus Orycteropus; species Orycteropus afer. The sequence continues at coordinate 13,970,520 of NW_006921632.1, read as the reverse complement.
AATAAATAGATAACTGGCCCCACACCTGGCATATTGCACCCCCTACTTTTTTTCTCTATGTACTCTAAGGAACACAAAAAGATACTTTAAAAAAACTGATCAGTGGTCTTTCTAAAAAAAACCTCAGAGGTTCTGATGACTACTAAGGTACTAATTGCTTACAATACAAACTTCTGAAAAGACACAGAATAATTATCTTTTATGGTGTTTCCCTTCAACGCATTTCTGCTATTCCCTGCTCCCTTGAATCCATTCCTAATGGTTCAACTGAAAGTATGCCTATTTAGGAATAAACAGATGTTTAATACATATTGGTCAGGCTGCCATTTAAGACAGGGCAGTGATTCCCAAACCAGGCTTCCCATCAGTATCATCTGGGAAAACTGTTTAAAATCGATCCTTCTCCATCTCTACTTCTCAGTATTCTCACACTCATTCCATCTTTTCTCTTACTCTCCATTTACCCTTCTCACTCTTATTCCCTTTTCTTTCCTCTCACCTTTTCTCACTTTCTCTCTTTTCCTTCTTTTTCTAATCATTCTTTTTATTCTTTGCTTCTTTACTTTCTCTTCCTAAAAATTCCTCCTTATGTAATATAAACAAATTCATACTGGAGACATAATACATGTCAGAAAACATTTAACCTAAGTAAACAGAATGATCAGTACAGATGACAACAGGGTGAAATAGAACTTCAATAGTAACACTGGTGTGGCATTAGATAAGCCAGGAAGAATGCTTTCAAATCCATAGCCTCTTCTGACGCTCATATTCTTGTGAGGTTGGTAGGGCATACTGATTATACTTAAAAAACCTAAGGCACAGAGGGGAAGTTAAATGACATGCCTGAGGTCCATAACCAAGAAGAAAACAGAGTTCTAATTCACAGCCTGTTCTTTTCATTACACCAATAACATCTGACTGGAAGTCACCCAGAGCAATGGGTAAAGCAGAAATATTATTAAGGCTCTACAGTGTCCAAAGATAACTTGGCTACCTTATACATAATGAATTACTCTTCATGGGGGAGGGGGGGAGAGTATGTACTTTCTTAAAATGTGAATCACAGTATATATTTTCTAAAGGATTTCCAGATCTTTTAAGATGGCTACTCCATTCAAGTTTGACAACTTTTTTAAAGTCATTCCACTTTGGTAATACTGTAGCCCAGAGATAGTTCTGAGGTCAGAATTGTTCTAACACACAGATTCAAAGAATATGTAACGTAATTTATATAAACTGCATAGATATACTATGTTCTATGAAAAGAACATTTATACTGGAAAAAAAATGTGATACATTCTACTGAGTAGTCCACTTATAATTCAACCTCATTAATTCTGAGAACTGTACTTCTTGAGTGCTCAAGGAAAAAAATTACCTAGTCTAAAGGTAAATTCAGAAAATTCATTTTAATACTGTTATGCAATTTCTATGATACCCTTAATTTTAGGTAAAACCCATCCTTCAAAGGAGAGTTTTCACTATAGCCCAATTTACAGTAAAATGTCCAGTTAGGTCAGGTCTGAATAAATTAGATGAAGAACCTTTCCAACAATCCACAATGTAGAGTGTGTGACAGTGTAACTAAGCCACAGTACATACGTTAGACCACAGAAGACAGTCCAGTGGGATAAACTATGGACACACTCTACACAGACCCAATCAATCGTATCAGAGCCCATGGGCTGAAGTTCTCCATTCACTGAGGCAATTAAATCTTAAGGAGCTTACTAATAATATAAATTCCTATCTCGTCAGTAACCCTAAGTGCTCACTTCTATATTTCTGAATCATATTTTGTAACCCACAAACTATGCCAAGAGTTGTGGTATCCTAACTTCAAGCTTCAAATGGTCAAAATAATTTCTATTGGTTCCCAAACTCCCAAACTAGCTGACTTCAAAATCATCTGAGGTGCTTGTTAAAAAGAGAGTCATAAACCAATTGGTGGCTTTTTCTGCACTGATTCTAACAAACCACCTATAAATTAGCATATTTGAAAAAGCTGGGAAATTTGCTTAAGGACTAAATATTAGAAGAAACCAAAGGACTATTGTTACTTCTGTTAGGTACAATGTCATTGTGGTTACCAAACTGTTCATATGCAGTGTTCATAGCAGTGAAATAACATCATGTCTGAAGCTTTTTAAGAGATATTTCAGCAAAGAGTAAAAAGGGATTAATGAGGCAATTATGGCAAAATATTGATACAGGTTTCATCTGGATGATACGTGACATCATACTATGCTCTCTACTTTTGTGTGATATCTAAATCTTTTCATTAAGAAAAAGATTTACAGACCTTATCCAAGTTCTAGTATGTCAGAGTCTCCAAAGGATGAAGCCCAGGAATCTATTCTTAACAAGCTCCCTGTGAGAGTCATATAGCCAAGCAGGCAGTGCTGTCATTTGGGAACCACTAGAAACGATCTCATATATATCCTCTAAACGTCAACATTCTAGGACTCACATTTTCTACTCAGAAGGCTCTAATTTCAACACAGTTCATAGGTTCTTGTACTCACCATGGCATTCTGCCAAAGGAGTTATGATCGTACACTCTAAATCCACCTAAGAGTAATAGATTGACTATCAACTTCGTATTCTTGCTCTCCCTCAATTTGCCCCTGATTGATTTGCAAAAGACATGGACTTCTAGACTGATGTTCTCTTTCTGCATATTTGATGTCTCTACAGAGGACACTGGGTTACCATAAAGCCAGTTGTCACTGTTTTCACAGGAGTGGTACTTTTCCTTCATGAGTTTCCCTTCCTATATTTAAGCATTGAAATACTGAAGAGAGAAAAAGATGTTCTTACAGCACTCGGTAAAATGAGATATGTGCCCCCAGCACAGTATAGAATCTAGAGTTATATTAGTTAGCCGGTCAAGAATGCCACAAGATGTAATATTTTTCTGGTTTTCAAGATTTAAAAATAATTAACTGTCTTAAGTGGTGTTCAGAAAAATGGAAGATATGCACATTAACTCAATCAAAACTGTTTTTCTATAAGTCAGTGTTGCAATCATATTCTTAATCCAAATCATTCACCAAAATTTTCTAACATACAATGGCTTCATATATTTGTTACTTCTAAAATATCTGGCAATGCCATTTTGAGGTAGATGAACAAAGTTTAAATGGACCACTTGTTTCTGCTCCATTATAACTAAAACTACTGTTCACAGAAGTGTATAGCTTATGCATTTTGGTCCATCACATTTTCCACCATCATATTAGCATATACTATATCAAGGTTCTCACTTTATTATCAACTTAACATTTTTTGCTTCCAGAATGCCCAGTAAAGCTGAAATTTCTTGCTTAAAATAATAAAAATCTCCCAAAATATGTTTAACAATCTTAGATCTGAGTTTTGGCAAGACAGTTTAGCACATACAAAATGAAAATCAGACACTATATTTCACAAATACGCATACACAAAACCCGATGACTAAAACCCGAAAGTTTCATTGTTCTCTCACCTTCTTATACAGCTGTTTTGAACATGCAGCTTACTTATAATCTAAAAATAGTTTCAAACACGATTGTCACAAAAAAATATTTTAAAACAGAGATGAAATGTATAAAGGCACACATAGATTGTCAATGGTTACATCGGTTACATCACATTTCTTAAGAAACAGAACCTTTTCTGCTCCTGTAAACAAGTTTGTTCTCATACATTTAAAGTGAGGTTAGTGCTGACACAAATTATTGCTATACTCACAGTTCGAGTGTTTTCATTGTGTATGAGGTACATTTCCTCCATCCATATACCCCTACTGTTCTTACTCACTTGAGAATAACAGTCAACAGAAGTCTGTAGTCTATTCAATAATTCAACAATATTTTCATCAATACTGGAATGATAGCAAATAACGCTACAAAACACCAGAGGTCTAAAATGTCCTTAGCAAGGGCCAAGATTTTAACTTACTCATAATTACATGAACATATTGCTCATTTAACCCCATCAGGAAAAAAAAATTATCCTCAAAATGGATAATTAATTCCTTACTGACCACTCTGTCCAAGACTATCCTTTCATACTTATCCTCTGATATTCTTTTAATTCAGTTGATGTAGCAGTCACTAAGAATCATATTTCTTTTGGTGGTCTATTGTAACGGTCTCTTATGCTTTTTGTTAGTTGTTTGATAATTATTTTATAGATTTTTCCACAATATGTATGCACAGTCTTTTGTAGTTCCAGTTCTAATGGCTTTAATAAGGAATGAACCTTGTCATCTTCAAAAGAGCACTAGAGAAAGAGAACAAAAAGACATATAAAAATTTAATTCAGATATTTTCTCAACTTCTTCAGTCAATTTAATATTCATAGACTCCATTGAAATCATCACAAAAAGTACACGCTTAACAAATATTTTTATTGAATTAAACAGACTTATAATCTCACAGTAGAGAGGGAAGAAAGCCATGGTAAATCCTTGGGGGAATCAAAGAAAGTTTTTCAAAGAAGAGGTAACAGGGGTGGGGTATTCCAGACCAAGGGGAGAAGGTGCTGGAAGGCAGAAAGGCCTCAGGATACTAGTATAAGAAGATGACCAACAGTTCTGACTGTATCTGGGATAAAGTAAAGAAAGTCAGATGGGTTTTAAAAAAGAAAATTTCGCCACATAAGATACGCCCACTGGTCTCTATTTGCCTAGAACATGAGAGGAAGAAGGAGATCCAAGAATCAGAGGAGGACATCAACTGCTGGCTTAAACCTCACTTTAAATGTGTGAAAAACCACTACCTCCGTTACCATGACACCGTAAGAAATGGATGGTACCTGATTACCATTAATAATGGTTTTGAACAAGGACCCAACAAATGGAATCCTGGTCAAAAAGAGAAAAAGCATGGAACATAACTTCAAATTCACATGGAAACAGATGTATTAGATCAACTGAGACTGGAAGAACTCTTAAAACTAATGCCCACAAGTAATTTCTAAACCTTGAACCAAAACTATCCCTGGAAGTCACTGTAAAACTAAGTAACAGTTTAGCCCAAAGAATGTTTCCCTCAAGCATAGCACTCTTGTAAAGAATTATCTATGTGAGCATAATCTGACACCAGTTCATCTAAACTGCACAGGAGAACTCTAAGGGGCAGAGAGCCTAAATTAATGGTGATAAAACAATGTAAGTGAAGATCGTGAAAACGTCAACACAACATGAGATATGTAACCAAGGTTACTGGCCTGTTCACGTAGAAAATGTGAATGGATATATGGTTGGTAACATATATTGCCACCTAAAATAAAGAAATCATATAGAAAAAGGGGGAACCATATACCTCACTCCCAGCCCACATTTCAAAAATCACTCGGATAATCGTGTGCAGGTTGGACTGGAAAAGAAGTAAGATAGAGGCATATACTGGGAGGAAAGAGGATGACAGCATAGTTCAGCACTTTCCAAAGAACCCTACCCACCAGGTGTTACAGAGATCCCAAGGGAAAATGTTTTCCTAAGGAAAAACAAATCTTACGTACTCTTGATGGAAAATGACACTGGCACCTGAACAACTCTTAAAAAGTAAAACAGAAAATACACGTGTTGAATGTTGTTTGGCCCACTATCTCCAAAATGTCTTCTGACCAGGGAGTCTTATTTTACTGCAAAATGTGTAAACATCCTGAGGACTATATTTTGGAAAATACTTTAGTAGTGGCTGAGTGGAAATAATTTGTGACCTTAGTATTTTCAACCAAGTATATAACTTGTTAGCAATTAACAACAATGTATTTTCAATTAGAAAGATGAATGGGGCTTGCAAATAGATATGCAAAGTCATGAAGGAAATTTAGAACCTTAGTCTCACACCACAACGATGACTGAAAGTATCACCCAGATAATAATTAGCGAGTCTGTAGGGAGCCACAGCCAATCTACTGAGAATAGAGTATACTTACATACTCATATATAACATGAATTGCATCAGTGTATTGATGCAAAGAGATTCTAATCCTCGATATCCCTTAAGCAAGAATATTACAAGCAATAACTGGATGAAACTATCACTCTTGGAGATTTTTAAAAACCAATCACATATACTGAAGATTTAAAAAAAAAAACACCACCAAACTCAATGCCCTTAAGTCAGATCTGACTCATAGTGACCCCTCCTTGGGTTTCCAAGGCAGTATCACTACAGAAGTAGGTTGCCCAGTCTTCCTTTAGAGGAATGACTCGTGGGTTTGAACCACCAGCCTTCTGGTTAGCAGTCAAACGCCTTAGGCACTATGCCACCAGAGCTGGATACTTAAGGTAATTACCTAAAATTGTTTCAAAGATAAAAAAGGGCTGAGGTTAAAAAAAAAACAGGACCAGGTTTGCTGGTCTGATAGAGCTTGGTGAGACCACTGAGACTACAGCCCCTAGCCACCCTTTAGGTCTGGAATTGAACTCACTGCTGTGGCTTCCAGACAAACAGACAGGCATATGGGGTAAACATTTATATCAGGTAAATACACTCCTTGGAGCAATCAATCGTGTGCAAACAGAAGGGCAGTGTTTGTACAGGAAGACAGCTTGGGGCAGAAGTGCAAGGGAGGTGCAAAAAGGGCAAGGGGGCCACATGTTATGACCTCCTCTAATCCCACAAGAGGAAGACAGAATCACCATCAATAGCCCAAGGGCTATTATTATTGCAAGGCCAGACATGCTGCCTCCCTCCAGTCCTTTCACCAACTGTTCCTCCCAAAGCACCTACCACCTCTCTCCTGGGTTCAATAATTCGCTGCAGTGGCCACACAGAACTCACAGATTACGGGGTTTATTAGGAAAGCACCACAGGCTACAATTCAAGTTCAGGAAAAATGCTCAGCCTCCCTCCCAGCCCACCGTCCCTCAGCCAACAGTCTCTCACAGTCTCTTTCCCAGCAGTGCTGGTCCCTCGGTGTCTCACTCAGCAATGCACGTCTCTTGCGTCTCTTTCCCAGCAACACATGTATCAGGAGCCCGTGTCTCTTTCAGCAGCAGGTCTTCCTCAACCAGCAGTCAGAGAGAGTTCTAGTTCTAGGAGGCCTCCTTTTGAGCTTGGCAGAGTGGCCAAGCCAACCGATCATAACAACAGAATTCTAAGCACCTGAGAGTGAGCCTCCCATAACATTGCATTGTGCCACCCCCAACAGAAATAACCCTGGTGGATAACATTTACAATCAGGAGCTCTTCAGTTGCTCATTCCACCACTGAGTTTACAATGACTTATAGGTAGAAAAGCCACACTAAGTAATTTACTACACTGCAGGAGGGAAGGACACAGGGAAGAAGGGAGGGAAGAACACAGGGAAGAAGTAACTATGGGGAAGACATGGGAAGAGAGCTGTTACACTGTAGGGAATTGCAATCAGTGTCATGACACAAAATTGCCATACGGAAAATTATTTTCCTCTTTAAACTTTCACCCAAATTATAATAAAAATTTAAAAAATAAAAAAAAAAATTTATTCTGCTCATGAAAGTGCAAAAAAAAAAAAAAAAGGAGGGGGTTGAGGGACACTTAAGCTAGAAGACAGTATCATGATGAAAATAAAATAATAATGGCTAACACACACAGTGCTTCCTATACAACAGGCACCATTTGAAGAGCTCTGTGTGTATTCATGCATTTAATCCCACAACAACCTTATGAAATAGGTACTACTATTTTTCCCAATTCATAATGAAGCAACTAATGTAGGAAGAGATCACTTTCTCACAGTTACAAAATTGTAAGTAGCAAGGCCAGGATTCTGCACTGGCAGTCTAATTCCAAAAATCCAAGTCTTTAACCACCACACAGCACTGGTTATCTAAATAAGCAAATGAAACCTTGCCAAGTTAATTTCAAAAATCCTGCTGAAAGAGTAGCTCACATAATGGTGGGAAAATTGGGTAATGGGCTGTGCTGTATATGGTTGTGCCTAAATATTTTTGGAATTACCAGTGGCAATCAGGTAGAACGCACCTTTATCAAATGACACTGCCTCGTAACATTTCAATGTTAACAAAAAACATACTTGAATAACTGGTTGAGAAGTCCATAGGCATGGTTTTTATATACCATGACTAGAGAAAGACTGCCGATTCCCAGGACTACGAAGTACTTGAGATTCAGCTCATTCACTTTAATGTGATGTAAATTACAGTGACTGTGGTTTAAAAAACTTTTTTCCTTTCACTAGAAAAAAATATAGTCTTTTAATGAGTATTTTCCTGAAAAAAAAAAAAAAAAGTGCCTTGTGAATTAGATCTCTTTCTGGTCTAATTTGACACAAGCAATTTGACCTTCAAGGAAGATCATAATCTACCAAAATGTCCATCTATATAAATATAGTCTGAAAACACTGCATTCTGCCATCCACATAAGCTAGCACAGTGCCCACAGAGATGTGCGGTAGGTAACCTGCAAGTGGGTGTTCCCCTTTCCCAGGAAGACATTAAGTGCCGTTACATGACTCCAGGCCTCTTCACATACCACATACTGTGCCTGACCTGTCCTCACCTTTCCCTCTCTCCCTGGTACTCATCATCCCTCACAGCTCAGTCCAAATGTCAGCTCTCCAGATAAACTTCTCTGACACAGTTAATCATTCCCCCTTCTCACCTGCACAGTACCCGATTCCAAACATATAGGAATGTTAAGCTTATGCTTAAGATATATAATTGCCTGCTGAAAGGCAAAGGAGCTCTGGTGACTAGTGGGTAAGGCTTCTGTTTGCTAGACAGAAGGTCAGCAGTTAAAAACCCACCAGCTGCTCGACAGGAGGAAGATGAGGTGATCTATCTCTTGTAAAGATTTACAGCCTTGGAAACCCAGTGGGGGTCACTATGAGCCAGAATCAACTCAATGGCAGTGGGTTTTTGGGGGCTGAAAGGCAAGGAATTAAGCAGTACAGTTGTGATGGCCACAATTAGGCAATACTAGGCATTTTCATGCTTTGGAAGTATGAGACTGGCACCTCAATGCAACAAATGCTGAGTGATAACCATATATAAGGAGGCACTGTGGTAGGGAAACAAAAATATATAAAATAATGATCCCCATCCTCAATCTCCCTTGCAGAGACAGTTATGCAAATATAAGCAGGTTGTGAATTAAATCAAAGTTAATACAAACACTAAGAAATATACAAATTCAGAATGAAATACATGAAATAGAAAACACCTTATGGAGCAAGGACATATTTTGCTCCTATTCTGAATTTGCAATTCTCAAACTTAAAATATTTTTACTCATTCAGCAACTAATATTTAACAAATATTTATAGATTATAAAAACTGATTTGCTGGCAGACAGAGCCATGCATTTACATTTTAAACAGAGTTCACTTCTTTTATAATTCATAGATAGTTGACTGCATTCCATGGCTATGACTAAGCTTCTGTCTAAACTTGCATAATTACCCTTATCTGAATGCAATTCTTTAAAAATTACACTTCTCATTGAATTATAGATAAGGGAATATAAAAACACTAACCAAGAGTACCATAAAAGATTAATTTCATTAAGTTGAAAAATGGATACATATAAGCTGTAGTTAACACAGACCTAAAACAAACACAAAAACCATTAATTCAGTATTTGAAATCATTTTAAAGATAAGATTTATTTTAAAAAATTCGAGTGCATAATTGCTCAGCTTAAAACCATTATTCAACTTTTAAAAGATGTATAAACCAAAGAAAAGTTCAAATAAAACTAGGGAGATTTAGTTCAGTAATAACGGGGTTTATAAAGGCCCAAAAGATACAAACAAAAAAAATACATTTTTATAGGAATGCATTTTCTCACTATGCTGCAAAGCCTTAGACCCCCGAAAGTACTTTTCTTCATTTTTATTACCTTCTGACAACCCATAATAAAGCACTATTAAAATATGATATTGATTTCTGAAGGCATATAAGGCCTACAACATTAAAATGAACATCAACACTATATTTTATAACTCGGTGATATCATGATAAACTAATTATGTAGAAATCTTAGTTGTTAAATTTATAGAACAAGAAACTACACAAAAAAATATATATAAAACTGAGCTTACAATGCTATTAACATTGTCTGCCACCAAGTTTACGGAACAAATTTCCAAGAGAAAACTTCAATTCCTTATCATCACCATAGCAATTCATCCTCATCTCCACTTCCACCTTCGTACTCACCCACCTCCTACCTTCATTCAACATTCCAGTCAACCTATGTGGCTCAACAGCTGATTACCCCATGACTTTTTCATAGTCTTTGAGTCTTTTCTCAGGCAGTTTTCTATTCAGCCTGTTCCTGCTCACCTGGCAAACTCATATTCATTCTTTAGGGCCCACTTCAAATCTAAGCAATGAGCCTTCTCTGACCCTTCAAAGCAAACTTATTATACTCTTTGACAGTCCTAGTACAGTCGGTGTCATACTATATTATAGTTGAGTATTGTTATTCCTATTCCTATCAATGAACTGTACTAGACCAGAGGTTTTTCATCACTAGCAAATAAGAAGAATAGGAACCTAGCAACAAGGGCTTTTAACTCTTCTCCTAATCTTCACATTTCAATCAAACCACACTCCTTTTATTTGTCTTTACTCATTAGCCATATAGTCTAGCAGAACAGAGGGCACATCTATAGAGTGTTGAATGGTGACATGTACCTCTGCCTTGATCTCGTTGAATGAACTGACAGCTCATTAAGCAAAAGTATAAATCTAAACTTCCTCTGGATTTATGTCAAGTCTTGGTCCTCAACATATTCATGAGAATTGTTCAGGGATCAGTCAGGGGGTATGTGAAATATAAACATTTCCCCTGCCAACAATCTTGGGACATAAAAGGAAGACCCTAAGAACAAGAAGAAAAAAGAGAAGGTCCTATCTGGGACAGGGGCAAGGGAAGAGTAGTGTAATTTTTCCCCAAAAGTAAACATAAAGCAAATGCCTACAAGATAAAACCCCATTTACAATACCAGTCTTAAAATTCTTAAGCATAAACTTAAGTTCAAAATGTATATGAAGAAAACTGTAAGACATCGCTAAACGGCACAAATGGAAAGACAGTTCTTGCTCTTGGTGAGGACATCTCAACATCATCAAAATGTCATCTTTCCCTACATTAATATACAAAGTTAATACGCTCTCAATAAAACAGCAACAAATCTTTTTATGAAGTGAAATGACTCGATACTTGTGGAAAAATAAGTATACAATAACTGGATAAACAACGAAAAGAAAGCTATAAAAAGGAAATTGTTCTACTTAATATTAAAATATACTATAAAGTCTTTATAAGGAGCTCTGGTGGCACAGTGCCTAAGGCATCTGACTGCTAACCTGTAGGATGGCAGTTCAAACCCACCAGCCACTCCACAGGAGGAAGATGAAGCAATCTACTTCCGTAAAGATTTACTGTCTTGGGAGCACTTCTCAAGAAGAAAAACAAAGTGAGAGGTCTCATACTCCCAGATCTTAAGAACTACTATATAGCCACAGTATTCAAAACAGCATGATATTGGTACAATGATAGACAGACAGACCAATGGAACAGCATCGAAAGTCCAGATACAGACCCATCCGTCTATGGACAACTGACCTTTGACAAAGGCCCAAAACCCATTAAATGGGGAAGAGACAGCCTCTTTAACAAACGGTGCTGGCAAAACTGGATATCCACCTGTAGAAAAATTAAACAAGACCCATACTTCACCCCATACACAAAAACAAACTCAAGCTGGATCAAAGACTTAAATGTAAAACCCAAAACTATAAAATTCATCAAAGATAAAATATAGGCAAATCTAGAAGCCCTAATTTATGGGCTGTCATAATGTCTAAAATATAGACTGTCAAGCATAACCCAGAATGTGCAGGAGATAGAAGAGAAGCTAGATGACTAGGACCTTTTCAAAATCAAATTCTTGTGTGCATCAAAAGATTTCATCGAAAGGGTAAAAAGAGAACCTACAGATTGGGAGAAAATATTTGCCTATGACATATCTGATAAAGGACTTATATCCAAAATCTACAGAAAACTTCAACACCTCAACACCAAAAAGATAAATAACCCAATTCACAAATGGGCAAAAGACGAATAGACACTTCACCAAAGAAGATATACTGGCAGCCAACAAACACATGAGAAATTGCTCACGATCATTAGTCATTAGAGAGACACAAATCAAAACAATAATGAGGTATCATCTCACCCCAGCAATAATAGCAAAGTTCAACAGATTGGATAGTAACAAATGCTGGCAAGGTTGTGGAGAGATTGAACTCTTGTGCACTGCTGGTGAGAACTGTAAAATGGTACAACCATTACGGCAAAAGGTATGGTGTTTCCTTAAAAAATGAAAATAGAAGTCCCATTTGACCCAGCAATTCCATTACTAGGAATATATCCTAAAGAGGTAAGAGCACACGAACAGACATATGTACACCTATGTTCATCGCAGCACAATTCACCATAGCAAAGAGATGGAAACAACCTAAATGTCCATCAACGGATGAGTGGATAACCATATTATGGTATATGCACACAATGGAATACTGTACTACATTAAAGAACAATGAGGGATACGCAAATCATCTCACAATGTGGATGAACCTGGAAGACATTATGCTGAGTGAAATAGTCAATCACAGAAAGACAAGTACTGTATGAACCCATTACTGTAAAAAGACAAAGAAGCGCAGGGGACATCAAGCTCAATTGGCATAACATACTATACAAAACATTGGTCCACCTACTACTTTGGCGAGTAG
>NW_006921632.1:13942335-13956458 GCF_000298275.1 Orycteropus afer afer | reverse complement strand
ACCAACCACTCAGGAGAGGATCAAATCTGGAGATCCTGGATAGAGTGGGAGGGAAAACGTGGAATATAATCCAAAAAGTCAATAATGACCAGAATTACTGGTCAGATGAAATCTGGTGAGACTCCCAATACTATGACCCTGGAATACATTCTGCGCCTGGAATAAAACTCACCCCCAGGGGCAGGCTCTCAGTCCAATAATTAACAAGATGTACATGCAGACCACTCAACCCAGGATGATGCACCCACATACTCTATGGTAGTACATCCCTTAGAGCAATAGACCATGGGACACCAGAGGACCAACATTCAAACTGAGGAAATGCAGGACAAACAGAAGTGCATAAATATGAGAGGCACAGGGGGAGGGTTGCAGGGTAGGGAGGGGAGGAGACTAGGTTAGGGTTGGACGTGGTGAATGGGGAATGAAACTAAATGTATGCGTTACACTGAATGTAAAACAAGATCTTAAAATAAAAAAAAAAATACACAGTCTAATAAAGTTTGATCTCTAGTGTAAAAAAAAAAAAAAAGATTTACTGTCTTGGAAACCCAATGGGGGTCACTATGAGTTGAAATCAATTCAATGCCAGTGGGTTTGGTTATGGTTTATAAAGCCTTTGTAATAAAAAGAGTGTGGTACTAGTACATAAACAGACAGATTCATGAAACAATTTAATATTTTGTCCACAGAACCCTTCAATATCGCAACTCAAGGCTTGAATTTTTTTTCTTCACTTAATTCCAGAACACTTAATTGGACTCATGGGAAACCTGTACAAAGACCAAGACGTAGTTGTTTGAACAGGACAAGGGGATAATTCATGGCTTAAAATCAGGAAAGGTGTGTGTCAGGGTTGTATCCTTTCACCATACTTATTAAATCTGTATGCTGAGCAAACAGTAAAAGAGAAGTTGGACTACTGAAGAAAAATGCAGCATCAGGATTGGAGGAAGACTCATTAACAACCTAAAATACACAGACCACACAGCCTTGTTCGCTGAAAGTGAGGAAGACTTGAAGCACTTACTGACAAAGATCAGACACTACAGCCTTCAGTATGGATTATACCTCAACATAAAGAAAACTAAAATCCTCACAACTGGACCAATAAGCAACATCATCATGATAAATGGAGACAAGACTGAAATCATTAAGGATTTCCTTTTCCTTGGATTCACAGTCAACATGCACAGCAGCAGCAGTAAAGAAATCAGATACCATATTGCATTGGGCAAATCAGCTTCAGAGGACCTCTTTAAAGTGTTAAAGAGCAAAGATGTCACTTTGAAGACTAAAGTGTACCTAATCAAACCATGATATTTTCAATAGTCTCATATGCATGTGAAAGTTGGACAATGAATAAGAAAGACCAAAGAAAACTGATGCATTTGAGTTGTAGTATTAGTGAATAATATTGAAAATATCATGGACTGCCAGAAGAACAAACAAATCTGTCTTGGAGGAAGTGCAAGAATGCTCCTTAGAGGTGAGAATGGCCAGACTTTGTCTCTCAATGTGGTGTAGTAAATTACATGGTATGGCTTTTCTAGCCATAGTCTTTGTAACTCCCTCTTTGCCATGAGCAACTGAGTAGCTGGTTGTTAAAGTCATCCACCTGGGGCAGCACAAAGTAATCTTCTGGGAAAGTTTACATACAATTCTGATGTTGAAATTGGTTGTTTCCACACTGCCAGGCTCAAAATGAGTCCTTCTAGAGGTAGAAGGAATATCTCTCTGACCACCGGTTGAGACAGATGCACTGCTGAGAGAGAAACTGCCGGCTGAGAGAGACTGAGCATGTTTCTGAACTTCAATTATAGCCTGTTGCTTCCCTAACAAAGCCCATAATCTGTGCATTGTGTGGCCACTGCAGCGAATTATCAAACCCAGCAGAGAGGTGGTAGGTGCCGTGATAGGGACAGGTGGTGTTAAGGTTAGTAAGAGAGCTGGAGGGTGGCAGCATGTCTGGACTCAAGAACAGGCCTTGGGCTGCTGATGGTGATTCTGTCTTCTCTTGTGTAGTTAGAAGAAGTCAAAAGATGCCCCCTCCTTGCCCCTTTAGCACTCATACTTTGATCATGTTATCAGAAGGGACTAGTCCCTGGAGAAGGCTATCATGCTTGGTAAAACAGAGGGTCAGAGAAAAAGGGAAAGACTCTCAACAAGATGGATTGGAACAGTAGCTGCTACAATGGGCTCAAGCATGGCACAGAACTGGGTAGTGTTTCAATCTGTTCAACATATGGTCGCTATGAGCTGAAACCAACTTGATGGCGCCTAACAACAACAAAAAAAACTATGTAAGCATTTATCCAACAATCTCACTTGTAGGAATTTACCCTAAGGATAAAACAAATAAAAAAAACAGTTGCCATGATTTGATTCTGCCTCATGGTGACCCCATATGTTTCAGAGTACAAATGCCCACAGGTTTCATGGCTGTGACCTTTCAGAAGCAGGTCACTACACCTTTCTTCTCAGGAGTCTCTAGGTGGGTTTGAACCTCAAACCTTTCACTTAGCAGCTCAGCGCTTAACTATTTGCATCACCTAAAGATTTGAGATTCAAACCCACTTCGAGGCTCCTGAGAAGAAAGGTGTGGTGGTGGTATGTGCATCACCTAGAGATTCCAAAGGACCTCTAGTGGCCTAGTGTCTAAGGCATTTGACTGCTAACCAGAAGGCTGGAGTTCAAACCCACCAGCCACTCTGCGGAAGGAAGATGGGGCAATCTACTTCTGTAAAGATTTACCACCTTGGAAACCCAAAGGGGGTCACTATGAGTCAGAATCGACTTGATGGCAGTGAGTTTGGTTTTTTTTGGGGGGGGGACTCCTACCCTGAAGATTCATCTCCAAAAACACATATGGTGAGGTCATTCACTGCAGCTATTCACTGAATTATAAATAATTCCAAAATACTGTAAACTACTGAAATGTCCAAAAATAAGACATTGGTTGAATAAACTCTGGTACCTCACAAAATCATCATACAGCAATATGAACACATACATCTCTCCTCTTATGATAGAAACAAGAAACAGACGAGGACAAAGCAGAAAACAATGAAGTTGCTAATCTACATTTTGGGGAGGAGGTATGGAGTGGAAAGACCATTGGAAGCACTGACACTTCTAAGTAAACCATAGTTTTGACTTTTTAAAGTATATTAATATTCTGTTGTTGTTATTAGTTGCCACTGAGTGGATTTTGACTCATGGCAACTACATGTGTGTGAAGCACGGCTCCATCGAGTTTTTAAGGCTATGACCTTCCACAAGCAGATCTCCAAGCCCATCTTCTGAAGTGCCTCTGGGTGAGTTCAAATCACCAACCTAGCAGTTGAGCTATGAGTTGAGAGCTTAATTGCATCACCCAGGGACCCTGCTATTAGTATTTTCTACATACCAAAAAATAAAATTAAATCAACAAGGAAAGGAGAAAAAACAAACTGAAAACACCCTGAAACAAATGAACCCAACTATATTTTAAATGAATATAATAACCACATTGAAGGGAAGAAAAAAATTATTAATCCAAGTAATTTCTGAACACAGTACTGAGAATACACCCTCAATCTGGGGCTAAAGGAGGAGAGAGGGTAAAAACTGGAAGCAAATTCTGAATTCCTGTTAGTAAACTGTGGTCATCTAGAGGGATGAAGGGGTAGGAGGTCACGGTATGAATGAGGCATTTCTGAAATTATTTAAGTATATTTTATGATTTCAGTAAATGAGGAAATGTTGATGTTAGGAGCCAGGATTCTAACTGTAAATGAAAGGAGATCAAAATATACAGTAGCAGAAGGTTAGGAGGACAGATTGAAATTTGAGGCATCAGTGTAAACACATTTCATGTGTGGATGTTTATATTAGGACCTGTTTATATTTCCTAACTCTGTCACTGAATGAGACTAGAAGTAAAGACACTCTTATGATAATAAGTACATTTAGCACACAGAGCCCACTGGAAGAAATGAACACTCTTTGAACAAATGGTCAACTTAAGGGCTAGGACAGGGAAGGTGTAAGATGAGCTCAGAATATATTTCTGGGACAGAAAGTAAGGAGATACAAACACACACACACATACACACACACACACAAAACCATGGGGACATGTCAAAAGGGCACAGGAAGCAGCCAAAAGGGGTTCCCACTGGGAAAATCTAGAATAACTTCCATAATTAAAAGAGAATAATGAATTATATAAATCATAAAAAAAAAAAAAACCAGCAATGTTTTCAAGCAGATAATTAATAAATATGGAAGAATGAAAAGCTCTTCCTTACAGTAGAATGCTGAGTGGCAAGTGATATGTATGGAAGTTCCAGAGATGGACAGTCTTCAGTTTGCAACTACTATAGTAAAGATGGGCGCAAGCAAGAATCACTAAGGGATGCTAAATTTAGGAGGGAAATTCTGATAAGGAGCAGGATCTACGCATGGTTTTAAAACACCTACCCATAGACTTCTTATAAGGGGAAAAAATAACTATGTAAGCTGGGAAATTAGACAACTTGTTGACTTGGAGATCAAAATCATCACCACCAATGAAGGGCAGATAGACAAAGGTGACTATGAATGTGATACATGGAGAGGGACACAAAATCCCTTATATAATATTCTGACCAGGAACATGTAAAGTGAGCCTAAGGAAACATCAGACAAGCCAGAATAAAAAATAAAAGGGAGGGGCTCTAACAGCATCAGTGTCACAAAAGACAAAGAAAGGCTAAGAAACCATTCTAGATCAAAGGATCTAGACTAAAGAGACATGGATGGTAGACTAAAGTATTAATCTAAAGTATCAACATTCAATTTCCTGAAATTGTGGTTAAGAACAAACTGCCCTAATTCTTAGGAGACCAAGAAGTTTTCAGGAGTAAAAGGGCATGAAACATGCAAATAACCCTCAAATGATTGAGGAAAAAAACTAATGTATGTATATATAGTGAGAATCAATAAAACAAATAGTGTAAAATGGTAATAATTGATGAACTTGGGTAAAGAATACATGGAAATTCTTTGCACTATTCTTCCAAGTTCTCTGAAAACTTGTATTTCCATATATAAAACATAAAGTGAAAAAAGCAAATGCTTACATTTCTCAGTGCTTCATAAACAGCTCTAAATGCTGGTTGCTTATCATCATGGTAAACACCCCTGTTACCATGAAGAATAAAGATACCTTCTTCTTCTGCTTCTTGGCAATTGCTTCCATATATACAGTGATCCGGTCGGTAATTCCACTGACATGGAAAAACAAAGAGGCTTTCTATGTAAAGAAAGGGAAAAAAAAGAAAAATATGAAGCAAATTCCTTTAATCCCACAGAATTAACATTCTGCCATAATTTTAGTTTAAAACTACCACTCTTACAAGATTAAAATAATTAAAACAATGTTTGGCATTTAGATCTCTTCCAACTAAATCATATTGAAGAAAATTTTTATTTTATCTTAAACATAAATGGTGATAAATAATGTATATCAAAAACAAATAGTGTATAGTGTTTTTTCATTTCTGACTAAATGCTGTTATTATTACTATTATTATTTTAATGCAAAGGATAAAAGGAGAATACATGATTACCTGGATTATGAAAAAACATGATATTCAATAAATCTTGGTCACCCCATGTGATGTTTAGTTTATATTTTTTAAGCAATGGCATAAGTATATCTCCCCATCGTAGTCGTGCAGTTGTCATATCATTCTGTTGATAAATACATTAGAATAATTATCAGATTTCCAGGTTTAAAATGACAGCATAAAGACAGTTCTTCATTCTTTCCTTAACAATCATTGTGTAATTCTTTTTGTTAGAAAATTAAATGACAAGTGTAACCCTAAATATGAGGAAGGCTGTCCAGTAGGAGTGAGGAATACACCAAAAGAAGATAACTGCAGCAGCATGTAGAAGTAACAGAACTAATACAAGTCAGGAAAGAATGAGAAAGTAGGAGGTAATTCAAGCACTATGACTGTGACATCTTAAAATGCAGATAATTTTAGTACACGTCAAAGCTGAAAATTCAATCTGTTAACATATAAATAAAAAGTGCTTAACGCAGTATCTGACATAGGGTACACTGTCGCTGTTGTGTGCCATCAAGTGGATTCTGACTCACAGTGACCCTGTGTGACCAGAGTAGAACTGCCCTAGAGGGTATGTTAAGCCATAATCTTTACAGGAGCAGATCTCCAGGTCTCTTCTCCTGTGGAGGTGCTGATGGTTTTGAACTTACAACCTTCCAGCGAACAGCCAAACTCTTAACTACTGCACCATCAGGGGTCCTTATATAGTACATACTCAGTGTTAATTATTAATATTGCTACCATCAATGCTATTATTATTATTATTATTAGGTAATATATTATTGAGAACTCTGGTGGTGTAGTGCCCAAGGCATTTGACTGCTAATCAGAAGTTGGTGGTTCAAACCCACCAGCCACTCCTCAGAAGGACGATTAGGCGATCCATTTGCGTAGAGATACCACCTCAGAAACCCAAGGAGGGGTCGCCATGAGTCAATTCAACTTGACGGCAGTTAGTCAGAAGAGATCAATTAAAATTGATAAGTTAAAAAGATATATACGTATAAAGGTAAAAACAAAAAACAATATGCTAGGCAAAAATCAAGTCATGGGTGGGAAACATGGAGTACGTAAGTAGAAATGCATTAATTTTGTGTCTGTTTATAGTATGTAATTCTCATAGAGAACTGTCTTCTTTATAATGTTGGATTCTCCTATCCAAAAAATTACTGTCTTTCTATTTTAGTCTTTATTTGTCCTGATTTTTAAAGATTTTTTTTCATATATATCTTGCCAATTTCTTTCAAGTTTGTTCCTAGGTATATTATCTGCTTTACTAATATTTTAACCATAAAAAAAAAAAAAAACCTCACTGCCATCAGGTCGATTCCGACTCATAGCGACCCCCTTTGGGATTCTGAGGCAGTAAATCTTTACAGAAGTAGACTGCCTAGTCTTCCTTCCACGAAGTGGCTGGTGGGTTTGAACCGCCAACCTTCTGGTTAGCAGTCAAATGCCTTAGGCACTACGCCACGAGAGCTCCTTGTTTTAATCATGGTCTTCCATTTTATCTTCTAAAGAGTTGTTATTTGCACATTAGAAAATTCAAACAAGGGACTCCTAAAAAGGCACCATGAATGGCACACTCAGATTTGTTAGGGAAAATGACTAAGTCAAGCTTATCAGGGTATATGCAGTCCAACAAACTCTCACATCCCATGCAAAGGTGAGTTAAGGCTGGGCATGTTCAAGAAGCATTACAGGTTGTGGTCCAGGAAAGAGACCCTGCCACTCATACAAGGTTGAAAGGAGGGCAAGGATTCACCCAACCCATTTTGATTATTTCAAGCTTTTCTACCAGAATTACCACCTTGCTAACAAGACAACCATCATAAACTTAGGTCTCAATTACCTGGGAAATCTGCATATCAACTCTTTGTTTTCAACAGGAGGCCCTACAATGCTACTAACAATGAACCTTGGGTTAGCCAGCTGACAAACTAGTTTGTCTCTCCTTAGAAAAATAATGATTTCTGTATTTTAATTTTTTCCTCAGTCACATTAACATAAATTCTTCCTGTTTATAGTCTTTTTTTAACAGTTTCTTTTGAGTTTTCCAGATATACAGACATGTCAATTGCACATAATGATAATTTACTATTCCCTGGGGAAAGATTTCATTTTTGGTAAAGCAGAGGGTCAATGAAAAAGGTAAAGACCCTCAACGAGGGGAATCTATGTAGGAGATCCTGGATAGAGTGGGAGAACAATGTGGAACAAAATGCAAAATCATAAAAAGAAAAAAAAAAAGGGACCAGGTTTGCTGGTCTGACAGAGCCTGGTGGAACCCCTGAGACTATGGCCCACAGCTGCCCTTCATGGCTGGAATTGAACCCACTCCTGTGGCTTCTAGCCAAACAAAAGACAGGCATATGAGCTGAACATAAAGATTAGATAGATATACTCCTTGTAGATATCAATCATGGGAGAATAGAAGGGCTGTGTATGCATAAGGAGACAGCTGTGGGGGACAGGAGTGCTTGGGAGGGAAGAAGGTAACTAAGGGGAGGAAGTGGGAGGGGAACCGTTACATTGTGGGAAATTGTAATCAATGTCATGAGATAAAGTGTATGTGAACTACTGCATGGAAAATGAATTAGCTGTGTAAACCTTCACCCAAATTAAAATTAAAAAAAATAAAAATAAAAAAGACCTTCAATGAGATGGACTGACACAGTGGCTACAACAATGGGCTCAAGTATAGAAAAGATTGTGAGGATGGTGCACTACTGGGCAGTGTCTCAGTCTGTTATACTTAGAGTTGCTATGAGTCAGAGCCAACTTGATGGCACCTAACACCACACTTCAGAAGGGACCATTCCCTGGAGAAGGATGTCACGCTTGCTAGGGTGGAGGGTCAACAAAAGAGGGGGAGGATGAAAGAGGGGGGAGGCCTTCAACGAGATGGATTGACACAGTGGCTGCGATGATGGGCTCAAGTATAGCAGAGATCATGAAGCTGGCACGGGATCGGGCAGTGTTTCGTTCTGCTGTGCATGGGGTCGCTATGAGTCGGAGATGACTTGACAGCACCTAACAACAACAACAACAAACAACACACTTCATGTTTTATAACAGTATTGACTCATGACAGACTGGCAATTAAAAATATGACTGACCTTTCTCCATAGATTGAGAAACATTATTATAACTTACTGTATTCTACAATGCAGCTCCACAGAAACAGTTCTACGCTGTCACATGGAATTGCTATGCGTAGAAATTAACTCAACACCACCTAACAGCAACAACGTAACTGTATCCTTGGGTAAGATTTCTCAGAATGGAGTAAACAACACAGTAATTATAAAATAAATTATAAACAAAAATCTGTAAAATAACTGAACTAAGCTCTGTTGTTACTGTTGTGTGCCACAGAGTCAATTCCAAGTCATTGCAATCCTGCAGGAAAGGGTAGAACTATTTCATAAGCTTTCCAAGGCTGTCATCTTTATGGAAGTAGACTGCCACATCTTTCTTCCAGAGTGGCTGGTGGCTTCCAACTGCAACTTTTTTTTTTTTAGAATGACCTTTGAACTAAGTCACTGAGAATGTTAACTAAATGTTCGTAGGATTTGAAAAAGGAAAATTTAAATTGTATACAAAGATCAGCAATACATTCAACACACAGACCTGGTGAGGATCCTTACATAATACCATATTCAGGCTTCACCAAAATATACTTGTTGTTGTTGTTATGTGTCGTCAAGTTGGACGTGACTCATAACAACCCCTCCTTGGGTTTCCGAGGCAGTATCACTACAGAAGTAGATTGCCCAATCTTCCTTCCGAGGAGTGGCTGGTGGGTTTGAACTGCCAGCCTTCTGGTTAGCAGTCAAATGTCTTAGACACTACATCACCAGAAAGAAAAATCAAAGAAAGATCAAATTATAAGGCCTAATGCTGTCACAGGAAAAATTCGAAAGAGAAAAAACTTACGTAACTTTAAGGACAGTCCTACTAGAAAATATTGGACAAGAAGAAATAACATTGGCATTATTTGCTAATGATATAACCTAGAAAATCTAAGACAACCAATGAAAAAGTAAGAGAAATTAGTTTAATAAAGAGGCATTATATTGAGCGACAATGCCCCAAGTTAACTTAGGATTCGTGACATGAGATGGTGGCTATGCTAAGGTCTGAGGCTAAACTCCATTTTGAATCAAAAGTAACCCCTACATTAGAAATAAGCCTGTCATTTCTGTAGCTCTCCATTGTTCCCTGAGAAAATTACTTTGTAAACTATTCCAGAAATCAATGTACTTTGTTAGTTTACAGGTATTGTTTGTGCCCAGGAAACCAGGTCCAAAAGAATTCTCAGAATAGATCCCTACTCAAAACAAACTTTAGAATTACACATGTCCTTCTTACAGTCACAGAAAGGGGGTCTCATGATTTTTTCTCAGGCCAGAGGTACCCAATTTAATGATTATGTGGTAACTTTGAAAAATAACTTTAGAAACATGTAATCTCCTACCAGGAGATGTATCATCACCTAACTTAGTAACCATTACCTAAATGTCAATCAATCACTAAATTTTTATTGAATTTCATTGTATTCTCTTATATAAACTCTCTGAACTATCTCCTCCTTGGATCACTTAGTTCAGAGTCCTCTGGATTTTGTGATTTCCAATTTGCAAATTGCCTTACCCCTCAACAAAAGCTCTTTGCTTTTAATTTCAACCAGACTCTGCCATCTTTTCTCTACAACAACATAGAAGATTTCAAGCCAGTAAGTGTAGAAAAACCACCAAAGAGAGAATGTACAAAAGATATGGAAAACCATTCACAAGAGGAAACAGAAATGGCTACCAAATACACAAAAAGATTTTTAACCATTTATAACACAGTCAAGAAAAGACAAATTAAAATACGAGATATTTCTCAGTCATATAACTATATATTCGTACTAGGATATACATACAATAAAAACAAATCATCCATTCTCTACAGTATCATACAGACATTAAAAATAATGTGGTAGATTATTTCTACTGGCATAAAATCAGCCAGTTACATATTTACAAAGTGAAAACAGCTAGCTGAAGAATCCTTGTGTAAAAGAGTTCTACATGTAAGTGTTAATATATACCTGTTTCAAAATTAATTTTTAGAAGAATCTAATGAATAAATAGTAAAGTTATAGTGGTTATTTGAGGCAAAGGAATGGGACTGGGGAGAGTCATATATAATGGGTAGACTTGTTTTTTCACTCTACATACTACGAATTCTTTGATTTTTTTACAAGCATACATTTTTGTAATTTTTAAAACAGAAAAATATAGTTCTAATTTAGTACTTTTAGCAAACCTACCATCCAAATGCATATTCAATAAGATCAATTTGTTTCATTCTAGAATTATGTTTGCTTTTGAAAATGGATGGATTCACTAACAGCCTATCCTGTACATCAATTTAAAATTTACAGGTAGCTATTCTGGTGCAAACAGTTAATGCATTTGGCTGTTAAACAAAAGGAAGCTGCAAAGAAGTTCCAGTCCACCCAAAGACTCCTCGGAAGAAAGGCCTACTCTAACACTTGCAACAGCCATGAGTTAGAATCCACTCAAAGGTAACTGCCATTTACACTATGCTCCAACAGTGTGAGAACTAGAAACTTGTCAATTCCCAAATATTATAACACCTTGAAAAGCTTTACAACATATGGTAAGATGTTTATTGATATTACTCTGCTCTCATGAGCTATCTACATAACATAATAAAAGTCCTCCATCACATGTAGGTTTCAAACATGTAAGAACAACCATCACATCCATCTCATATAAACCATTCTCTTTTTCAAAATTTCTGAATAATTCATCAATGGCATGGTTTCTAAAATTTATATTTGAGTTGCCCTTTGCTAGCTATTATCTACTGAGTTGCTACTTTATACTGAACATCATGATAAAAATTCTGAATATAAAGTTGTACAAAAGACATGGCCCTGTTCTCCACAGGTGGGAAAAATAGACAAGAAATACTTTACAAAGCAGTATATGGTGGGACATGGACAGAGTATAATAAACATACAATGAAAATTCTTAACATGTCTTACTTATATTCATTTTTCTCTAATTAATAGAAAAAGCTTAAGAAATAAGAGGAATCCAATACTGTAAATAGAATCATAACAGAAAATACAAAGTAATAGCTTAACCACCTTATATCATTGTCTATTAAATATTATAAGATAAAAAGAATCAAAAGTAGAATCTTTAGTATTTTTAATTTTTTAATACATATAACACATCAGGTCTGAACTGAACAGTCATGAATGGTAGAGACTGGGTAACAGAAAAGCAAATCTTCAGAAGAAGTTAAGACTTTCGATGGGAGCAGCACAGTGAAGAGATTATGAATAAAATGATGACACTATCACAGAAAGCAAACTTGTCATTTTTCACTCTATGCTCTCAGATATTTTAAAGGTATATTTTCATAAGATTTAAGTTAGAGTAAAAATTTCTAATATCAAATCATTACATTTTAGAACAAGTGAAATTAAGAATTTAAAATATGATCTTTACCCTAAAGGTGTAGTCTTTTAGTTTTCATGTGATAAGAACAATGGGGCAACTTGCCTGGATCGGTATGAAACAGTTTGGAGAGTGATTACAAGTAACTGAGTATTATCACAAGTGAGCTAAAATTTAAGATCTTTTGCAGAAATTGTAGAAATAACAGAAAAAAAAATAAGGCAATGTTTGCTATAGATACACTGGGAAGTAATAAGGAAAAACAAAGATCTATGAGAAAAAGAGCTCAAAATCAATTTTTACAGATACATCCCAGTAACTATCAATATAACAATATTTGTAAACAAAACAAATCTGAATGCATTCCCACTGGGCAAGAATAACGTTTTCTGTAACAAAGGAATAAGGTGCAGAGTAAATTATACATACTCAATCAATATGCAGGTAGTCCCTGACTTATAACATATTTGAGTTATGACAAACTGCATTTACGACTGTCAGTTTTTGTGGAGTTTTCTGTACATCTTACCATTAGTAATATGTATTATATGTAATGTTGCAGCACGTAATTTCTCAGATGTAATGCTGTCAACTCTCAAAGACAAATACAGATCAGATTTACAGACAATGATAATAAAAGGCAATAATAATGAAAAGAAAAAAGCGAGAGATTCAACTTATGTCAGAAACCATTTATGACAGAGTAGTCATTGGAACAGAACACTATCATAAGTCAGGGACTACCGATACAATCAATCCTTTCATATTTTTCTTCATTAAAGTCAGTAATACACAGAAGAAAACAAAAGTTCGCAAATTTAAAATTCACTTCAATCCCTATATCTACATTTCTAGCTGGCTTTGAACATGTCATAACCAAAAAGAAAAGAGGAGAGGAATGAAGCGTTAAAGCATTTAAAAATTAAATTTTTGAATGTAACAGTTTGGAAAAAAAAAATTACATTTAAATTACATTTAAAGGGAGGTTAAAAAACAAAAGTCTATTTGAGCTATAGAGACATATTTGGAATTTTCTTTTTAAATCAAAAATGGTGCTATACTAAATTATCTCTAGGGTCCTCTGCAACACTAAGCTTCTCATAATTCTATGAATTTCAAATGCAGGCTTACTGAGAAGACCTTTTATTCCTTACAGATAATCTTACAGCACCATCTTCTGGTATAAAATTACTGTGCATAGTCTAACAATGAGAAAATGCAGAAATTTCACATTATTACAACCGGTTTATTTAGTAAATTTTATGTAAATGAAATTAAAAAAAATTCAAGGTATAACAAATTAGCTAACTAAAAATACATGTTCACTGGTAAGCAAAAGCAGAACCTCTTTTCAGCACTGGTCTCATCATTCATACATCCAGTTGTGGGAAACATAACTGAACTAAAATCAAGATTTTGAACAGTTCAGAAAATAGAAAGGCTCAAGAAACTTGATTTACTAGATCCACAGAAGATCACTAGATACGAACTGTCAGACTTCTAAGACTGAAATGTCAACACAGAGTGGTGATGGATGCAGCCTGACTACTGCCTATGCCAAAGATAAAACAGAACAACTCTAAATGAGGCAAAGATTTCAGTCAGACTTTTAGAAAGGAGTAATAAATAATAGTGTAAATTCTGTTCCACCAGAAGTCATAAGAAAAATAACTGACAAATATATACACGTACATACATATATCCTCATATCATAAAAAATATTCCTTAATATTTAATTTAGTCCTAACTAGATATAAAGAGATAAACAGCAAGTCTACATCCCTATAGAGAAAGCCAATGGTGGGTGTTCCAGAAGTTAGTTATTAAAACTGATTACTAGGAGTTCCAGCAAGATGGCAGACTAGGCAGAAAGACTGCGCAGACCCTCTTCAACAAAGAAAAGGGAAACCAATTTACACAGACACAGAAGATAATCTTGGACCCCTGGGCCTTGAAGGGAAGGATATAGAAGTGGACTAAACAACTAGCAAAAAAAAATTTGCATGAAAATACCAAAAAATGAGACATATGGAGCTGC
>NW_006921632.1:13933767-13940197 GCF_000298275.1 Orycteropus afer afer | reverse complement strand
GTGGGAGGGGAGGGGAGGGAATGCGGTTAGACAGAGATAAGTATTGATTTGGGTGAAGAGAAGGGCAATGTACCAAATGTGAATGACCAATATGGCACCACTGAGGATGAGAAAGACAGAGAGAGGGAGGTACAGACAACAAATATGAACCCTTTTGCACATACAGTATTGGGTTGTGTTGTCAGTGAAGGCAAGCATGGGTGTATGGGTAGATAGATGGGTGGACAGGCTGAACTATTAGGTATGTCAAGTGCCTTAGGCACTATGCTAAAAGAGGCCTCCTAGAAGCAGAACTCTCTCTGACTGCTGGTTGAGGAAGACGTGCTGCTGAAAGAGATACGGGCTCCTGAGACATGCGTTGCTGGGGAAGAGACGCAAGAGACACGCATTGCTGACTGAGACACACCGAGGGACCAGCCCTGCTGGGAAAGAGACTGTGAGAGACTGTTGGCTGAGGGACGGTGGGCTGGGAGAGAGACTGAGTGTTTTTCCTGAACTAGAATTGTAGCCTGTGGTGCTTCCCTAATAAACCCCATAATCTGTGAGCTCTGTGTGGCCACTGCAGCGAATTATTGAACCCAGGAGAGAGGTGGTGGGTGCTTTGGGAGGAACAGTTGGAGAAAGGGCTGGAGGGAGGCAGCATGTCTGGCCTGGCAGGAATAGGCCTTGCATTATTGATGGTGATTCTGCCTTACTCTTGTGGGGTTCTAGGAGGTCAGAACATGTGGCCTCCTTGCTGTTTTTGCATACTTTGAATCACAATATAGGGAGATGATGTTCACTACTTACTGTATTGCTATTTTACTTCACTTTAGTGCCATGTTGGTTCACTTCTAGAACTGTTCTACTAAGCAAAATATTATTCTTGAATTATTTTAGATAAAGAAAAATTGGATTATTTCAATTTATTCTTTAATCAAGCAAAACCAAATTGGAAATCAAGCATTTTAGAGGAAAAAAGAAAAATGTTAATCAACTTACCTTAAAATACTTCCTTCTCATTCGAGTCATGTTCATCAACATAACTCCAGAGTTTACTCCAGTTTTTCCATAATATGGATGTCTGGCAAAGCGATTATACCATCCTATCCGAGGCTCCTCATGCTCTGGTGCCATTGCAGCAACTTGTGTGGAATTAAATTTCTTTAGTAAAGACCAAATATCATCAACGGGTCGTAAAAAAAGGATGTCAGTGTCGACATACAACAGTGAGTCAACTTCCTTCAGGATTAACTATGAAGAAAGATATTTAAATCAGTATATTTACTTAAATAAAATATAAAAGAAACTTTATAAAAGATAAACCTAAGAGATAAGCTAATTTAAATTTTAAAAGATTTATAATTTTTTAAGTAAATTTTGTAATTCTGTCATTTTTCTTTTAACCACAACATAAATATAAATACAATACTAATGAAACTTCTTGGGGAAGAAGAACTATAAAAATAAATCAACAATAGAAACTCAATACTAACATTCAATGGAATAAAAGTTATATCCTCAAAGATCAGGGAAGAAACAATGTTGTTTGTAATATATAATAACATTATTAACATAGGTGAATTTATATGGTAAATTTTAATTTTCTATGATAAATACAGAAATCAATACAAATGAAGATCTTCTGAGCTTGTTCCCTTGGTCTGTGACACTATTTACATCATTTCAATCTCAACTAAAATGTCACCTCCATCGAGAACCTTGTCTTTAAACACTCAACCAACAGCTTCTCTCACCCCAAAATTCTCTATCCTACAACCATCTTTTATTTGCTTCTGACACTTACTACTATCTGAACTTATTTATGTTTATACACATCTTTATTGTCTGTCACTCCTCACTACAATGTACAGTGTCTAATGGCACAAATTCTGATTTTCTTACTGCTAAACCTGTGTCTAGATTAGTGCTTAGCACACAGCAGGAGCTCAGCACTAACAGTAACAATAATAGCAAACATATGCATTGGGTACTATTATGCCCAAAATCGAGGTACATAGCATAATCAGAGTCAGGTAACTGTGTGAAGAGCTGGAACCCAGGCTATCTGGCTCCAGAGTCCATGCTCTTATTCCTATGCTTACTGCCTCCCAACAAATCAAAGACTATAGGTGTACTCAGCAAGGACAAAGACAAGACTTAATCATGCCAAGATTTTTCAATCATTCCACTCACTCAGCCATATGACCTAGAGCACACAGTGAGAATTTCATTAGCCTACGTTCCTTCATTTGTGTAACACAGGTCCTATACATCTTGCACTGTGCATACAAAATCAGAAGATTCTAGTACATAAAAGTATGCATTTTTATACACGTTGCCTAAACCATGGCCAATTTCTTAATCTGACGCTCATTTATAAAACAGGACAGCAGCTGTAGCCACCTCTTCCAGTCTTGGAAGAAAGACTGGCTAAGCTGCACTTTCTGAGAGATGTTAAATCTTCAAAATGTGCTTCTACAGAGATTTTCAGAAGTAATTTTTATTTCTGCCTTATGCATAAACTTTGGAATCCAACTTCTGCAAATTTAACTTTACAGTCTATCACAGTATGAGATGAGCCTAAGCCTTTTTAGTAAGAATATAATGAGAATAAAAGCATGATCCTAACTCTGCTATTTTTTAAAGCTGCTATTTCCTCCTACGGGAGCTCTGGTAGCATAGTGGCTAAGGCACTTGACTGCTAACCAGAAGGCTGGCAGTTCAAACCCACGAGCCACTCCTCAGAAGGAAGATGGGGCAATCTACTTCCATAGTGATACTGCCTCGGAAACCCAAGGAGGGGTCGCTATGAGTCGGGTCCAACTCCATGGCACATAACAGCAACATAACAACATTTCCTCCTACAACTAATGTTAAGGTGTCACCTTAATGATAACCAAACTCACTGCCATCAAGTCGATTCCAACTCACAGCGACCCCCTGTGGGTTTCTAAGGCTGTAAATCTTTACAGAAGTAGATTGCCCAGTCTTCCTTCCACGGAGTGGCTGGTGGGTTTGAAACGCCAGTCTTCTGGCTAACAGTCAAATGCCTTAGGCACTATGCCACAAGAGCACCTACTAGGCTGAAATCATCCCTATCTCCCTTTAGTTCACTATCAGATGCTTCAGTATCAGGCTAGGAAAATAATGGCTGACAGCAGACCCTCAGTCAGGAAGGTTTACTTGCTCAAAGATCTCAATAAAATGGGTCTATGTATGTACCTGAGTGTTTCTCTGTTTGGGGGAGGGAGGAGGAATTATTCATTTACTATCAACATTTTGCTCCTGCACCATGACACATCCCCTTGTATACAGATTACTGTGTTCCTAGGAGACTGGGAAGATGCTGCATAAAGCTCTAAGTTCAATGTTGGGAGCCACTGCCAATTGGAGATACAAGATTAAATAATAATCAGGTCAATATTTTTCTATGGTTCCCTTTGGAGGATGAAGGAGTTAGTAGTGTTTACATTAGTTATTTTTAGTTATTTCAAATAAAGAGAAACTTGGGGAAAAAAATTATCACTTAGAAAAATAAACTATCATTCTCTTAAATCTGGTTAAAAAGTTACAGAATTAACAGTCAAGTATGAGGACAATTTAACAGGTTTCAAGGAGAAATACTTAGAATTTAAATTCCATTTGGAATGTAAATAGATTAAATAAACCAAAACCAAACTCACTGCCATCGAGTCGATTCCAACTCACAGCAACCCCCTTGGGTTTCCAAGGCAGTAAAATCTTTATGAAAGTAGATTGCCCAGTCCTGCTTCCGCAGAGTGGCTGGTGGGTTTGAACTCCCAGACTTCTAGTTAGCAGTCAAATGCCTTAGGCACTACCCACCAGAGCTCCTTGTAAGTAGATTACATCATTAAATGATCCAGCAAATTTCATTTCACATCATCAACAACTAAACTTTTTAATAATGTAGAACAAAAGTAAAGCCCTAACCTCATGCTCTTCATTCAACACTTAGTATTTTTCTATATTTTCGTGGTTATTTCTTGTAGGCCTGTCTCCCCCATTACACAATCAATTCTATGAGTACAAGAAACCTGTCTATTTCATTAATTCCTTCACACCCAACACTACAATATAGTTGCTTGGCACAAATACGCTCCCATTTATTGATTAAACAAATGTAACAGTGCAGTAACGCAACATAAAAATGAAAAAAAAAATTACAAAGCATACATAAAGTATCTAAAATTTCTTTGGTTTTCTTCTGATCATCATCTCTTATTTGTGTGCTTCCTACTATGGAAAGTAAGGAAAATCCTAGGACCTGTTATGCATAAGAACAAACATACAGGCTAGGCAGACCCCACTATCAAAATTATAACTTAAATTAAATCTTAATGACATTCTGTTGTGGTGGTGGTGGTGGTTATGTGCCATCGAGTAGGGCCCGACTCATAACAACCCCTCCTTGGGTTTCCAAGGTGGTATCACTACGGAAGTGGATTGTCCAATCTTCCGAATTCCAAGGAGCGGCTGGTGGGTTTGAACCACCAGCCTTCTGATTAGCAGTCAAGTGCCTTAGGCACTATACTACCAGAGCTCCTTTAATGACATCCTAGAATTTTGTTTGTTTTCATCTGAACAAATGTGGTTCTTCCTTAATCTCATATGAGAATAATAGCTACTTTTACAACTACCCTTGATCTGTTAGCAATATTTAACATAGTCTAGGCCTCTCTTGAAATACTTTCTTTATATACCATACCCTACAAGTTTACTTCCAATCTACCTGACCACTTCTTCTCAGCCTCTTTTGCTGGTTTCTTCATATCTCCCCAATGTCTAAACAGCGGGTGACCCAGAGCTTACTTCTTGGATCTCTTATATTTTCTAAATATACATAACCCCTTGATGATTTCCTCAAATATTATAGCTTTAAATATATGACTGTCTCTATGCAGACAACAGTCAGATTTGTATATCCAACTGCCTACTTGACATATATACTTCAGTGTCTAATAGGCATTTCAAATTTGACATGTCTGGCACCAAATTTCTGACTTTTCCTCAACAAGACTTAATCCTTTGTTCTTCCCATTTCAAAATGGCACCTTCATTCTACCTGTTGCTTAGGCCAAAAAGTTTGGAGACATTCTTGGTATTTCTTTATCTCACATCCTATTTCATCTGTCAAAAAATCTTATTGACTCAAATGTATGCAGAATCCTATCATGTCTTACAAATTCATAGATACCATATCTCACCTAGATTACTGCAATAGTTTCCTAAAACTAGTCTTCTTTATAATCTGTTTTTCACTATAATGATGCTTGCTTTTAAAGGCCTTAATTTGCATTTAGGAGCTCTGGTAGCATAGTGCCTAAGGTACTTGACTGCTAGCCAGAAGACTGGCAGTTCAAACCCATAGCCACTTTTCGGAAGGAAGGTTGAGCAATCTACTTCCATAGTGATACTGCCTTGGAAATCCAAGGAGGGGTTGCTATGAGTCAGGTCTGACTCGATGGCACATAACAACAAGAGCATTCTTAATATACTAAGAACTGGCTTAATCCACTTAATAACAACAAATAACTGAAGGTTCTTTTCCATAATTCACAAAACTTTCCAGATACTTGACAACTTCTTAAATTCAGTATTTCTACTACCATAATTATTTTAAACATTGTAGTGGTCCTACCAACTACTACATACTTTAAAACTGAGGGTGGAATCAACTCAAAATGAAAGAAGTAACCTTGCTTCTGAATCATACTTCAAAGTTAAAAACTAGTAAGAGTTTAACACCATTCTAAAGACCACCACTAAAGAACAGCACACCACTGAGTAAGTGGCTCCTATTTTCCTTTTGGGTTCACATGCCTTAAATTTTGTGTCTATGATAAACTATCAGATACAAAATGTAAACTTTTATAAAATGAAAGTGGCTACCTAATAAAACAAACTACCCCATTTTCCAAATTATTTTTCTAAAATGAGACCTGCAACTTGAAAGTGATACCTAAGTAGTAGACCTGGCTCCATTAAGATCTGAGTACTTCTGTCTCTCCAATAAAACAGTTCAAAGCAAGTAAGTAAGTTAAAAGGTAACAATATAATAGCAGTTTTTATTAGATTTTGGGGGGATATTTTTCTAATGCTGTTCAAAAGGAAAATAGTACATGTGTGCATTTTATTTATATGTTGTTGTTATGTGCTGTCGAGTCAGCCCCGACTCATAGCAACCCCTCCTTCGGTTTCCAATGCAGTATCACTATGGAAGTAGTGTTAGGCCAAAGCAAACCCAAGCCACTAACATTTCAGTTAGCAGTTTCCTCCGGGTGTCAGGCCCTGATGTTGTTGTTGTTGCTGTTGTTTGCCGTCAAGTCGGCCCTGACTCACAGCGACCCCTCCTTGGGTTTCCGAGGCAGTATCACTACAGAAGTAGGATTGCCCAACCTTCCTTCCGAGGAGTGGCTGGTGGGTTTGA
>NW_006921632.1:13931915-13933352 GCF_000298275.1 Orycteropus afer afer | reverse complement strand
GCCCAACCTTCCTTCTGAGGAGTGGCTGGTGGGTTTGAACCGCCAGCCTTCTGGTTAGCAGTCAAGTGCCTTAGGCACTATGCTACCAGAGCTCCTTTTATTTATATAATGGTGTTTATATGTAATTCTTCAGGAATTCATCTGTGCAAAAGCAAGACTCAAAGAAAAACTCTAGGAAAAAACTTACTGGCAAAAATAATCTCTGGGAAGCACATGGTTTAAAGAGTTTTTTCCACTCCGCTGCATTCTCACTTGGAAAGGTTACTGGGTATAATGTATAATTAAATGTTTGTAGAAATAACCAGCTATCAAGCTAGAAAATATAAAAAACAAAACAAGAATGAGGTTTAGATTTATTTCACTTTCAATTTTCTAATAAAACAAAGATCACAAAATGAAAAATTAAGATATATATTTTATATTCTACACAGTTAAGAGACATCAGATTGTCCTTTCTCACCATTTTCTTTGTATTTATTCACAGTCTTGAAATCATAGTAATATGCCAGAAGACTCTCCATCATTAAGAACTGAAGTAAAACGAAAGTTACCAA
Organism: Orycteropus afer afer; assembly: GCF_000298275.1. NCBI lineage: Eukaryota > Metazoa > Chordata > Mammalia > Tubulidentata > Orycteropodidae > Orycteropus > Orycteropus afer. The sequence continues at coordinate 13,932,798 of NW_006921632.1, read as the reverse complement.
GATATCAATCACGAAATCAGAAAGCTGAAAGAATCTTGAAATTGCTCATCTACCTCAACTTTACCTAATGTATATGTTCTCTCAATTTCTAAAGAAATTAAAATCAGAGAAGTTAAGCACTAATTTCATTACCATAATATATTTAATATAATGAAAAATGTTTACATTCAAAATTTAGACCATGTGAAACTGGCTGAAAAATACTTGTTCACCTATATACAGTTTTAGTATGTATGGATATTCCAGAAAATAAAATATTCTGACAAATACATATTCAATGCCACTTTTTAAATATCATTTAAAAAGGAAAATCTGAAATCTAGAATGAACACATTTACTCTACTTAATATTCTGAAAACATTTTAACACACTGAATTGTTTCAAATTCACTTTTATCAAATTTAATTAAATTCATTTTTATCATTGTTGCTTCAATAGAAATGATGATTCAAATTCCCTAAAGAAACAACTAATGGAGGCAGAGAGGACTAAGTAGTTTATGTAACAGGCTGAAGATGTTCTCTTTTTCAATTATGGCTGTGTTGAAGTAATTTTTCAAAATATTAAATAAAGCCTTCCAACATAATTTAAAGGACTGCTTATACTTCCAACAGATGTTTTTATGTTAATTACAGTTGACTCTTGAACTAAGCAAGGGCTGGGGCACCAATATCTCATGTAATCGAAAATCCATGTGTAACTTTTAACTCCCCAAAAACTAACTACTAATAGCCTACTGCTGACCAGAAGCCTTACCAATAACATAAACAGTCCTGGTCATAAACCTGACTGTATTTGCAGAAAACAGTAGAGTTAGCCATGAGTCGGGGCCGACTCGATGGCACATAACAACAACAACAACAACAAATCCTTTCCTGTCTTA
>NW_006921632.1:13922888-13929740 GCF_000298275.1 Orycteropus afer afer | reverse complement strand
TGTGTCTTCCTCAGGGATACATTTTGGGTCTGTATCCTGGTCCCTTGTTTCTCCTGCTTTATCTTGCTTCTTTGTGTGGACTGTGATGCTCTGTTGTCTCCAAGGCATTGTGACATTTTTGTGTTTATATTTAATTGGTGATTGTATGTTGGAGTGACTTGCCCACGATTTTTGTTTTCTTTCTATGTTGTCTACCATGCTGTGCTCCTCTATTTGCTAGTGTGCAGCACTTACACACTCACTACCTGTCTCCTTTCCTGTTGTCAGCCTCCAGCATGTCCCTGCCAACCTTAGCAAACAGAGACTATTCTTAGGTCCCTGAAATCTGAATGAGGATGCTATCACTTTAAGATACAAAATGGTTGCTACTTGTAAAGATTCAAAATGGCTGCACCCTCAGTTACTTTAATATCCAAAATGACCACCACTTGTAAACATTCAAAACAGCCATGTCCTCGGTCACTTTAGATATCCAAAATGGCCACCACTTGTAAATGGCTGCACCCTCAGTCACTTTAAACATCCAAAATGGCTGCCATTTATAAACATTCAAAACGGCTGTGCCCTTGGTCACTTTAAATATCCAAAATGGTGCCACGTGTAAACAATCAAAATGGCTGCACCCTCCAGACAGCAGAGTTCAGGTTGTCTCCCTTCCTGTTGTTTCCCTTCCTAGGCCACCAGCACAGTCGTCCATGCAGCCTTTGGTGACCAGGGCTGATCTTTAGGTCAATTCTCAGGTCCCAACACCATTTGGAAATATTCAGGCTGTTGGTCCTGTCAGAGTACCTGACAGTCCACAGCTCCAATGGTTTCTGTACTCACTATTTTCGTTCAGGTTCTTCCACTAATTGGTGCCTAATCCACTTGTGTATCGTTCCTTTCAAAGCTCAGGGCTCCAGGAATATCTTCTGTATCTTTGTCAATTGGTTTTTCTTTTCTTTGTTGAAGAGGGTCTGTGTTGCTTCTCTGCCTATTCCTCCATCTTACCAGAAGTCAAATTTCCTCTTTTTTTTAAACAATGATCCTTACACTGGATTCACTCATCTTAATGATGGGCAACCACAGCTGTAGACCTCAATCTACGGTACATATCAACCAGTCAAATTTTTTGTGTAACGTCATGACTTTCCTCTGTTCTTTAGAGCACTTCTATCGTCACTACTGGCAGTTCATGTAGGTCCCAAGGTATTACTCAAGGTTTATAGTATTGCACTAAGCATGATGAAAAATACACAACCACTTCTAACTGTGATATGCAATTTACTGGAAATTGCTCCCACAGAGATGATTAGGGTCACATGGCATTTTAAGCAGATACTAACAACACCTGAGCTTACCACAAAAGTAACAGAAGGTGGCTACAAAATTATTATAGTAGTACAATGTGTACTATAGCTAATTTTATGCAGTTATGATTTAATACTGCATCTTCACATTTGCTTACATTTCTATCAAGCATAAACTGTGTCAAATATTGACTAAGTATGTAAATTTTGAAATTTTTAACTCTTTATAATAGTTGTGTACATTTTATGGTAATAAATGATAAAATTGACTAGTATATTTATATATATTTTATAAATTCATAACATACCTAACTCTTATTTCTAGGCAATGCAGTTCATTTGCAAGTTTTTCAAATTGTTGTAAATCTACAAAAACTTCTAATATATGTATTAAAAAAATTCACATACAAGGGGGTCAGTACAGTTCATATGTGTGTTGTTCAAGGGTCAACTTTACTTTAAAACACTAGTACTTTTATTTTCCTTGCCCAAGTTATAAATTACATAAAGATCCTTTCAAAAACAACTTCACAATAAAATCTTACTCAAGTTTCAATTAATATAATATTTAGCCATCTTCTTTGTACTAAAATCATGTTGCAAAAAATAATTGCTATTCCATCATCAAAAGTAAAACCAACATTCAATGACATTAGACAAAGTATATGTGAACTGCTGTATGAAAAGTGAATTTACTCTGTAAATCTTCACCCAAATCCTAATAAAAAAAAAAAAAAGTAAAACCAACATTCTCAGACTTATTTTGATCAAATAAAAACTAAGTTTAAAAATATAGTACATATTAAAGAAGAAATAATTCATCAATATTTGAACACAACTCTGAGGGTGGATATCAGATGAAGCAATAGACTTTAATTTTTTATTGTATTTCCAAAGGTTTCTACACTTAGTACCAATCTATTCCTATTCTCTTAAATATTAGGACAAGTTCAGTTCCTCAGATAATATTTTAGAAAAAAATCCAGATTAAAAGATCAAGATCACCAAGCCACATATCAAAAATACAGATACTGGAAACATTATTACTGGAAACATTATAAAACAATGAGGAAAGTTTTGTATCTCTTAGAATCATTTGGCAGAAAACTAAAAGCCTTGAGGTCACAAATGGTATTTTTCATTCAATATGCAAGATAATTTAACTTGAAAAAAGTCAAATACACTTTTTTTAAAAGCATAGTAAAATGTGTATAAAAATTCAGATCAGTTTGAAAGTGTACTTTACTGTATAGACAGATTTAGATATGGAAATATCATTAAAATCATCTTTGTTGTTGTTGTTGTTAGGTGCCATCAAGTTGGTTTTGATTCATAGTGACCCATATATAACAGAACAAAATACAGCTTGGTCTTGCACCATCCGCACAATCATTGTTATGTTTGAGCCCACTGTTGCAGTCACTGTGTCAATCCATCTCATTGAAAATCTTCCTCTTTTCAATGACCCTCTATTTTACTAAGTCCTTCTCCAGGGACTGTTCTCTACTGATAACATGTCAAAAGTAAATGAGACAAAGTCTTGCCATCCTCACTTCTAAGGAGCATTTTATCTGTACTTCTTCCAAGACAGATTTGTTCATTCTTCTGGCACTCTATGGTATATTCAACAACATAATTCAAAGGCATCAATTCTTCTTCAGTCTGTCTTACTCAATGCCCAGCATTTACTTGCATGTTGTTGTTGTTATGTGCCGTCGAGTCGGCCCCGACTCATAGCGACCCCTCCTTGGGTTTCCAAGGCAGTATCACTACGGAAGTAGGATTGTCCAACCTTCCTTCCGAGGAGTGGCATATGAGGCAATTAAAAATGCCATGGCTTAGGTCCAGCAACCTTAGTCCTCAAAGCAACAACTTTTCTCTTTAACCCTTTAAAGAGGTCTTCTGCAGCAGATTTGCCTGATACAATAATACACCATTTGATTTCTTGACTGCTGCTTCCATTGGCATTGATTGTGGATACAAGTAAAATGAAATACTTGACAACTTCAATCTTTTCTCCACTTATCATAATGTTGCTTACTGGTCCACTTGTGAGGACTTTTGTTTTCTTTATGTTGAAGTGTAATCCATACTCAAGGCTTTGATCTTCATTAGTAAGTGCTTAAAGTCCTCTTTTCTTTCAGCAAGTAAGGTGATGTCTTCTGCATATCACAGGTTGTTAAAGGGTCTTCCTCCAATTCTGATGCTGTGTTCTTCATATAGTCCAGCTTTTTGGATAATTTTCTCAACATACAGATTGAGTAAGTATGGTGAAAGGATACAACCCTGATGCACACCTTTCCTGATTTTAAACAAAGCAGTATCCCCTTGTTCTGTTTGAATGACTGCCTCTGTTCTACGTACAGGTTTCGCACGAGCACAATTAAGTGCTCTGGAATTCCCATTCTTCATAGTGTTTTCGGTAATTTTTTTATGATCCACATAGTCAAATGCCTTTGCATAGCAAACATAATTCTGGTATTCTTTGCTTTCAGTCAAGATCTATCTGACACCAGCAATGATATCCCTTGTTCACATCCTCTTCTGAATCCAGCATGCATTTCTGGTAGTTCCTTGTCAATATACTGCTGCAACTGTTTTTTGAATTATCTTCTGCAAAATTTTATTTGCATGTGAAATTAAGGATATCATTAGATAATTTCTGCACTCTGGTGGATCACCTTTCTTTTTAATGCACAAAAATACGGATCTCTTCCAGTCAGTTCACCAGGTAGCTGTCTTCAAAAAATTTCTTGATATAAACAAGTGTGCACCTCCAGCACTACATTTGTTTATTCAAACATCTCAAAGGATATTCTGTCAATTTCTGGACACTTATTTTTCACCAATTCCTTCAGTACAATCTGGACTTCTTCCTTCAAAATACCATCAGTTCTTGATCATATACTACCTTCTGAAATGACTGAACATCGACCAATTCTTCTTAGTACTGTGACTGTATTCTGTCCATCTTTTTTGATGGTTCCTGCATCATTCAGTATTTTGCCCACAGAATCTTTCACTATTGCAACTCAAGGCTTGAATTTTTCCTTCAGTTCTTTCAACCTGAGAAAAGCTGAGAATGTTCTTCCCTTCTGGTTTTACTCCAGATCTTTGCACATTTCATCATAATACTTTACTCTGTCTTCACAATCTGCCCTTTGAAATCTTCTGTTTGGCTCTTTTACTTCATTTCCTCCATTCACTTTAACTATTATATGTTCAAGAGCAGTTTCAGATTCTCTTATGACATTTATTTTGGTCTTTTCTTTCTTTCCTGTATTTTCAATGACCTTTTGCTTTCTTCAGGTATCATATCCTTGATGTCATCCCACAACTTGTCTGGTCTTCAATCATTAGTGGTCAATCATCTTTACTACATCTCAAAACACAAACTGATGAGATTTCAGATAATTTTTCTTTTTTTTTCCCCTAGTATCTGTTTTCCTCTTCTTCCATAGTAATATATACATATTTATATTTATATTTTAAATCACATGGCTGCCTCAATAAGTACATTTTCCACCCTCACTAACAGGTAGGTATGGCCACATTCTAAACTCAGACCAATGGAATACTGGCAGAAATGTCATGTGTAACTTCTACAATGTCTTTAAAGGGAAGAAGGGTAGTGTCTTTTTCTACCCCTTCCTCCCCCATGCTGGCCAGAATATGAATGTAATAGTTGGAGCTTTAGCAGCCATCTTGGACAATAAAGAAAAAACTCATCCACAAGAGAAAAGAAGCCAGAGGAGTCCCCAAAGATATAGAACAGCCATATGTCCTGGAATGCCTATTTTGATGTGAGAGAAAAATAAATTTCTATTTTGTTTAAAAGCCACCGTTATCTTGGGTTTTTCACTATTACAGTCAAGTTTATTCTAACTAATACAACATCTAAATAAGGAGCTTTCTTATCCAAGTAAAAATCCACTTCCATCTATACAGTCAATCAAGAATTCCCTCCCCTCAAAACAAGATTAAATTATTTATGTGTATGTGCTCTGATTGAGGTACTTCCAACCCAAAGATAGAGATAAAATTAAATCATAGAACGTCTCAGCCAAAACAAACTGAAACAACCTCCACAGCTGGCGAAGGACTTTAAGTAGCCTATTCCTACCCCCAAACAAACCTTTCTCTCATATCCAGGCCTAGTCTCTTGGATGAGAGTGGCAGCAAGGAGCCCCCCACCCCAGGAGTACAATGAAAGAATAAAACAACATTTTACTATAGTATACCATTAAATGTTCAACCCTACCATCTTCAATTAAGTCTCAAATACTTACTATGCTTTTAAAGCTGTCATGTAACTGATCTTCAGCAAAAATATAGAACTGGAGAGGTTTGACGCTGAAAATTATAGCTGACTTCAACATGGTTATAGTTTCTTCCAGTCTTTCACCACAGGCAACTACAGCTAGGTGTATTCTCTCAATGGGCTGCATTTTCAGACTATACCTAATAGGAAAAGAACCACATTTTCCAAGAGTTTTAGTATAGGATAATTCGTTTACAGTATGGTATTTGAACTTCAAAAATTGTAGTTCAAATCTTCTTATGTAAAAAGCAAAAAAAAAAAACAACAAAGCATAAAACATCACAATGGTAAATATATCATATATTTTTATACTCTCAACCAGCCTGTCATGATCAGTGTTCTTCATCTGAGCCAAGAAATACCAAAACTGACTATTATTCTCCCTAGGACAGGATTTGAAGATATTTTGTTCAATATTTTAAAAAATAAAAACAAAACTTCAAGCATATACACAAGTAGAAAGATTAATGCAATAAATCCCTATGTACTCATATCTCAGCTACAATAATCATCTATTCAGTGGCACTCATGTTTCATCTAAAACCTCTCCTTCCTTCTACCAATGACTGTGAAGCAAACTCAGATATAATTTATAAATATTTCAATGTTGCATGGAATCTTCAATCATGCTGATTACAAGAAAAACTTTCCTTCATGTGACTTTTTTCACTGACAAACTATGAAGTCCCATTTACCATGTACTGAGAAAAGGGTAAATATTTCTAAGATGGTCTAAAACATGCTACTCAAATACCAGCATGTTTTTTGGAAAGGAAAGATTTCCCAAAACGAAGTCATCTGTGGAAGCTTTGTTTGAACCTAGGTCTAATACAGAGCAGTGTATTAACATCAAGCCTAAGTAACTTTTAAAACCTTTTGCATTGTCTCTTAACACTGTGAACTTATAATAATCAACTAGCACATAAAGAGCAGAACTAATTATATCTGACTCTACCATTATTAAATAAAACAGTATATTATTTATAATATAAAATAAAGACCTCACCTGTAACTACAGTATAAAATGAACTTTTTGCAACTGACTCCTAAATGAATGTAAGACAACATAAAGCAAATTAATAATACATTAAAATAAGTATGAAGGAGTACAAATCCTTTGAATTAAAAAATATACAAAGATTTGTTTTTACAAAGTACAGGCATGTGAGTTAAACATTTACCTCAAGTAGACACACACCCTGGAGAGAACAATCATGGGAGAAGGAAGGGCTGCTTATGCAC
>NW_006921632.1:13901300-13922523 GCF_000298275.1 Orycteropus afer afer | reverse complement strand
AAACCCACCAGCCACTCCTCAGAAGGAAGATGGGGCAATCTACTTCCATAGTGATACTGCCTTGGAAACCCAAGGAGGGGTGACTATGAGTCGGGTCCAACTTGACGGTACATAACAACAACAACAACAAGTAAATAATTTGAATTTTATAAAAAGAGTTTAACAAGGTTTCTAGATACAAATATCAATACATAGTAGTGTGCAGCCAGCTTGACAATGCAAGACAAGAAACTGCCAAGTGATCTTAATATTCAACTATCAACAATCAACAATTCTGATTGTTCTGTGGCCTTTTAAAAGGATCATCAGAACATTAAAAACTCTTATTAGTCAGTTATAAATGTATAGGCAGATAGAAAAATAGTAAAACCAATACCTACTTAGTATATGATAATTTAAAACATTGGAAACACTGAGAATTAAAGTGTTTTATTTCTCTGTAAAACTTTATTGTTGTTGTTGTTGTTATGTGCCGCTGAGTCAGACGACTCATAGCGACCTTATGTACAACAGAACATTGCCCAGTCCTGCGCCAGCCTCCTAATCCTTGCTGTACCTGAGTCCATCGTTGCAGCCACTGTGTCAAAGGTTTCCCCTTTCTCATTGACCCTCCACTTTACCAAGCATGATAATATCCTTCTCCAGGGAATGATTCCTTCTGACAAGATGACCAAAGTAGGTGAGATGAAGTTTGGCCATTCTTGCTTCCAAGAAGCATTCCAGCTGTACTTCTTCTAGGATAGATATGTTAGTTCTTTTAGCAGTCCATGGTATTCTCAGCATTCTTCACCAACACCACAACTCAAAAGCATCAACTCTTCTTTGGTCTTCCTTATTCATTTTCAGCTCTCACATGCATAAGAGGTGATTGAAAATACCATGATTTGGGTTAGGTGCACCTTAGTCTTCAAGGAGAGTCTTTGTTCTTCAGCACTTTAAAGAGGTCTTTTCCAGCAGATTTGCACAATGCAATATGTCATCTGATATCTTGTTGCTGCTGCTTCCATTGGTGTTGACTGAAGAACCAAGTAATATTAAGTCCTTGATAACTTCAATCTTTTCTCCATTTATCATGAAGCTATTTATTGGACCCGTTGTGAGGATTTTTGTTTTCTTTATGTTGAGGTGTAATCCATACTGCAGACTGTATTCTTTAATCTTCATCTTCATCAGTAAGTGCTTCAAGTCAACCTCACTTTCAGCAAGCAAAGTTGTGTCGTCTGCATACCGCAGGTCGTTAATGAGTCTTCCTCCAATCCTGATGCCATGTGCTTCTTCACATAATCCAGTTTCTTGGATTATTTTCTCAGCATTCAAATTGAGTAAGTATGGTGAAAGGATACAACCCTGACATACTCCCTTCTTGATTTTAAACTATGCAGTACCCCCTTGTTCTGTTAGAATGACAGCCTCCTGGTCTATGTACAGGTTCCTCATGAGTACAATCAAGTGTTCTGGAATTCCCATTCTTCTCAATGTTACCCATAATTTGTTATGACCCACCCAATAGAAAGCTTTTGGATAGTCAATAAAAATAAGTAAACATCTTTCTGGTATTCTTTGCTTTCAGCCAAGATCCATCTGACATCAACAATGATATCCCTCATTCTACATCCTCTTCTGAATCCAGCTTGTATTTCTGGAAGTTCTCTGTTAATATATTGTTCCAATCATTTCTGAATTATCTTCAGTTAAATTTTACTTGCATGTAATATACTGTTCAATAATTTCCACATTCTGTGGGATCACCTTTCTTTGGAATGGGTACATATACAAATCTCTTCCAGTCAGCTGGCCAGGCAGCTGTCCTCCAAATCTCTTGGCATAGCTGAGTGAGTGCCTCCAGCACAGCATCCGTTTGCTGAAACATCTCACTGTGTATTCTGTCAATTCCTGGAGCTGTGTTTTTCACCAATTTCTTCAGTGTGGCCTCAACTTCTCCCTTCAATACCACTGGTTCTTGATCATATGCCATCTCCTGAAATGGATGAACACTGACCTATCCTTTTTAGTACAGTGATTCTGTGTATTCCATCCATCTTCTTTTGATGTTTCCTGCATCATTCAATATTTTACCCATAGAATCTTTCAATATTGCAACTGGAAGCTTAAATTTTTTCTTCGGCTCTTTCAGCTTAAGAAATGCCAAGTGTGTTCTTCCCTTTTGGTTTTCCAACTCCAGTTCTTTGCACATTTCATTATAATAACTGGCTTTGTCTTCTTGAGTTGCTCTTTGAAATCTTCTGTTCAGCTCTTTCATCTTGTCATTCCTTCTATTTGCATTAGCTAAATAAAACTTTATGAAGAGTATTTTTAACAGTGTCTGCTTGCTGTGAAAAGTAAGTATCTTTTCTATGCTTTGGCAAGTTGTCATACTCCTTTTTAAGTCTGAATTAGCTTCCAATATTTAATCCTTTGTACTTTCAATGGCACGTAATATCTGAAAGAGTTCCTTTAATGTGAAGATTTTTGCTAGTGCCCCTGGGACGTACACCTTCATCCTTTGAGTCAAAACAACTTTGCTCATTTAGGTCAATAAATTCACCTCTGGTGGCACAGTGCTTAAGGTATTCGGCTGCTAACCAAAACATCAGCAGTTCAAATCTGTCCATCACTCAGCTGGAGAAAGATGAGGCAGTCTGCTTCTATAAAGATTTACAGCCTTAGAAACTCTATGGGACAGTTCTACTCTATCCTATAGCATTGCTATGAGTCAAAATTGACTTGATGGCCATGGGCTGGGTTTGGTTTAAGTTGCTCTGGCTGTACAGAGTCTCTCGAATGGCAGCCACGTCATCATTCTTATGATCAGCTATTTTGGCTAGAATTCTACTTATGTTAGATTCAAATTTCACTTCCACTGCCATAGCTTTTTGTTCCTCTGCTGTACCTCCACCTTTGCTAGCCAATTCTTTCTTTCAATTATGTATTTTTTTAAAATGTCATATGGAATTATCACTGATAAGAAAGAAAGCAACAAAATTATATGTGTTGCTGTCTATATTATGACCTGAATAACAGATGCTCAATGACCAATCAATGACAGGACTCTAATCACGATGGTTGTTGTTGTTGTTGTTGTTGTTGTTGTTGTTGTTATTTGCCATCGAGTCGGCCCCGACTCATAGCGACCCCTCCTTGGGTTTCTGAGGCAGTATCACTACGAAGTAGGAATGCCCAACCTTCCTTCTGAGGAGTGGCTGGTGGGTTGGAACCTCCAGCCTTCTGGTTAGCAGTCAAGTGCCTTAGGCACTATGCTACAAACTACTAATCATGATGAGCATTTATTATTTACATAGTGATCTGTGGGCTGAGGTGCCAGCAGTAAAGTTTATACTTCATACAATTACTCAGAGCTACTAAATCATGGTAACTGAAATTTGAACTTGATTCTTGGGCTGATGTCATTTAACTAGACTGTGGTAACTGACATCTGCGCATCTCGGAACCAGGCAATGTGAAGACTGCCTGTATATAAAAATAGTTATATACATATATGTACCAGCAACAAAGAAGTACAAGATAAAATTCCAAAAGCATACCACTTCAATTAACATAACAAAAAAAACAGGATCTGAAAATAAATCTAACAAAATATATACAAGATGTCCATAAGAAAAGTATAAAACCTTACTGAAACATATTTTAAAAGACCTAAATAACAGAAAACTATCTCATTCTGCAGAGATGTCATTTCCCCCAAAATTGATTCATCTATTCCATACAATCCCAATCAAACTCCCAACAGGTTTGGTGTGTTTGTGTGTATAGTGAAACTTGAAATGTAAGGTTAAAATATGCATGGAAATGCAAAGGGCTCAAGAATAGCCAAGACCCTCTTAGGAAAACAAAGTGGAAGATTAGCTCTACTTGATACCAAGGCTTATCACAGAATTGTGTGGTACTGGTGTAATGACAGACAAATACCAATGGAAAAGAATACCCAGAAAATCAAACTCACTGCCATCGAGTCGGATCCGACCTATAGTGACCCCCCTTGGGTTTCCGAGGCAGCATCTCTAAGGAAGTAGATTGCCCAACCTTCCTTCCAAGGAGTGGCTGGTGGGTTTAAACTACCAGCCCTCTGGTTAGCAGTCAAATGCCTTAGGCACTATGCCACCAGAGTTCCCAAGGAAAAGAACAGAGAGCTCTAAAAAGACTCAGCACCCTGACTGACACTTGATGTGTGAGAAAAGTAAGGAGGAAAATGAACTCTAATAACTGCAATAAATGATGCCAGAACAACTGGAAAACTATTATGGACTGAACTGTGTCCCCAAAAAAGATATGTTCAAGTCCTAATCTCTGGTACCTGTGAATGTGACCTTGCTTGGAAATTGGATCTTTGAATATGTTATCAGTTAACATGAGGTCTTACTGGAGTAAGAAAAGCCAATAGGGCACTTATAAGAAGTCTGCTGGTAAAGGGAACAGGTAATGGCTTGAAAAAAAGGAAACACTGAAAGAAAGTTGTAGGGATTTTGCATTTGATTTTAAGAACAGCAGAGGCATAAAAGATGTGACCATTTCGACATGCTCCTGGGAAGCAATCAGTCAGTGGAAGACTCACTGAAAGCAGAGTCACATTACTTCTTAAGTCCTCAAAATGGGAAAGAAAAAAAAAAATCTAATCCTAAAATGCTTTCTCATTTGGAACTCAATGGAATAGTGTAATTATGAAGATGATGTTATATTAAAAAAAAAAAAGTACTGAAATTTTAAATTCAGAATTCAAGATTCGTCCACATTCTATTTACAACTATCTGACAGAAGTTGAGGCAATTTTTTTTTTATGTTCACATACAATAAATTAGATAGGAGGAAACAGTCCCCCAGATAAGCTTTGATCAAAATAAATTACATAAATAATTAAAGTTGAGAAAAACTAGGACAGACTGGAAAGAAGAAAATGGTGCCAGTGAATGGTGCCCAGCAGGAAGTGAGACCTAGGTGACAGCAAAGAAGAAGTGCACAAATGCTTTACCAAGTGTGCTGGGTAAGTCAGGCAAGAAGGAGCTATGAGTTAGGATAAATACTGAAACTGAAGGTGAGAATATGGGACTTAGGTGGTATTTTGGCTTGTCTGCATGTTTAGAACAGGGTGATTAAATGTAAGGGTTGTTGTTGTTGTTGTTATTTGCCGTCGAGTCGGCCCCAACTCATAGCGACCCCTCCCTGGGTTTCCGAGGCAGTATCATTACGGAAGTAAGGGTTGCTAAGTTCTAAATAAGAAACTAAGTTTCAGAAATTTTACATAATAATGTATGTAAAGCAAAATGATTACTATTTTTCATATAATCATATGCAATGGACTACAGATACTACACAGAGTACTTTGGTCAATAACAAGCATAAGGGCTTACAACACAGTGGACCCACATGTAATTCTTCCTAAGGAACACTTAGAGTATATTAGAAAAATAATAAAATGCGAGAGCTAAAACAGAAGGAATTAATAAGCAGAGGCTTCAGGATTTCAACTAGGAGTAAGTAAGATGGTGATGATGATGATTACTACTCATGCTGTAATTTACAAAAAGGTCTGGGTTGTATAAATCAGAGTATTCAGAAGTTTACAAGCTTACTCAGCTTCCAGAGTAAGTAGATTTATGTCATAAGACTGGAGATAGCAAAGTGGTGCTTGCCAAAACTTGATTAATTAGCAACATTTCATAAGAATTAAAAAACTGAAGCTCCAATTGCCAAAAATTAGAAAAGCTGAAGGGTAAGATTATCTTAAACAGTTCTTAAAAGTTTAAAATTGGCTTAGACTGATCCATGCTACAAATGCAATCACCTAAACTTTTCCAGTGGAATATAAATAAAATATTTCATTTCAACTGTTCCCTTCCTGTTCTTCAAAGGATACATAATATATTACCAAAAAAACCAAACTCACTGCTGTCAAGTCAATTCAACTCAGCAACCTCTCCTTGGGTTTCCGAGCCAGAGCTCCTACATAATGTATTAGGCATACAATAATTAGAATACATGCTAAATTTTACATATATGCTTTTGAAGAATAGAGCCATCACCACTGGGGTTTACCAACAGCCCACACTCCTTTTCTCTAAGGAAAGACCCCCACAGGGCTAGGCTTCTGAAAGCCACATTTGTGCTATGTAACCTCTGCCTAGAACTGGTGTTAGGTAACCTTAGAAGCATTTATATTCATACTACACAAAACATTGTTTCACCTCCTACTTTGGCAAATAGCAACTAGGATCTTAAAAGCTTGCAAGCTGCCATCTAGATGCAACAATGGGTCTCTCCTCGTCCAGAGCAAAGAAGAATGAAGAAAACCAAAAATTCATGGATACAATCAGTCCTCACAACTAGTACACCATCCAATCTGCAGCCTATATGACTATGAGACCAGAAGAACTAGATGATGCCTGGCTACCAATGTCAACCACTTAGAAGGGGAACTATGTAGGAGATCCTGTATAGAGAGGGAGGACAGTGTGGAACAAAACTCAAAATCTTTTGGAGAAAAAAAAAAGGGGGGACCAGGTTTGCTGGTCCGATAGAGCCTGGTGGAACCACTCAGACTATGGCCCCTAGCTGTCCTTCAGGTCTGGAATTGAACCCACACCTGTGATTTCCAGCCAAACAAAAGACAGGCACGTGAGTTGAACATTTACCTGAGGGAGATACACTTCTTGGAGAGAACAATCATGGGAGAAAGAAGGGCTGCTTATGCACAGGGAGACAGCTCAGGGGGCAGGAGTGCATGGAGGGATGGACACAGGGAAGAGGTTAACTATTGGGAGGAAGTGGGAGGGGAGGTGTTGCATTGTGGTAAATTGTGGTCAATGTCATGAGATGAAGTTATGTGAACTGCTGTATGGAAAGTGAATTTGCTCCATAAATTTTCACCCAAATCACAAAAAAAAAAAAAAGTGTTTATATTAAAATAAATATGTATGCAACAGGAGACCTATTATTTCTTCAAGGTATGCAAAAACCTCCTCGCTGTTTTTATTTCATATAACAATGATACCCTGACTTTCCTCAATTCAGTTTCCACATTGAAGTTAAGCTCAAACTCCTGAAAATGCAAACCTTAGCATGTCACTTTCTTGCTTAAAATCCTTGAATGAATGACAGGTGAAGCCTACACTCTTTTACAAGGTCTAAAGGCCCTCTGCAGCTCCTCTCCCTACTGTCAACTTTCTACTTTATGCTCATTGTACTTGTCTCCTCTGAACTTCTGCATATAATTCAAAACATAAAAATGCATCACCTCCTGTCCTTCAGGCTGGCTAACTTCCTATTTATCATGTATTCACAACTTATATCGACATCACTTCCTCCAGGAAGCCTCTCCTGATGCTTTAAGATGACTCCCCACCTGGTGCATCATCAGAACTAGAACTCATCACCCACTACTGTAGTCTCAGGTTTACATTAGATTACAAACACAAGTAGTTCAGAAGTCCAGAAGTTGCATTCATAGACGTTCTTAGCACCTACCATACTGCCTAGCAAATGGATTGTGTAGAATTAAAATTTAAATGAATCTGAAAGATTCATTAAAAGTAAGTGAATCCTGAAGAAATTTTATTTTTTGTGTGGGCATTTCATACATAGTGCCCCATCCCCCCCCCCCCATTATCTCCAGGAGCTAGTCTGAGAAAACCACACTGCCTATCCCATTTCTATCAACACATGTTTCTTTCATTGAAGGTTACAGCAGAAAGGGACCTGAGATGTCAGTCAATTCAATACCTTCAGTACCTAGAGAAATAATATAGGTCAATATCAAACCAAACCTGTTGCCATCAAGTCGATTATGACTCACAGCAACCCTATTAAAAAAAAGACAAAACTCACTGCCATCAAGTCAATTCCGACTCATAGTCACCTCATTGGGTTTCCAAGGAGATAAATCTTTACAGAAGTAGACTGCCCACCTTCTTCTGCAGAGCAGCTGGTAGGTTCAAACCGCCAACCTTCTAGTTAGAAGTCAAATGCTTTAGGTACTATGCCAGCAGAGCTCTTTCAGAGCAACCCTACAGGACAGAGTAAAACTGCCCATAGGGTTTCCAAGGCTGTAATCTTTACGGAAGCAAACTGCTCCATCTTTCTCCCACAGAGCAACTGTGGGTTCAAATTACTGATCTTTCAGTTAGCTGCTAAGCACTTAACCACTATACCACCAAGACTCCTAAGAGGTCGTTAAAAACTGTCATCATTTGTTCCTACATTAAACACTTTTCTTCATCCTCCCACTCCCCAAAACTCAATCTTTCTGCTAATATCCAATTTAATCCTTTTCCAGTTGTCCTCACCTACCTAACAAAATGATTTTTACTTTTTTCAGTAATTAGGAGCTCTGGTGGCATAATGCCTAAGGCATTTATTTGACTGCTACCCAGAAGGCTGGTGGTTCAAACCCACCAGCCGCTCCTCGGAAGGAAGGCTGAGCAATCTACTTCCATAGAGATACCACCTCAGAAACCCAAGCAGGGGTCACTATGAATCAGAAACAACTTGACAGCAGTGAGTTTTAAATTAGATAAATGCCATGTGTCTGTTAATGTCAGTGGAAGTCTACCACTTGTTACCTAAAGATAGATCATAAATTCTAGGAACAATGGTTTATCTTAATAAAATCTGAGAAAATTTAGAGCATTTTATATACAATATGTTATTAGCGATAGCAAAGAACTGTAACTACAAAATGAGAAAAGAAAATCAAAAACCAGAAAATAAATTTAATTGTATGATAATAAATTAAAAAAATAATAATTAGGTTTTATTATCTACTCTCTAATCTTACCTATACTGATCTACCAATTAAATATTAAGTGCCTACCTAAAAGCCGCTTCCCAAAAGCAGTTCATTCCACAAACATCAGAGGGCAGCATCCAATAGGGATTCCAGTAACACAGAGAGAAATCTTTACACCTAACAGAGTAAGACAGAAATAAGAGTCCTATGTAAGTATTTCAGTTTAGAACTAACAAGGAATTTACTCAACAACGTAACAACTTACTGTTCTAGTTTAGAGCAATCAATCTGAAAACCCGGTCTACCAGGATAACTTGAAGATTTTTGAAAATAACCTTTCTCCCTTACTTGGGGCACCATTATTTTAAACAGAACTTTAAAACCTTTAGAATATACAGATTGGGAAATTTTTCTAGCCAGGAACTCTCCTGACATATTAAAAAAAAAAAATGGAAACACTTCAAAATTTTCCCCCATTAACTGACCTCTTCCTGCATAAGCACAGTATTTTCCCTTAAAAAAGAATCCATTTTGGCAAAACAAAACGTTATCCTGAAGCAAAATTAAAATGCCACAAATGCTTGGTGGAAAGGGAAGAGTAGACCTTCCAATGCGTCTAGTGAATTCTTCAATCGGAGATACTTATATGGCATTTTAAATTGAAAATTGGAAATCCTGCCAACAATACCTGCGGCTCTGTTTCATTATCTACAGTACCTCAAGTTCATTACATTACACAGCTGAAATGGAAGTTTGAAAAAATTTTTCTTCTTAACATCTAAGTGTGATCTTTCTTCCTAGATCTCAGGTTGTAGCTAAAACAAACACCTCCTGTTACAAAACGGCTGGGTTTTTTTTCCATTGTTAATCTTTTTCAACTCATCTGTCAGTCTGTCATACTGTGCAAGTGTGGCTGTGATGCTGGAAGCTATGCTAACAATGTTTCAAATACCAGCAAGGTCACCCATGGACAGATTCCAGCAGAGCTTCCAGACAAAGACAGACTAGGAAGAAGGAAGGAGCTATCCACTTTTTTTTTGGGGGGGGGGGTGTAAAAAAAAAGGCCAAGGAAAACTTTATGAATAGCAGTGAAACACTGTCTGATACATCACTAGGAATCTTTATGAATAGCAGTGAAACATTGTTATATGCTGGAAGATGAGCCCTTGAGGTTGGAAGGCGCTCGAAATGCAATTGGGAAGAGCTGCCTCCTCAAAATAGAGTCGACCTTAATGACATGGATGAAGTAAAACTTTTAAGACCTTTATTTGTTGATGTGGCATTACTCAAAATGAGAAGAAACAGCTGCAAACTTTCATTAAAAATCTTAATAATAGATTTAATGCATTGAACACCAATGACCAAAAGACCAGGCAAGTTCTAGGATGACATCAAGAACATCATACATGAAGAAAGCAAAAGGTCATTAAAAAGACAGGAAACAAAGAAAAGACCAAAATGAATGTCAGAAGAAACTCTGAATCTTGCTCTTGAACAAAGAACAGCTAAAGCCAATGAAAGAAATAATGGAATAAAAGAGCTGAAGAGATTTCAAAGGGTGGCTCAGGAGAACAAAGTAAAGTATTAGAATGAAATGTCAAAGACCTGGAATTAGAAAACCAAAAAGGAAGAACGTGCTTTGCATTTCTCAAGTTTAAAGAACTGAAGAAAAAATTCAAGCCTCAAGTTGCAATACTGAAGGATTCTATGGAAAAAATATTGAACAATGCAGGAAATATCAAAAGAAAATGGAAGGAATACACAGTGTCACTGTATCAAAAAGAACTGGTCAATGTTTAACCAACTCAGGAGGTGCCATATGACCAAGAACCAATGCTACTGAAAGACCTAGTCCAAACCACACAAGGTGCCAGGAACTGATGGAATACCCACTGAGATGTTTCAACAAACACAGGCAGTGCTGGAGAGGTTTATTTGTTTATGCCAAGGAATTTGGAAGACAGCTACTTAGCACCTGACTGGAAGATATCCATATATGTGCCCATTCGAAAGAATGGTGATTCAACAGAATGTGGAAATTATCAAATCATTATCATTAATAATCACACGCAAGTAAAATTTTGCTGAAGATAATTCAAAAGAAGTTGCAGCAGTACACTGACAGGGACCTGCCAGAAATTCAAGCTGGATTCAGAAGAGGATGTGGAAAGAGTGATATCATTGCTGATATCAGATATAAAGATGCTTACCTATTGTTTACTGACTGTGCAAAAGCATTTGACTACGTGGATCATAACATATTTTGGATAAGACTGAGAAGAATAATTCCAGAACACTTAATTATGCTAATGAGGAAGCTGTACAAAGACCAACAAAGTGCCATTCAAACAAAACAAGGGGTTACTGCATGGTTTAATGTCAAGAAAGGCGTGTGTCAGGGTTGTACCCTTTCACCATACTTATTCAATCTGTATGCTGAGCAAATAATCCAAGAAGCTGAACTGTATGAAGAAAAACATAGTATCAGAATTGGAAGAAGACTCATTAACAACCTGTGATATGCAGATGACATAACCTTGCTTGCTGAAAGTGAAAATGACTTGAAGCACTTACTGAAGAAGATTAAAGACTAGAGTCTTCAGTATGCATTACACCTCAACATAAAGAAAAAATCCTAACAACTGACCAATAAGCACATCACAATAAATGGAGAAAAGACTGAAGTTGCCAGGGATTTCATTTTACTTGGATCCAAACTCAACACCCACAGAAGCAGCAGTCAAGAAATCAGACGTCATATTGCACTGGGCAAATCTGCTGCAAAAGATCTCTTTAAGTGTTAAGGAGCAAAGATGGCACTTTGAAGACTTAGCTGCGCCTGACCCAAGCTATGGTATTTTCAATCGCTAAATATGCATGTGAAAGCTGGGCAATGAAGAAGGAAGACCGAAGAAGAATTGATGCCTTTGAATTGTGTTGGCAAAGAATACGGAAAATACCATGGACTGCCAGAAGAATGAACAAATCAGTTTTGGAAGAAGTACAACTACAGTACTCCTTAAAGCCAACAATGGCCAGGCTTCATATCACCTACTTTGGTCATGTTGTCAGAAGGGACCAGTCTTTAGAGAAGGATATTATGCCTGGTAAAGAGTCAGCGATAAAAGAGAAGATCCTCAATGAGATATACTGACACAGTAACTGCCAGCAATGGGCATAAGCATATCAAAGATTGTGATGATGGTGCACGACTAGGCAGTGTTCCATTCTGTTGTATATGGGGTAGCTATGAGTTGGAGCCAACTTGACAGCAACTAACAATAACATTCCTTTAAAAAAAAAAAAAAAAAAAAAACCATTGTCAACGAGTCAATTTTGACAGTAAGAGCAAAACTGTCCCATAGGTTTTCCAAGGCTATAATCTTTATGCTGACCTTTTGGTTAACGTTGAACACTTCAGCCACTGTGCCATTAGGGCTCTTTTTCAATAATTCACCATTGTGGAGATCTGGGTACTAAAGTAGGCACATATGATATTCAGGGTAAGTCATTAAACCAGGCTACCTCATATCCCATCACTATGTAACTTTGTTTTCTCTCACTGTTGGCTCAAGTATAAATTACTATTTTTATAGATTTATTGTACATCATGAAATTCCAAATTTGCAAAGATCTATGATCACACCCCTGAAAAATACCAGCCATCTAATGCAGGGGTTCTCAGCCCTGGATGTACAAGGAAATCAACTGAAAACCCCATAGCAGACCTATTAAATCACAATCTCCGGGAATAGATTAGGTGCTGGTGATTTTTAAAATGTCGCCTAAGTAATTCTAAATGCTAGTGCATGAAAAACTATACATAGTTGGAATTTTTAAATAGGAAAGAGTTACATTTAATTTAGTTTTCCTTTAAATGGACACTATTCTCTAGTATGGCATAAAAAGTTATGTATCTTATGTCAGAAGAAGAAAAGAAAATGTGTGCATACCAGTAAAATTTAGAACTTCATTAGTAAATGTTTATACTTTCATCAGCATGGTTATGTATTTTTAAGTCCTGCATTTCATATCGAGGGTCAGATTCAGTGGTAGTGGTTAACAATGAATACTTCCAAAGATGAACCCTTCTGCACATATAGTACTGTGTTGTCAGTGAAAGCAAACATGGGTATACGAGTGGATAGATGGGTGGACAGGCTGAACTAGTAGGTATGTCTATGAAGTGGGGAGTGTACCCAAGAACATGTATAGGGTTGGCAGACAACGGTCCTATAAGTTTACGTGTATGATCTGAATTCCCTGGTGTACAGTAGAGCTGACAAGAGGCAAGGTGGTAGTCACTGCTTGGTCACAACCAGCTACCCAGAGGGACCAAGTAGTTGAACCTGTGGGCTCGGGACCATAGTCGCAGGGAACATCAAGCTCAATTGACATAACATACTACACAAAACACTGTTCCACCTCCTACTTTGACAAGTACCAACTGGGATCTTAAAACCTTGCAAGCTGTCATCTAGATGCAACGATGGGTCTCTCCTCGTCCAGAGCAAAGAAGAATGAAGAAAACCAAAAATTCATGGATACAATCAGTCCTAGCAACTAGTACACCATCCAATCTGCAGCCTATATGACTATCAGACCAGAAGAACTAGATGGTGCCTGGCTACCAATGTCAACCACTTGGAAGGGGATCAATGTAGGAGATCATGATAGAGAGGGAGAACAATGTGGAACAAAACTCAAAATCATTTGGAGAAAAAAAAAGGGGGGGAGGACCAGGTTTGCTGGTCCGATAGAGCCTGGTGGAACCACTGAGACTATGGCCCCTAGCTGCCCATCAAGTCTGGAATTGAACCCACACCTGTGGCTTCCAGCCAAGCAAAAGACAGGCCATATGAGTTGAACATTTACCTGAGGCAGATACACTCCTTGGAGAGAACAATAATGGGAGGAAGAAGGGCTGCTAATGCACAGGGAGACAGTTCAGGGGCAGGAGGGCATGAAGGGATGGACAAAGGGAAGAGGTAATTATCAGGAGGAAGTAAGAGGGGAGCTGTTGTATTGTGGTAAATTGTGGTTAATGTCATGAGACAAAGTGTATGTGAACTGCTGTATGGAAAGTGAATTTGCTCTGTAAATTTTCACCCAAATCACAATTTTAAAAAAAAAAAAAAAAAAAAAAACAATGAATACTTCCATAGTTCTTTTCAGATTCAAGTCCTTTCGCATACATTTAAGCCTCACAACAAGCCTATTAAGATAGATATGTATGAGAATCTAAAATCAGAGGCACTTGGTGTATGTAAATAGAGCGATCTGAATGTGGAGCTTTAACTGAATCCATCTTGAAGTCTTGACATGAGTCTAGAACACATGCTGAATTTTAAAGGTGCCTTTCCAACAGAATTTCCTCTAACCTTGATGTACTTACCTTAACCATACACTCTATGAAAAAAAACAAACCAAACTCACTGCCATAGAGTCAATTCTGATTCATAGCAAGTCCCATTGGGTTTCTGAGGCTGTAAATCTTCACTGAAGTAAATTGCCCCACCTTCCTTCCACAGAGCAAATGGTGGGTTTGAACTGCTGACTTTCTGGTTAGCAGCCAAATGCCTTATCCACTATGCCACCAGAACTCCTTATATACCCTAAAGGAGTTAATATTTTTCTCTGAGGTCTGTCAGGTGCAGGATACCATAACTAGTCCCAGAGGGTCTTTCCTTTATGGTCAAACAGATGCAAGATGCAACAGCTTATGTTTGAAGGGTCTTGATGTACAGTATTACTGGTAAATCTTTACAACCTGCCCCCCAAAAAAAGCAGATATGATTGAGAAAGCAATTTTAATAGCAGGTTACCAGGAAAACCTGTTCTGCCATTGTCCTGTGATCATCCTGTATTAAATTCAAGAGCATGTGGGCTTGCAATTATGTACCCTTAACCAATCATGTAATCCCACGTTATTTACCTATCCCTGCTAAGTCCCTGCTCTTAGATATCTCACCTTGGACTCCATATAACTCCATATAACGTGTTACACAGTTTTTGCAAATCCTGCAATCTCCTTGTTTGGTTCCTATGACTGCTATGTGTACAAGTGCACACTTTACACGGGCACGTTATTTACAAAATTACTGTAGTTGGTTTTCTTCTCACCTTTTACTTAAATGTTTTTCTTACATGTCTTGTGCTATGTGGGGGCCCTAAGATACTCATTGGAAACCCTGAGCCCATGTGTGTGTCACTGTGTACTTCATAGGGAGAGTTGGTAGGGCCATTTCAGTGGCGGTGCTCTCAAAAATGTCCCCTTTGACTGACCAGAATCCACAAAGGAAGGTCTTTCAGTCTGCTTGGGAAAGATAGATGTGGCTGGCAGGGTTCTGGAAACCTGAGGAGGAAAGTATGAGGGTTTTCAGATGATCTTCAGGCCAAACGCCCTGCATTTTATCCTCTTCAGAGACTAAACCTCTAGACCTGCAAGGAAATGGGGAATGGTAGACGAAAGCTGGGGTTTCAACCGCTTCTTTAATAGACTTCTAACTATCCTATTTCAGTTACATATTTTTCTCACGTTATTACTACAATGACTGACAATCCCTTTTGGGAGGGCAGGTGGAGAACTGCAGGTTAAATGTGTTTGTGTCTTGATTTCTCCCACCATCAACTTAAGATTCAACCTTTTTTTAAAAAATCTATTTTATTTTTTTATTTTTATACATAGCAAAACATATACCAATTCAATAATTTCCATATGTACAATTCAGTGACACTGGTTACATTCAAGTTGTGCAGTTATCCTCAGCCTCCTTTTTGTAAATTGTACCTCCGCCATTAACATTAACTCACTGACCCCTAAGTTTCCTATCTAATCTTTCAAATTGCTGTTGTCTATCTGGTTCCAAGTAGACAGTTCTTTAAAAGATCACAATACTCAAGGTAGGCACTTTTTACTAACTAGGCTAAACTCTTGCTTGGTTTCCACCACTTTTCTGTCAGTTTGTTGTACTCCAGAGGCTTGCATGTTGCTATGTGGCAGGAAGGTAAGACACTGATATTTCAAATCCAGCAGGGGAACCCATGGTGGACAGTTTTAAGCAGCACTTCCAGACTCAAACAGACTAGGAAAAAGGACAAGGCCAGGTAAACTTCTGAAAAACTGGACACCAAAAACCTTATGAATAGCAGGGAAACACTGTCTTAATATACTGCTGGAAGATGAGCCCCTCAAGTTGGAAGGCATTCAAAATACGACTGGGGAATAGGTACCTTCCAAAAGGAAAGCTGACCTTCATGGTGTGAATGGAGTACAGCTTTCAGGACCTTCACCTGCTGATGCGGCATGACTTGAAACGAGAAGAAACAGCTGCAAACAGCCATTAAAAATCAGAAGTTGACAAAAAATGAAATGGAATGCATAAAGATCAATATCCTAGGCATTACTGACCTGAAATCGACTGGTATTGGCCATTCTGATTGTCTGGATTGGACAATTACATGGTCTACTACACTGGAACAACAAATTGAAGAAGAATGGTGCTGCATTCATCACCAAAAAGAACACTTCAAGATCTATCCTGAAGAGTACAATGTTGTCAGTGATAGGGTAATATCCATATGCCTACAAGGAAGACCAGTTAATAAGACTATTATTCAAATTTGTGTACCAACCACTAAAACCAAAGATGAAGAAATTGTATATTTTTACCAACTTCTATAATCTGAAATTGACCAAACATGCAATCAAAATGTATTGATAATTACTGGTGAATGGAATAAGAAAGCTGGAAACAAAGAAGCACTAGCTGGAAAATATGGCCTTGGTGACAAAAATAATGCCAGAGACTGCATGGTAGAATTCTGCAAGATCAATGACTTATTTGTTGCAAACACTTCTTTTCAACAACATAAATGGTGACTACACATGTGGATCTACCCAGATGGAATACAGAGGAATCAAAATCAACTAGATCTGTGGAAAGAGATGATGGAGAAGCTCAATGTAATCAGTTAGAACAAGACCAGGAACCAATTGTGGAACATACCATCAATTAGTCATATGCAAGTTGAAGTTTAAGTTGAAGAAAGTTAAAACAAGTCTGTAAGAACTAAAATATGACCTTGAGTACATCCTACCTGAATTTAGAGACAACAGGAAGAACAGATTAGATGCACTGAATGCTAATGACCAAAGACCAGACAAGTTGTGGGATGACATCAAGGACAAACACGAAGAAAGCAAAACGTCATTAAAAAGACAGGAAAGTAAGAAAAGACCAAAATGGGCATCATAAGAGACCTCTGAAATTTGCACTGAAAAGGAGAAC
The DNA here is from genome assembly GCF_000298275.1 of Orycteropus afer afer. NCBI lineage: Eukaryota > Metazoa > Chordata > Mammalia > Tubulidentata > Orycteropodidae > Orycteropus > Orycteropus afer. The sequence goes on along the minus strand of NW_006921632.1, from coordinate 13,905,495 downwards.
AGCTAAAGCATGGAAAGGCAGCTCAAGAAGACAAAGGAAATTATTATAATGAAATGTGCAAAGACTTGGAGTTGGAAAATCAAAGGGGAAGAATTCGCTCTGCACTTCTCAAGCTTAAAGAACTGAAGAAAAAATTCTGGCCGTGACTTGCAATATTGAAGAATTCCATGGGCAAGATACTGAATGATGCAGGAAGCATCAAAAGAAGATGGAAGGAATATACACAGTCACTGTACCAAAAAGAACTGGTCGACGATCAACCACTTCAGAAAATAGAGTATGATCAAGGGCCAATGGTACTGAAGGAAGAACTCCAAGCTGCACTGAAGGCACTGGTGATAAAAAAGGCTCCAGGAATTGATGGAGTAATGATAGATGTTTCAACAAACAGATGCAGCACTGGAGGCACTCGCTCATTTATGCCAAGAAATTTGGAAGACAGCTACCTGGCCAATCGACTGGAAAAGATCAAGAGATCCATACTTGTAGCCCATTCAAAAGAAAGGTGTGATAGTTGGAGCTGTGTGTCAACTTGGCTGAACCACAATTCTGTGTGGTTTAAGCAACTGTGATGTGGGTTATTCCCATGATGGGATTGTATGTATATGTTTTGAGCCGCCGATCCATCGAAAGGGTGCTTCCCTAGGGGTGTGGCCTGCTTCCAATATATTTATGGACATCCTGGGAAAAAAGACACTCTTCTGTGGATCAGGATTCTTTTATGCTGCCTACAATTGTCCATGAGCAAACAATCCGCCATTAGGCCTGGAGATCTTGGATTCATCATTAGTTGGAGTCAAAAGCCAGTATACTGCCTGCCAACCTTGAGCTTGTCAGCCCCTGCAGCTGTGTGAGTTGGAAAAAGCCTCCAGCTTGACGTTTGATCTAAGAACATTGGACTTCCAGCTTCTGTAAATCTGTAAGCCTTTTCCTAAGATAAATTTCTCTCTCTCTATATATAAGCTTTACTGGTTTTGCTTCTCTAGAGAACCCATCCTAACACATTTGGTATAGAGAGTGGTTCTAGAGAGACAAAATCATAAGGATGGGCTTCCTAAATTGGTTCTCAACTCCAATTTAATTGTAAAGGCACTGGTGACTCCATTAGTACAGAGGGCCCTGCTAATCCATGGCATGAGGTGGCAACATTAATATGCAAAATAGCACCACCAAGAGATCAAGTATTTTTGAGAAGTGAGGCTCTGGGTGATAGTATATTTGATACTTTTCTGCAATTCTGTCAGCATGAGAAGTATAAGGAAGCTGGTTGGTTGGTCCTACTTATGCTAGACAAAGTGGTGAAAGAGCAAGATAAGTTCAGGGCTGATGCATCACAGCTCAAGTGCCACATAAAACACCTCAATGTTTCCAGTTGCGCTCTGAAAAAAAGCCTTGTTTCTTCGAGTTGTTGTTATGTGCCGTTGAGTCAGACCCGACTCATAGCGACCCCTCCTTGGGTATCCGAGGCAGTATCACTACGAAGTAGATAGCCCCATCTTCCTTCTGAGGAGTGCCTGATGGGTTTGAACTGCCAGCCTTATGGTTAGCAGTGAAGTGCCTTAGACACTATGCTACCAGAGTAACAGAGCTGATATTGCCAAAAACAAAACCCAGAGTCATATCGTAAGGGTGGCTGAATTACAAAGCCAATTGAACTGCCAACCCAGAATGGTGTCTGAAGTTAAAGTGAGGGCACTGATTGGGAAAAAATGGGATCCTGAAACGTGGAATGGGGACATATGGGCAGACAGTCAGAAGATGAGGATATAAACCAAAAACCAAACACACTCCCATCAAGTCGGACCTAACTCATAGCGACCCCTCCTTGGTTTTCCAAGGCAGTATCACTATGGAAGTAGACTGCCCAACCTTCCTTCCAAGGAGTGGCTAGTGGGTTTGAACCACAGGAAGATGAGGATATGGAGCCTGCAAATTCTGTTGAATCCCTCCCATGTGAAGGGATTACTATAAAACCATTATCCCTTTCACCTCAGTTTGATGGGATTAACCCAACTGTTCCTGCTGAGTCATTGCCTGAGGTAGATGTCTGGAAGACATTGCTGAATATTCTCAGGAACTTCCCCAACAACCCATTGTTGCTGCTAGACCTATAACTAAAGTTAAGTCCAAACAAGCCCCATAAGGTGAAATACAAAGTGTGACTGAAGAAGTGATATGCTACACCCAAAAAGACCTACTTGATTTTGCTTACACATACAGACAGAAACCTAGAGAATATGTATGGGAATGGCTACTGAGGGTGTGGGAAAATGGTGCAAGGAATGTAACATTGGATCAGTCTGAGTTTGATTTAGACCCACTAAGTACAGATTCGTCATTCAATGTTTCAGCTCGAGAAGTTAGGAAAAGATCCAATTGTTTATTTGGTTGGCTTACAAAGCATGGATTATGTGGTGGCCTACCTTAAGTCAAGTTGAAGTACCAGACCTGCCTTGGTATAATGTAGAAGGTATCCAGAGGCTTAGGGAAATTGGCCTGTTAGAATGGATTTATCAGATTAGACCCCTAGAACCAGAAATGGGGAGTCCAGAGGACACATCTTTCACCAGCTTGGTGAGGAACAAATTTGTGAAGTGAGCCCCAGCATCCCTGAAGACTGCTGTGATTGCTATTTTATGTAAGCCAGATTTGACAATGGAAACTGCCCTAACTGAACTAAGACACTTAACTTCGATGGGGCTGATTAGACCCCATGGTAGGAGGGGCCAAGTGGCAGCTGTTAATCACAAAGACAAGGTGGGCGTGGTTACCATAGTGGACAGCAGAGTCACAACAGTAATTAGAATACTCTGACTCGTTTGGAATTATGGCACTGGCTACTTAGGCATGGTGTTTCTAGGGGTGAAATACATGGCAAGCCTACTAAATATTTACTTGATCTGTATAGATAGAAGAATTCCAGGTCACATGAACAGCAGTCTAGATTGAATTGCCAGAATACAGAGTCACAGCCTCTCAATCAATTCCCAGACTTGAGTCAGTAGACAGACCCACAACCCCCTGAATGAAGGGGAGGCCAGGTCCCCTTAAGCAAAGACCCCAATACATTGCCAAAAATTTGTAATGTAAATCATTCTCTCAGCCTTCCCCAAAGGAATCTGAAGCCTTTTACAAGAGTGACTGTTCATTGGGGAAAAGGAAATCATCAGACTTTTCGGGATTACTGGACACTGGCTCTGAACAGACAGTAATTCCAGAGACCCAAAGTGTCATGGTGGCCCACCAGTCAGAGTGGAGCATGTGGAGGTCAAGTTATTGATGGACTCTTAGCTAAAGTGAATCTCACAATGGGTCCAGTGGGTCCCCGAACCCATCCTGAAGTGATTTCACCAGTTCCAGAATGCATAATTGGAATAGATATACTAAGCAATTGGCAGAATTCCCACATTGGGTCCCTGACATGTGGAGGAATGGCTATTATGGCAGGAAAAGCCAAGCAGAAGCCATTAGAACTGCCTCTACCTACAAAAATAGTAAATCAAAAGCAGTACCACAACCCTGGAGGGGTGGCAGAGATTACTGCCATCATCAAGGACTTGGAAGGATGCAGGGGTGGTGATTCCCACCACTTACCCATTTAATTTGCCTATTTGGCCTGTGCATAAAACAGATGTATCACGGAGAATAACAGTAGATTATCATAAACTTAATCAGGTGGTGACTCCAATTGTAGCTGCTGTTCCTGATGTAATTTCATTGCTTGAGCAAATTAGTAAATCTCCTGGTACTTGGTACGCAGCTATTGATCTGGCCAATGCCTTTTCCCCCCGATACCAATTTCAAAGGACCATCAGAAGCAGTTTGCCTTCAGCTGGCAAGGCCAACAATATACTTTCACAGTGCTTCCTCAGAAGTATGTCAACTCCTCAACACTATGTCATCATTTAGTTCATAGGGATCTTGATAGCCTTTCCCTTCCACAAGACATCACACTGGTCCATTATATTGATGACGTTATGCTGATTGGACCTAGTAAGGAAGAAGTATCAAGGACTCCAGACTTACTGGTGAGACATCTGTGTGCTAGGGAGTAGGAAATTAACCCAACAAAAATTCAGGCACCTTCAACCTCAGTGAAATTTCTAGGGGTCCAATGGTGTGGAGCATGTCAAGATATTCCTACTAAAGTGAAGGATAAGTTATTGTATCTGGCTTCCCCCACAACTAAAAAGGA
>NW_006921632.1:13890987-13900510 GCF_000298275.1 Orycteropus afer afer | reverse complement strand
AAATCCTCCCAATGGGCAGAACTTGGAGTCAGGCATCTGGTTGTTCAGTTTGCATGGAACAAGAAATGGCCAGATGTAGAACTGTACACAAATACATGGGCTGTGGCCAATGGCTTGGCCAGATAGTCTGGGACTTGGAAGGAGCATGATTGGAAAATTGGTGACAAGGATATATGGGGAAGAGATATGTGGAAAGAGCTCTCTGAATGGGCCAAAGGAATAAAGGTATTTGTGTCTCATGTGAATGCCCACCAAAACGTGACCTCAACAGAGGAATACTTTAACCATCAGATGGATATGATGACATGTTCTGTGGAAATCAGCCATCCTTTTTCCTCAACTACTCCTCTCATTGCTCAATGGGCTCATGAACAAAGTGGCCACGGTAACAGGGATGGAGGTTATGCCTGGACTCAGCAACATGGACTTCCCCTTACCGAGGCTGATTTGGCTACTGCCACTGCTGAGTGCCCAATGTGCCAGCAGCAAAGACCAACACTGAGTCCGCAATATGGAACCATTTCTCGGGGTGATTAACCAGCAACCTGGTGGCAGGTTGATTACACTGGACTACTCCCATCATGGAAAGGACAGCGTTTTGTACTTACTGGAATAGATACTTATTCTGGATATGGATTCACCTTCACTGCACACAATGCTTCTGTTAAAACTACCATCCATGGACTTACAGAACACCTTATCCACCATCATGGTATCCCACACAGCATTGCTTCAGATCAAAGGACTCACTTCACAGCAAATGAAGTTCAGCAATGGGCCTATGCTCGTGGAATTCACTAGTCTTACCATGTTCCCCATCATCTAGAAGCAGCTGGCTTGACAGAACGATGGAATGGCCTACTAAAAACACAATTACAGCACCAGCTAGGTGGCAATACCTTGAAGGTTTGGGGCAATGTTCTCTAGGAGGCTGTATATGCTCTAAACTAGAGCCCAATATACAGTGCTGTTTCTCCAATAGCAAGGATTCACGGGTTCAGGAACCAAGGGGTGGAAACGGGAGTGGTACCACTCACGATTACCCCTAGTGACCTACTCAAAAAATTTTTGCTTCCTGTTCCTGCTACCCTGTGTTCTGAAGGTCTAGAGATCTTAGTCCCAAAGGGAGGAACACTCCCACCTGGAGACACAATACTGATTGAACTGGAAGTTAAGCATGCCACCTGGCCATTGTGGCTTCCTCACATCTCTGAATCTACAGATAAAGAAAGATGTTACTGTACTGTTTGGTGTGATAGATCCTGATTACCAAGGGGAAACTGGATTGACTTTACATAATGGAAGTAAAGAAGAATATGTCTGGAATACAGGAGATTCTTTAGGACATCTCTTAATAAGTACTACCATGCCCTGTGATTAGTCAATGGAAAATTACAGCAACCCAATTCTAATATGACTACTAAGGGCCCAGACCCTTCAGAAATGAAGGTTTGGGTCACCGCAATAGGCAAAGAACCATGACCAGCTGAGGTGTCTTGCTGAGAGCAAGGGAAATATGGAATGGCTGGTAGAAGAAGGTAGTTCTGAATATCAGCTACGACCACATGACCAGTTGCAGAAACGAGGACTGTGATTGCTATATTTCATTGTATATGTGCATCAATTATTTTTGTTTCCTTGTGTTATGAACTGTGAAATGTAAACAAGGTTAATGCATTTCAGTTGTACACATGTTAGTGTATCATGTTAGGCACAAATACAACTTTATTATTGTCCTGATTTAGAGATTATTTACAGTTAAGATGTGTACAACTGCCAAGTTGACTAAGGGTGGACTGTGATAGTTGGAGCTGTGTGTCAACTTGGTTAGACCACCAATTCTGTGTGGTTTAAACAGTTGTGATATGGTTTATTTCCATGATGGGTTCAGATGGATATGTTTTGAGCAGGCAATCTGTTGAAAGGCAGTTTCCCTAGGGGTGTGTGGACCACTTCCAATATATTTATGGACATCCTGGGAAAAGAGACACTCTTCTGTGGGTCGGGATCCTCTTGTGCTGCCTACAACTGTCCGTGAGTGAACAGGGGTAAAAATGCAGAACAGAATTTCAAAATATCATGGAGTGATAGAAGAAAGAACAAATCTGTCTTGGATGAAGTATAGCTGGAATACTCCTCAGAAGCAAGAATGCCCAGACTTCATCTCACCTACTTTGGTCATGTTGTCAGCAGAGACCTATCCCTGGAGACTAATACCATGCTTAGTAAAATATAGATCAGCAAAAAAGGGGAAGACCTTCAACAAGGTGGATTAACACAGGTCATGGGCTGAAACATGGGAATGATTGCGATGATGGCACAGGATCAGGCAGTGTTTTTTTCTGTGTGGTTATCACTCAGAAATGACTCAACGGCACCTAACAATAATTGTTTGGGTTAAAAAACAGTTCAGTGGATGCTTTTACGATTTAAGGTTTCATGGCAATAGTTTTGGGCATTCATCCAGCCTCTATGGCTCCAGAAAGTCTGGATTCCATGATAATTTGAAATTCTGTTCCGCATTTTCACCCCTTTTTTTAAAATCAGGATTCCTATATAAAATCACCGAATAAAATGTTCAGCAATGGTAGGCCGGTACCATCAGTTCTTTTGGTCTTACAGAAAAGGAGGCAGTTGTTCACAGAGGCAATGAGCTACATGTTCCATATCCTCCTTCTGTTCCTCTCCTTCTTCCTCTTTTGCTCCACCTCCAGGACAGAATCCTATGTCTGTATTTTTAATGTAACTCAAGAATTAGGTCTGAAAAATATGTAACTGATTTATTTTGTAAACTGAGGAAATAAGTGGTATTGTTACATATAAATAATTGCAAGTAACACTTTTTATAGGAAAATTGAATTAGAAAGGGAGTTATTTCGAGATTTCCATTGTCCATTTCCATTATGCACTACCGCAAAGTTGATGGAGAGATGGAATAACCAGATTAGCTATTTTCTTCCTTGAACAAAGGTGCACTTTAGGTGTTGATTTTAAGTTGTGGATCTGTTGAGATAAAGCTGTGATAGTGCGTTTATCTGTGAAATGGAGATAATATCTATCCTAGAGTGAAAATACACACTCTGTAAAACTAAGAGATGAATTGAAAATTCAGAGATGTTCTGGACCAGGAAAACATCCATATTTAAAGTATAACTTAGAGAGTCAGGGATAAGTCCAGGCATATCCAACAGACCAACAGGGATGATTGCAGAAAGTGCTGCAAGCCTATACTGTAACTTCAAGACACAGGTACCTGTGCTGTGGCTGTGCTAGAGAAACAAAGATGCTTGCAGACACATTAAAGGAGACCATTCCCATGATAGACTCTAAAATCATCAGTATTTGAAGATCAATGCCTGGATCATTCAACTAAATTGTCTCCGGACAACTTAGATTAATTTCTAGCTCCAAGTCACTTCTTTTTCTTAAATCTCAAATGTTGTGAGTACTCAGGAAGTAGGAAAAGGACTGTTTATACACAAATGGCACTGAAACAATCATCTAACCACTTAGAGAGGAAAAAAAGTTAGCACTATGCTTTACATCAAAAACCCAACTTGATAAAAGATTTAAATATTAAAAAAGGAAGAAAAAAGCTCTGGTAGGAAGTTTTCTCTATGCACAACAAAGGCAAATCCATAAAAGAAAAAGAAAATGCCTATCTGAATATATCATGAACAAAATTCAAGTCAATATGTACGAGTAAGTATGTACAACATACAGATAATAATTACAGTGTTTTGAAATAAGATTTCTAAATCAAAAACCAAAAAAAACAAATCAAACTCACTGCTGTCAAGTTGGATCCAACTCATAGTGACCCCTCCTTGGGTTCCCAAGGCAGTATCTCTATGGAAGTAGATTGCCCCATCTTCCTTCCAAGGAGTGGCTGGTAGGTTTGAACTGTTAGCCTTCTGGTTAGCAGTCAAATGCCTTAAGCACTACACCACTAGAGCTCCGTCTAAATCAAAAGTACATATTACTTTTTTCATTAGCCAAATCACTGCTCCTCCCCCAAAAAAACACACAGAAAGATATTATTTTGATTAATTAAAATAACTACTAGCATTTCAGTAATTTATCAGTGTTTCACTGCTATTCGTAAGGTTTTCACTGGCTATTTTTTTTGGAGAAGTAGATGGCCTCTTTCTTTTTCCCAGTCTGTCTTAGTCTGAAAGCTCTGCTGAAACCTGTCTACCATGGCTGACCCTGCTGGTATTTGAAACACCAGTGGCACAGCCTCAAGTCTCACAGCAACACACGAGCCACCACAGTACAACAAACTGACAGACAAGTGGTGGTAGACCCTCAACAAGATGGCCTCACAAAGTGGCTGCAACAACGGGATTGTGAGGATGACACACAACCGGGCAATGTTTCATTCTGTTGTACACAGTATCACTATGAGTCGCAGTCAACTCAACAGCACCTAACAACAACTAGCATTTATTAAATATTATTTGTTAGCTTTGTACGGAGCACATTATAGTTATGTAAATCCTGCTATCTTCAATGCATTAAAATGTAAAGTACAGGGTATAAGTTTTATATAAAATAGCTCTGCATTCACAAAGCAATAGAAATTATTAAGATGGACTTTAGTAAGTAGTTCAACTTTCTTCGCTGTTCATTGTCTCAACTCCTCTCCCCTTCAGAAATAACTGCAAGAAGAAAAAAATAAACGTTTCCACTAAAAATAGTAGTACAAAAATAGCGGCCAAATAATTCTCAGCTAAATAAATGATTCTCAATCTCTGGTTTTATAACACCATTTAGGGCTTTTACCTAAAACACAGCTTCCTGGTCCTCACTCCCAGGCATTCTGATTTTGCAAGTCTGGAATGTGGCTCAAGGACAGCAATTATTCCCAGTCACAAATTGAAAAATGATCACTTAAGATTTAAACTGTCAAAACCATCACCATATTCACTATAATTTTGAAGCTCTGTTGTACCAGGCACCATACTATAAAATCTATATATGCTATTACATTTCAATTCTCACAAACAATGCAACATCATAGATGTTCTCAACTCTACTTAACAAATGGTGAGCTCTGGTGGCCTAGTGCCTAAGACACTGCTAACCAGAAGACAGGCAGTTCAAACCCACCAGCCACTACTCAGAAGAAAGATTATTTCTTCTTATTTAGTGATACTGCCTTGGAAAACCAAGGAGGGGTCGCTATGAGTCAGATCAGACTCAACGGCAAGGAGTTTTCAAGTTTATTTAACAAAAGAGGGGGCACATTCAAGATTAACACAGCCAATAGTGGCAAAGCTAAAATTTGCAATGCTAAAGATTTCCAGTCTTTAGATGTTCAATATACCCCACTGGTATTCACAGGACACGGTAGAAATGATAACTTGATGGCCTAACCAGATCTGAGAAAGAGAGGGAAGTGACTACTACTGTGTGTCACAATGAGTCACACAAAGGGCATGTCAGGTTCAGAAATGGTTATCAATGAAATGCTAAGTAGTTTCCTGATTCTCCACTATCAATATAGCTGAATAGACACAATAGGATGAAATCTTGATAAGATTCATGTGAAATGCGAGAATTTAATCACCCTGTGTCATGAAACTGTAAAAAGTTACACAGTGATATAATTCCTTCTGCAGAAGTGCAGATGCTTGGTAATAACAACTGGTTTGTATTTAGTAATACCTTAATATAGTCTGTCCATACTGAATAGCTTCAGAGAGTCTCCCTATATGAGAAACTAGCAGTGCCCCTACATTGAGGTGCCGTTCCCATCCAACATCAATCATATTACTCTGTTTATCATGGGATATGCAAGTGTCACAGAGCTAGGGAAGCAGAGGCTCACATTCCCAACCCACACTTACTGGTCCACAGAGGGAAATGTCACCCAAGCAAGTCCAAGGAGAGCCTTTCCCTGGGATTTTCTATTTGAGATTAGCAAAGAAACTCTGCACAAAGGAGAAAGGTCCCATGAACAAAACCTGCACGCAGTGGAAGAGAACAAGAGAGACTCCCCTAGTCCTGACATCCCTGGAGTTGCTTTGGTATCTGCAGTTCTTCTTTCAATTATATTCCTTCCAGTGACCCATGTAAGCCATTAAATATCCATTTTGCTTAAATTAGTTTTATTGCATTTTAATCACTGGCAACTAAGAATTCTATTACAAATTAAGTAGGTAAGCATTAGCTACATTTTACAGGTGAGGAAATTGAAGCATGAAGAGGTGATATAATTTGGCCAAGGTCTCATAGCAACCAGAGCTAGAATGAGAATGCAGGCTGATTTGGCTCTAAGATCTATGTATTTTCTGAATACTAAAACCAAGGCTTCGAACAGAATGCACTAATTGAGAATGGATTTCACTAAAAAATTGTTCTTATTATAAAGTTCTTACTTTAAGAACATGGAAGAGCCTTTCTAAGTATTCTGTTGTCATGGAATTCTGTACAGTGACTACTTTCTAGAAGATTTTACCCCTGGAATATACTGAGTATAACCTGAGATCACGTATTTTAAATAAAAGAAATAACAGTTCTAATCTTTCTATGAGTCAGAATTGACTGAATGCCAGTGGGGTAATCTTTCAGGAAAGACTGCTTCAAAATACAAAGAATGTAAAGATAACCAAGTTCTAAGAAAAAAAGATGCTGGCTTGCTTCATGGCCCCATTATCCACTGTTGGAAATACTATTAAGGCTAGACTCTTATCTAGCAGGTTTACAGAAAGAGCACTGCAGAAAAAGCAAAGGATACATAGTTTCTAATCCTGGTTCAATTACTGTCCTTTGGATCCTGGCCAAATGATTTAAAAATAGAAAGAGGTTGAGGATAGCTATTCCATCTCCCAAGAAAACAAAAAAAGTTGTTTTAACTCTATAAGAAACTTAAAAAGAAGCTATAGATAACATCTAAAATAAAATTCCAAGTATGGCTTTGGAAGTAGTTCTGCTTTTAGGAATACAAGAGTCCTGATGCGTCTTTGGCACTCACCTAACCTTAATTAAACTATAAAGTGAAAACATGACAATTGAGCTTTTCCATACTGTTCCTCTACCCAAACTTTCACTTATACATCCAAATGCAGTGAAATGTAGTTCACCACATTTTTACAAACTGACAAACATTTATTTTCAATTTATATGTATACCTGATTTATAATGAAGACATGCTCTTTAGAGGACTTAGAAAAGCAGTTTTTTAGTGACTCAATTCAGGCACATCAAACTTAAGATTTCAGTAATAGTTCTATAAAAACATTTATTAAAACTGAAGTATTTAGTTTCTAAATTTCAAATGAAGTAATTTTGTTAAAATTAGCTGGCCATCTTGACATGCAAATACAATTTACAAAAACCTGTCACAAAATAAACTATAAACATCTGAGACAAAGTGCTAAAAAGGAATGTTACTCTATCAAACTTTAACCTAATATCATAATCTATTTTCACTTAATGTTTTGGTTAAAATATTGCTTCTGTACAATTTTACCCAGTACAAAGATAATTTTTCTACAATTTTAAATGCCTCACAATTACATGACAGACTAGAAACAGTTTAGCTTCCATCTGTCATTTTTCATGAGCTCACTCAAGTCTTCAGTCTCAGCTTCTCACATGACAGATAATCGAAGGTTGCCAAACCTAGCTTTTGAAGTAGTTCTGCTTTTTATGAAGAATCTAGATGGGTTAAGGACATGTGTTAATTCGCCTGATCCATAATCAAATCATAGTTTTACACATAGTGATCCAGCTTTTCCATGTTGTTCCTCTGCCCAAACTTGCCCTCTATATTCTGCGAATGACCATCAACTCAGAACGAAGTTAAACAGCCTAGAGCTGGTCTGCATTCTCTCCTCCTTACCAACCTGACACATTCCTACATCAAAGTCGTATCTGTTAGGAGGGGTCGCTGTAAGTCGGAATCAACTCGATGGCAGTGAGTTAGGAAGCACCCTCTGTAGTTCCCTCTAAAAAGATGCCTACACACAAGCTTGCCTGAGCCTATTTTCCAAGGCTGTGCGAATGCTGAGATTTTATTAAGCATTCGTAGTGCGAAACATTCTTAAATTTCATATTGATTCCAACGCTGGCACTGGTTTGTGTAAATCTACCTAAATCACTATCATTCTGCTTTTTAAATATCGATGGGTAAAGAAAGATACCTTCATGTCATCTGACACGAGACTTGAACGTGTCAAGTATCGCACGTTTTTAAGTTTCTAGAAGTTTCAAAAGAAATCTACTGTTTTTTTTTAAAAAAAATCACAATCTAAACAAACGCCATGTTAAGATTTAACTTACCGCTGCTAATAATAAAAAAAGTTAAATGTCAACAAAAGAAAATTAAATGGCCTTTCCAGAGGTGGGGAGAAAAAAAAAAAAAAAAAAAGCTGAACGGGGGCGCCAGTTTAAATATCTCAACTCCAACTCCATGGAGACAAGAGGGAATTCCCACTAGCCAGACAGCAGGAAGGCTTTTGTAGGGCACCTCTTACTTTCAACGAATCCTAAAACTGAGGGCGGGGGGACGGAGCGCAACTGTTGAAACTTAGAAATTAATCTCTCACTGCTTTAAAGAACACATAAAGAATGGGTTCAGAAAACAGACACAACGAGTCCGGGATGCTCTGGGGCTGGAGCAGCGCCGCGCTCATCTCAGGGCTGGGTGGGAGGAGGGAATTGCGCGAAGGGGGTCAGAGACGGCGGCAAAGAAGCGGGAGGCCAGGGCCTGGCGGCGGAAAGCGCGGGACGAACAGCGAAGAGCCGGGGCAGGCCCCGCGTCCCGGCCCCAAGATAAGGAATGGCCCGTACCTGTCCGACCCGCCGGTAAGCGCTCTGGGGCCCGCGCTGCCCGCCCATCTCGCAGCGCCGCGTCCGCCGCCCGCGAGCCAGGAAGCTGTTGCGGCCTGCGGCATTCCGCCACCGCCGCCTGCTCCTTCCTCCAGTGACACAGCGAGCTGGCTGAAGGCGTAGAGAAGTGAGCAGAAACCGCAGCCCAAACACAACACGACGATGCGCAGGTATCGCCGCATCGCCCTGGCTCCGCGCTGCCACCACCGCCGTCGCTGCCGCGCCCGCCCGGGCGAACTGGAGCGGAGGGAGCAGCACTGCGCAGCCGCGGGCGCAACAGTTCCTCCTCCACCACAGTCTTGCTCTGCCCTCCCCGTTTCCTCCCTCTCCCATCCCCGCCCACCATCTCCGCGAGCGCGGCCGCGGCGCCTGAGTCTGCCCTCTCGCAACCACCCCGAAGCCTGGACACCACCTCTGCCACAGCTCGCGGCACCGGGCCCCCCCAAGCCCCGCCCCCGGCCCGCCTCCCGCCGGGCCAGAGGGGAGCTGCGAGACGCGCCGGCGCACTGAGCGCGAGGGGGCGGAGCGCGAGGTGGTCGGCTCCGGGTGTGTGGAAGTGGCTCCTGGAGTTTTTGCTGCATCGGGCGCGCGTAGGCGGGTTCCACGCCTGGGGGCCGGTAACTTCTAAACTCGGTAGCTCTAAACTGCGGGAGCTCTAGTAGCTAGTGCCTAAAGCACTGGACTG
>NW_006921632.1:13882848-13889867 GCF_000298275.1 Orycteropus afer afer | reverse complement strand
AAGATGGGCAATCTACTTCCGTAGTGATACTGCCTGGAAACCCAAGGAGGGGTCGCTATGAGTCGCTATGAGTCGGTCCGACTTCACGGCACATAACAACAACAACGAAGTTTGTTATATAGTCCTCTGTAGGAGCCATTTGCACCCAGATTTCTTATCTCCTAAAAATAAGGCTGGTGGTTCATACCCACTATCCACTCTTGGGAAGGAAGACTGGGCAATCTACTTACATAGAGATACCGCCTTGGAGACAAAAGGAGGGGTCGCTGTGAGTCAGAACCGACTGGAGGGCAGTGAGAATCTTGTGTTTCTTTGTGCTTATCTTGCTTCCCAACAAAACTGTGACCGATAACAACGTTTCTCATTTTTACATCTTTTTGATGTTGGTAACTCATCATTTGCGTATCCAATATAGAATTAGTAGTCTCCCCAACAAGCTTCTCCTTGTTTCTTTTCCACCTTGCTCATTGAACATCTTTAGTACATCACTGTGAGCCAGAAACTCACCGTGGGGCATAAAAGAAATGTAGTTGGGATGTGGGGGTGGGGCAGTTGAGACTTGAAATAGGTGCAATAATACAACAGTATAATGTGACACCTCTATGGGTATGAAAAAGTAGCAATCAGTTCCTGCAGGGGTGGTCACAAATTATTTTTTAGCAAAAGTGACCTTAAAATTTTTGGGTGAAGTGAAGGAAGTAATTCTAGGCTGAGAGATCAATGAAACAGGCTGTTGTGTTCCTAGAACTGTGAAAAGTTTGATATCACTAGCTAAGAGAAAGCAAAAGTGGATACGATGAGTGATAAGACAGAGCTCAGGTAGTAGTAGGGACCAGCTATTTGAGTGCCTTGTTTAGCATACCAAGGAGTTTGAACTTAATCTGGCAGACAATAGGGAACCACTGAAGGGTTTTTAAGTAAGGAAGTTACATGATCACATGCATTTTAGAGAGTGGATTCTGGCCTCAAGCAGATAGATGAGAGATTGGAGGCAAAGAGCAATTCCAGCACCAAAAAGTGAAAGAGGCTTTCCTCTTTTTTAAGCATTTCATGGAGAAACAGTGGTTAAAGTGTTTGAAATGGATTTGGGATATTGAAGAGTTTGGACATGAGAAACAAGGTGGGAAAATGTAGTTGTTCATTTGGCTCTGTGACTGTGGGAAAGTCACTACACACAAATTTAAGCTTCAGTTTTCTGCTAAGAAATGTCTTAGGGGAAAAATACCATAAAGTTATGCTGTCATTGTTAGGTGCCATGGAGCCGGCTCTGACTCATAGGGACCCTATGTACAACAGAGGGAAACACTGCCAGGTCCTGCACCATCCTCACAATCCTCGCTATTCTTGAGCCCATCATTGCAGCCACTGTGTCAGTTCATCTGGTTGAGGGTCTGTCCCTTTTTTTGCTGACCCCCTACTTTACCAAGCATGACTGGTCCCTTCTGACAAAGTGAAAAAGAAAGATATTTTATTCAGCATATGCAGCAAAAAAAAAAAAAAAAAAAGGAACAAATGTGGTAAATAGACAGACGTGTCATCAGTGTCCAAAGAACACTGCAAAATCAATGGTATATAAGAGATTACAATTTAGTAACAGCTCACCTTTCCATAGATTTATTAAAAACTGAATTACTATGATTGTTTTCAAAGTGATTGGTACAAGTTTTCAGTAACAATACTCAAAAAGCCAAAAATCAAACCCACTGCCATCAAGTTGATTTCAACTCATAGTTACCCCCACTGGGTTTCCAAGGCTGTAAATCTTTAAGGAAACAGATTGCCCCACCTTTCTTCCAAGGAGTGGCTGGTGGGTTTGAACCACAGACCTTTTGGTTAGCAGCCAAATGCCTTATCCACTGCGCCACCAAAGCTCTTTAATGACATTCAGGAGTGACCAAACAGAGGTCACTATCAGTCAGAATTGATTCAATGGCAGTGAGTTTGGTTTGGTTGGAGAAAACTAATTATTCTACTCTTCTGGGGGACAAACTGCCTCTCTCTGTACTGTCACGGACTTGTATAAGCATAGCCACATTGGTGGTGTCAATTGTCAGAAGCGATGGAGAAGTAATATAAAAAACTCAAAATGGTATCTGAAGTTATGTCAAGGCTCAAAATGGAGTTAGGGTACCAACTGTAGGCCACACCCTTCTACAAACCAAATGCTTTTAGATTTTAGGCTCCAGGGATTCTGGTGGCATAGTGCCTAAGGCATTTGACTGCTAACCAGAAGGCTGACAGTTCAAACCCACCAGCTACTCCTCACAAGGAAGATTGGACAATCTGCTTCCATAGAGATAACCACCTGGGAAACCCAAGGAGGGGTTGCTATGAGTCAGATCCAACTCTACAGCAGTGAATTGGTTTTTTGTTGTTTTTTTTTTCCTTTGGTAATGCAGGATTAAATGGCTTGCCTTAACTGCCAAATTCACGTTGCTTGGTTCTACAATCGATGCCAATGGAAGCAGCAGTCAGGACATTAGACGACGTGTAGCATTGGGAAAGTCAACTGCGAAGGAACTGTTTCAAGTGCTGAGGAGCAAGGATATCTCCTTGAGGACTAAGGTGCGCCTGACACAAGCCATGATATTTCCAATCGCTTCGTATGCATGTGAGAGCTGGACAATGAATAAGGAAGACCGAAGAAGAGTTGATGCTTTTGAGTTGTGGTGCTGGTGAAGAATGCTGAAAGTACCATGGATTGCTAAAAGAACTAACAGATCTGTCCTGGAGGAAGTGCACCTGAAATGCTCCTTGGAAGCAAGAATGGCCAGACTTCGTCTCACCTATTTTGGTCATGTTGTCAGAAGGGACCATTCCCTGGAGAAGGATGTCATGCTTGGTAGGGTGGAGGGTTGACGAAAGAGGGGGAGGCCTTCAACGAGATGGATTGATATGGTGGCTGCGATGATGGGCTCGAGTATAGCAGGGATTGTGGGGCTGGTGCAGGATCGGGCAGTGTTTCGTTCTGCTGTGCATGGGGTCGCTATGAGTCGGAAACGACTTGACGGCACTTAACAACATAACAACACCACCACCACCTGCCAAAAAATGAAACTAACATGTTAACAAGATGAGTAAATAGAATGAAAACATACATTTATTCACTCAGTAAACATTTATTGTAAACATTGAAAAAAGGAAAGGCTGGCCCTCAACGAGATGGATTGACACAGTGGCTGCAACAATGGGCTCAGGTATAGCAAGGATTGTAAGGCTGGCACAGGACCAGGCAGTGTTTCATTCTGTTATGCATAGGGTCGCTGTGATTTGGAGCTGACTCGACAGCACCTAACAACAACAAACATTTATTGAATATATTCCACATACAGGGGGTTAGATGCAGAATACTCAGAAATAAAAAAAGCATACTACTGCCCTCAAAGGGGAGCCAGGCAAGTAAAAATGAGAAGACTAATCTTTCTTTGTACCTTAGTTTTCTAAGAAATGAAGATAAATTTTAAAAAGTGCAGAGAATGACGATAAAAGCATTTACGGCAGTCCAAACCCACTAGCCACTCCTCAGAAGGAAGACTGGGCAATCTACTTCCACAGTGATGTTGTTGTTGTTATGTGCCATGGAGTCGGACCCAACTCATAGCGGTGACTCCTTGGGTTTCCCAGGCAATATCACTACGGAAGTAGATTGCCCCATCTTCCTTCCGAGGACTGGCTGGTGGGTTTGAACCGCCAGCCTTCTGGTTAGCAGTCAAGTGCCTTAGGCACTAGGCTACCAGAGCTCCCTCTGTAGTGATACTGCCTCAGAAACCCAAGGAGGGGTTGCCAAGAGTCGGATCTTACTCAACGGCAGTGACTTTTTTGGTTTTACGTATATGCATAAGGAGACCTGATGAAACAATGGTTAAAGTGCTTGGCTGCTAACCCAAAGTTCAGTAGTTTGAACCCACCAGCTGCCCCATAGGAGAAACATGTAGCTATCTGCTTCTGTAAAGATGACAGTCTTGGAAACCATATGGGACAGTTCTACTCTGTCCTATATGGTCACTACAAGAGAGAATCAACTTGACAGCAGTGTGTTTTTCTGTACATACGTATGTGCTCCTACATCTGTTTTTTCTTCTAGATCATTCTCTTTATTTCTTTGGTGTCTAAAATTTTAATCAATGTTGACCTACCCTTCATTCTATCAAAAAGGTCAATTTAGGTGAAGGAAAAGAAATTTAGAGTAGCAATATTTGTTGTTTTTTAAATTATGGAGATGAAGACCTCCTCTCATTCAAGATAAACCAAATCTCAAGAATCTTATATTTAATCTTGATTTTTTAAATATCCCCCATAGCTCTTAGCACATGCTTGATGTATAGTAGGCATTCAATTAACGGTGTTTAACTTTTGCAAATCTTTTAATCACTCTAGAACAGATTTGGGGCCGCTCAGCATTTCCTTCCTACTACTTCTGTTTAGTTGACAACCTGGATGGTGCAAACGATTATTAACATGCTCAGTTGCTAGCTGAAAGGCTGGCAGATGGCAGTTTGAGACTGTCCATAGTCTCAAAAGAAAGGCCTAGAAACCTATTTGGGAAAAAAATCAGCCACTGAAACCCTATGAAGCACAATTCTAATGCCATGGAAAGGGGGTCACCATGAGTTGGAGTCAACTTGACAGCAATTGGCAACTGATTTGTGTGCTGGAAATACAGGCTTATTTTTTCTTACTAAAAGCCAAAACCTACCTCTTGGACCTTAAGGTATTTAGAGGAGCTGCAGTGGTGAAGAACTCAGCTAGGTCTGCTATTTAAACCCACCAGCTGCTCCCCAGGAGAAAGATGAGGCAGTCTGCTTCTATAAAATTTTACAGGCTTGGAAATCCTATGGAGCAGTTCTACTCTGTTCTACAGGTTGCTGTGCGTCAGCATCAACTCTAAGACAATGGATTTGGTTTTGGGGCCTCAGGCCAGAACACTGTTCTTTTCTTCCCTGCAGCAGGTGCTGGGGACTTACCAGTATCCTTTTACTTTAAAATGCTTTCATCGCCCATTTTGCTTTGCCTTTGCAATTCTTCTTCTTCAATACCAGTTTTACAGTCTCCCAGTTCTCCTCATTCTTGCTGATCCCAAAAGTAAACAAAAGCCCAGTCCATTATTGCTATTATTATGAATTAAGAAGATAATGAAAATAACATACAAAAAAGTTGCAAAGTCAATAAATCTTGGTTCCTAGTTTCTGAATTTTCTTGCTAAAGGGCTAATGGAAAAACAAACATGAAATAGTAGCTTTTATCTAAACTTCCTACTTACAGGCAGGTCAGCAGATTTAAACCTGCCATAACTCACAAATGCCACTTCAACTTCTCAAGAAGTCTAGCTATGGAAGCACCCAATTCACTGGATCCTAGCACCAAAAAGTTCCCTTTGGAATTCATCCTCATACATGAAATAAAGCAGTGTTTGAAATTAGAGTGAAAAAAAAGTATTATAACAGAGGTATGCAGGCCATAGAATCTTACCCAGTCATTAAAACACCCCAAACATTAGCCTACCAGTGGATACCTACATAGATAGACAGGTAGGTGTGTCTAGGCAAAAGGGAATATACCCAATACCATATACAAGTTTGGCATATTTCTACATATGTATTTGTGCTATAAGAATGCCCATACAGAAGATGGAGGAATAGGCAGACAAGCGACACAGACCCTCTTCAACAAAGAAAAGAAAAACCAATTGACAGAGATAGAGAAGACAATCCTGGAGCCCTGAGCTTTGAAAGGAACTATACAGAAGTGGATTAGGCACCAACTAGTGGAAAAAGCTGAACGAAAACAGTGAGTACAGAGATGGTTGGAGCTGCGGACTGTCAGTTACTCTGATGAGACCAACAGCCAGAATATTGCCAAGTGGTGTGGGACCTGAGAATTGACCTAAAGATTAGCCCTGGTCACCAAGGGCTGTGGGGACGACTGCACTGGTGGCCTATGACTAGGAAGGGAAACAGCAAGGAGGGAGACAAGCTGAGCTGTTGACTTACCACTGTCTGGAGGGCGCAGCTATTTTGAATGTTTGCAAGTGGTGGCCATTTTGGATATTTAAAGTCACCGAAGGTGCAGTCATTTTTAATCTTTACAAGTGGCAACCATTTTGAATTTTAAAGTGATAGCATTCTCATTTGGATAGCAGGGACCTAAGAATAGTCTGTGTTTGCCAAGGTTGGCAGGGACATACGAAGAGGCTGACAACAGGAAAGGAGGCAGGTGGTGAGTGTATCAGTGCTGTCAACTAGTGAATAGAGGTGCACAGTACAGTACCCTGCTTGCGTAGATAACATACAAACAAAACAAAAATCATGGGCAAGTCACTCCAACATACAATCACCAATTAAATGTAAACACAAAAATGTCACAATGTCTCAGAGACAACAGAGCATCACAGTCCACACAAAGAAACAAGATAAAGCAGGAGAAACAAGATAAAGCAGGAGAAACAAGATAAAGCAGGAGAAACAAGGGACCAGGATACAGACTCAAAACACATCCCTGAGGAAGATATAGCATTGGAACTCCCTGATAAAGAATTCAAAAGAATTATATGTAGGTATCTTCAAAGGATGGGGAGACAGATCAGGAAAATACAGGCAAACCTTAGAAGAATTTCAGAAGAAAATACAAGAACAAAATGACAAAATAAATGAAAACTTAGAAATGATTCAAAATCAACAGACAGAAATCCAGAAGATTAATACTAAATTGTCAGAAATAGATAACATATCGAAAGGGGAAAGGAGTAGAATTGATGCAACAGAAGACAGACAAATACCCAAATACATCTATGTAAAGGTATCAATCAGAAAAAAAGATCAAAACAAAATGAAGAAAGTCTAAGGTTCATGTGGGATACCATCCAAAGGAATAACCTACGTGTCACTGGAATTCTAGAACAGGAAGAGAAAAACCAAACCACTGAGAAAATTGTCCAAGATTTGCTGGAAGAGAACATTCCTGATACGATGAAAGATGAGAATATATCCATTCAGGAAATCCAACGAACCCCAAACAGGATA
>NW_006921632.1:13874518-13875953 GCF_000298275.1 Orycteropus afer afer | reverse complement strand
TTCCATTGCATCCATTCTATTTCTTTGCCCTTCCAATGTGTTATCTATTTCTGACAATTTAGTATTAATCTTCTGGATTTCTATCTGTAGATTTAGAATAATTTATAATTTTTCACTTATTTTGTCATTTTGTTCTTGTGTTTTCTTCCAAAATTCTTCTAGGGTTTTTTCCTGTGTTTTCCTTGGTCTGTGTCTCTCAATTCTTTGACGATACCTAAATATCATTCTTTTAAATCCTTTATCAGGGAGTTCCAATGCTGCGTCTTCCTCAGGGATGTGTTTTGGGTCTGTATCCTGGTCCCTTGTTTCTCCTGCTTTATCTTGCTTCTGTTGTCAACTGTGATGCTCTGTTGTCTCCGAGGCATTGTGACGTTTTTGTGTTTATATTTAATTGGTGACTATATGTTGGATTGACTTGCCCACAATTTTTGTTTTGTTTGTATGTTATCTATACAGGCAGGGTACTGTGCTGTGCACCTCTATTCACTAGTTGACCGCACTTATACACTCATCACCTGTCTCCATTCCTGTTGTCAGCCTCTCATATATCCTTGCTGACCCTGGCAAACAGAGCCTGTTCTTAGGTCCCTGGAATCTGAAAGAGAATGTTATCCCACAAATTAAACTGTAATTACTCATTATTAAGATGACTTATTGCAATGTTTTAAAAATGTCCTCAGACTAATGACATGCTATATAAATTCTATTTATTTTCTCTCCCTTCCTAGTGGTTTTCTACCATTCAGATTACATTCCAATGCCCCCATTTCTAATTTCTGACACTATTTTTGCTGTTTTGGGCCCCATCCTCACCCCCACTCTTCTCCTTTCTTGCCTTTGGCATTAGTGGATCTTATTTTTCATCACCCTCAGAAGCCAGTGAAGGCCTTCTTTTTGTTCTGCTTTCACAAGATCAGTTACATCCTGTATTCTGTAACTGTCCTTGTCTTTTGATTGTACTCGGCTATTTTTGTCATTGATGACTTTTTGCATCTCTGCAGTTTTTCTACATTCTTTGTTCCAGAAAACTGAAGGTGTGGGGGTTGTGGGGATAAGTGCCAAAAAGAGCAAATATTTTATGGTTTTCATCTTACACACATACATTCACTTTTGTTTTCATTCTCAACGTGCAGACAGAAATTTCTTTCCAGTTCCTGTATCAGGTCAAGGAGCTCTGGGGAACAGTGGTTAAAGCATTCAGCTGCTAACTAAAAGGTCAGTGGTTTGAACCCACAGCTGCTCCACAGGAGAAACATAAGGCAGTCTGCTTCTGTAAGGACTTACAATCTTGGAAACCTTATGGGGCAATTCTACTCTGCTATAGAGTCACTATGAGTAGGCGTCAACTCAGTGACAGTGGATTTTTTTTTTTTTTTTTTTTTAATATCAGTTCTTTAAAAGATTCCAGGAAAGAGTGAAGTTGCAGACCAAGAAA
>NW_006921632.1:13861156-13873822 GCF_000298275.1 Orycteropus afer afer | reverse complement strand
CCAACCTTCCTTCCAAGGAGTGGCTGGTGGGTTTGAACTGCCAGCCTTCTGGTTAGCAGTCAAGTGCCTTAGGCACTACGCTACCAGAGCTCCCATTATAACGTTGTTGTTGTTTGCCATCGAGTCGAACCCAACTCATAGCGACCCCTCCTTGGGTTTCCGAGGCAGTATCACTATGGAAGTAGATTGCCCCATCCTCCTTCCGAGGAGTGGCTGGTGGATTTGAACCGCCAGCCTTCTGGTTAGCAGTCGAGTGCCTTAGCCACTATGCTACCAGAGCTCCCCATTATAACATTAGGTGTAAGTATTTATGGAATTTGAGTCTGTTTTCCTAGAGGAAGGGTATTTGAGGTAAAGTGAAATGAAGGCAGGTGAAGATAATTGTGATTAGCAGAAGAAAAACAAAATTTCATATTCATTCTTCTTTCTCATAGTGCATACTATCAGGTTATTTTAATTAATTAGAGGAGGAGGATTGGTCTACAATTAGAACATTTGATGTGGAAAATTTCAGTGTAGCCTAATTAACACAAATATCATTTGTACAGGGCTCAGGGGCTGCTTTCCCCTTGGGGGCGGCTCTATTTTAAGGTTGGGGCCTGAGATACGTGGGCACAGAGGGGTTAGGAACTACTAAGGGAGATGAACTTGTCAGTTTGTCGTCCTGTGGTGGCTTACATGTTGCTGTAAAGCTGGAGGCTATGCCACCGGTGTTGCAAAATGCCAGCAGGGTTACCCATGGTGGAC
This sequence comes from Orycteropus afer afer, assembly GCF_000298275.1. Classification (NCBI taxonomy): domain Eukaryota; kingdom Metazoa; phylum Chordata; class Mammalia; order Tubulidentata; family Orycteropodidae; genus Orycteropus; species Orycteropus afer. Next base: position 13,873,075 of record NW_006921632.1, on the reverse strand, counting down.
AGGTTTCAGCAGAGCTTCTGGGCTAAGACAGAAGAAGGAAGAGGCCATCCACTTCTCAAACCACTGGCCAGTGAAAACCTTATGAATAGCAGTGAAACACAATCTGACATATTACTGGAAAACTTTATGAATAGCATGAAAACATTGTCCGATATAGTGCCAGAAGATGAGCCCATCAGGTCAGAAAGCACTCCAAATTTGACTGGGCAAGAGCTGACTCCTCATAGTAGAGATGACCTTAACGATATAGACAGAATAAAGCTTTCAGGACCTACATTTGCTGATGTAGCACGACTGAAAATGAGTAGAAACAGATGCAAACATCCATTAATAACTGGAACACGGAATGTACGATGTATGAATCTAGGAAAATTGGAAGTTGTCAAAAATGTAGTGGAATGCATAAAGATCAATATCCTAGGCATCACTGAGCTGAAATGGACTGTTTTTGGACATTTTGCATCAGCTAACCATATGATCTACTACGCTGGGAATGAAAAACTGAAGAGGAATGGCATAGCATTCATCATCACAAAGACTGTTTCAAGATCTGTCTTGAAGTACAATGCTGTCAGTGGTAGGATAATATCCACATGCCTACAAAGACAACAATACTACTACTATTCAAATCTATGCACCAACCACCAAAGCCAAAGACAGGAAATTGAAGATTTCTACCAACTTCTGCAGTCTGAAATTGACCAAACATGCAATCAAGATGTGTTGATTATCACTGGTGACTGGCATGCAAAAGTTGTAAACAAAGAGTTACTGGTAGTTGGAAAATATGGTCTCGGTGATAGAAATAACGCTGGACATTGCATGATAGAATTTTGCAAGACCGAGGATTTGTTCATCGCAAAGACCTTTCTCCAACAACATAATCAATGGCTGTACACGTGGACTTCATCAGATGGAATACACAGGAATCAAACAGACTACATCTGTGGCAAGAGGTAATGGAGAAGTTCAGTATCTTTAGCCAACACAATACCAGGAGCTAAATGTGGAACAGACCATCAACTGCTCATATGCAAGATCAAGTTGAAGACAATTAAAACAAATCCACAAGAGCCAAAATATGACCTTGATTATATCCTTCCTGAATTTAGAGACCATCTAAAGAACAGGTTTGATTAACTGAACACCAATGACCAAAAATGAGAGGAATTGTGGGGCAACATCAAGAACATCATCCATGAAGAAAGCAAAAGGTCATTAAAAAGACAGGAAAGGAAGAAAAGACCAAAATGGATGTCAGAATAGACTCTGAAACTTGCCCTCGAGTGGAGTAGCTAAAGCAAATGGAAGAAATGACTAAGATAAAAGAGCTGAACAGATTTCAAAGAGCAGCTCAAGATGACAAAGCCAGTTACTATAAGGAAATGTGCAAAGACCTGGAGTTCGAAAACCAAAAGGGAAGAACATGCTTGGCATTTCTCAAGCTGAAAGAACAGAGGAAAACATTTAAGCCTTGAGTTTCACTACTGAAAGATTTTATGGATAAAATATCGAATGATGCAGGAAACATCAAAAGAAGATGGAAGGAATACAGAGAGTTACTGTACCAAATAGACATGGTCAATGTTCATCCATTTCAGGAGGCCGCATATGATCAAGAACCAATAGTATTGAAGAAGGAAGTCGAAGCTGCACTGAAGGAATTAGCCCAGAACAAGGCTCCAGGAACTGATGGAATATTCACTGAGATGATTCAACAAACGGATGCTGCACTGGAGGCACTCATTGAGCTATGCCAAGAGATTTGGAAGACAGCTACCTAGCCAAATGACTGGAAGAGATCCATATTTGTACCCATTCCAAAGAAAGGTGATCCCACAGAATGTGGAAATTATTGAACAATATCAGTATCACATGTAAGTAAAATCTTACTGAAAATTCCAAAACACTTGCAGCATACTGACAAAGAACTTCCAGAAATATGAGCTGGATTCAGAAGGGGATATGGAGCAAGGGATTATCATAGCTAACTAATATCAGATGGATTTTGGCTCAAAGCAAAGAATACTAGAAACATGTTTGCTTGTGTTTTATTGACTATGCAAAGGCATTTAATTGTGTGGATCTTAACAAATTATGGATAACATTGAGAAGAATGGGAATTCCAGAATACTTAATTGTACTCATGGAGAACGTGTACATAGATTAGGAGCCTGTCGTTCAAACAAAACATCGAACAGAACAAGGGGACACTGCATGGTTCAGAATCAAGAAGGGAGTGTGTCAGGGTTGTATCCTTTCACCACACTTGTTCAATTTGTTTGCTGAGCAAATAATCTGAGGAGATGGACTATATGAAGAACAATGTGGCATCAGAATTGGAGGAAGAAGATTCATTAACAATCTGCGATATACAGATGACACAACTTTGCTTGCTGCAAGTGAGGATGACTTGAAGCACTTGCTGGTGAAGATTAACAACTACACTTTGCAGTATGGATTACACCTCAAAATAAAGAAAACAGAAGTCCTCACAACTGGTCCCATAAATAGCTTCACGATAAATGGAGAAAAGACTGAAGTTGTCAGGACTTCATATTACTTGGTTCTACAATCAACACCAATGGATGCAGCAGTCAAGACATCAGACGTTTTACATTGTGCAAATCTGCTGCAAAAGACCTCTTTCAAGTGCTGAAGAGCAAAGACTCCTTGAAGACTAAGGTGTGCCTAACATAAGTCATGGTATTTTCAATTGCCTTTTATGCATGTAGCATAGTGGCTAAAGCACTTGACTGCTAACCAGAAGGCTGGCGGTTCAAACCCACCAGCCGCTCCTCGGAAGGAAGGTTGGGCAATCCTACTTCCGTAGTGATACTGCCTCGGAAACCCAAGGAGGGGTCGCCATGAGTCGGGGCCGACTCGACGGCACATAACAACAACAACAACAACATAAGTCATGGTATTTTCAATTGCCTTTTATGCATGTGAGAGCTGGACAATGTATAAAACTGAAGAAAAGTTGATGCGTTTGAGTTATGGTGTTGGAGTAGAATGCTAAGAGTACCACGGTTTGCTAAAAGGACTAACAAATCTGTCCGGGAAGAAACGCAGCTGGAATGCTCCTTGGAAGCGAGAATGGCCAGACTTAGTCTCACCTTCTTTGGTCATGTTGTCAGAAGGAATCATTCCCTGGAGAAAGACATCATGCTTGGTAAAGTGGAAGGTCAACGAGGAAGGGGAAGGCCCTCAACGAGATGGACTGACACAGTGGCTACAACAATGGGCTCAGGTATAGCAGGGATCATGAGGCTGGCACAGGACTGGGCAGTATTTCGTTCTGCTGTGCAAAAGGCCGCAATGAGTAGGAGATGATTCCATGGTACCTAACAACAACAACATTCTTTTAGGTCATCCATGAGGGTACAGAAATAGGTTTTGTTACAAAGAAGACTTGTATTTTTATAGTGGCATCACTAAGCAATGTGGACCACACTGGTTGACACTGTCTGAGGGGGTGACACCAAAATGACTGTCTGTAAAATTTTTGTGCAGTGTTTCAGCAGTAAATTATTTTTTAAATATCCCTGTAGTTAAGTTATAACAACAAAAATAATTTTTGTAAGCCCAGCTTACATGTATCTATATACCCATGAGGCTAAAACTCTATGCTAATTTACTTTTGAACCTTCTAATGGGCTCAGATCAGAGCCCAATTACTGTGATGCTTGGAATCCCGTGGTTTTGTTTGCATGTGTTACAAGGATGCACTGTTTCTCTTGCTGCTGTCTTTATAATTGCTAATTTTGTTAAATTTTCTGGTATTTTAGCCACAATACTGTAATTAGTATTTGTGAAACTGTATCAATAACTTTTTTGAGAATGAAGTAGTAATTAAAGGAAAGAAAAACAATCTAAAAAGACTTCTGCTCAGTTACTAATAATATTGAAACTAGTAATGTTATAATTCAATGTAGAAACTTTTTACAAAACAATTTTGTTATTATTCATGTAATCTAGGAAATATTACATTAAAGAAATTTACAGCTATAACGTATTATTACTCTATGATTAAAACTGATTTAAAAAAAACATTACTAAGGATTCTGTATGGTCTGGTAAGGGAGAAGGTCCTTAGGGGATGACACCCCGAGTTATTGTACTGGGTGACACCAACCCTACTGCCACAATTGAATGGGATTTTACCTGTAATTATAGTAAAGGCTCACATTCATTGAGCATCCAGTGCATATCAGGCAATTGTTAAGAATTTTACATGGACTGACATTTAAGCCTCCCAACAACCCTATGAGTTAGATATGATTATCATCATCTCCATTTTATAGATGGGAAATGAGCTTCATTAAATAACTTACTCAAGCTCCTTGACGTTCTGCAGCAGGGATTCAAATGCCAGACACCAGTTAACACACTAAATCTATGCTATACTGACTTCCTACCTATATATAGAGAGATGAATATGCCCCATTCGTATAAAATCACATATTCTATCATATTTTTCTCTCTTGTATTCCATTTAAAATGCATCCTGAAAGTATTCAATCATCAGAAGACAGTGCTTTCTAAGCATAGTATTGACTTGAAAATTGTATTTTCTCTATTATAATTATTAATATTTATAATTTTAACTATTTTCAAACTGTATATAAAACATGAGACATGAAAAATAAAAAAATTCCACACTGTAAGAGAACACAACCAGCTGACTGACATCCCATTAAAAGTATCGTAAGACACAAATTTTAAGTTTGCATTTAACAACACTAAAGAATGAGGTATATAAATGTTTTAATCACAGACTTTTACTGTATGCAATTAACTGTATTTCACAACTAGCATCTTACAAAAAGACAGTACCACTGTGCCTGTAAAAAGTACTGCAATTAAACAGAAAATTACATTACCACGAGAAACCACTAAGTTATCACAACTGTCAGGGTCTACAGTTTTTTTCTTTAAACGTGATAATGATGTCTTTTATGTGATATTTTGTATTCAGGTTATGTTTTTAACTTAATTAACATTTCGTAAGTCTCCTACAGGTGGATATATATTAAGCAAGTGGTTAAGAGAAAGCAGGAGACCCTAAGAGAATTTAAGGAAGTACTGTGTGGTTTCTAGTTTGGATTTTTCAGTACAACACAGAATGCTTATTAGTTGTAAACAAAAATGCAAAATCTGTAGTCATAAAAATATTTTATTGGTAATTTTACATAATAGTGACTGGGGCTGTAAATACTTTTATATCAGGATACTGATAAATGCATAAACTGACAGTTATGTCTGAGAACAGGGCACTATGATTTTCATAACAATTGTTAACAAGAGGCCAATTTAACTTATTTTAAATTAGTTATTTCCCAGTTCTGTGCAACATCTCTCATTTCTGTATTAATTAGATTCATACCTCTATGACCCTAGATAATTTGAGGGGAAAGAAAACAGTGATAAAACTATCATTAAATTAAAGCTTTTTCAAAATTGCAGCTTTTAAAATATGGTAGTTATCTTTTCTCTTTTTGCTAAATGCTTACAATTATTTGCGTTTTAATGTTTTATATAATACAGAAAATACCAGTGTTCAATGACAATAACACTAAACCTGAATTATAAAGCTAAATAATCAATGTTTTATTGCTTACTAGACTGCTAGTAAACATTACAATAAATGTCTTCAAAAATAAGAAAAAAAAGCAAACAAAACCAGAAACAATAATTTAGTAAAACGTGTCAAAAACATTGGCAAAGGTTCATACAAATTCTTTATTTAATAACAACTTTCCTATTTAACCACACCAAGTACCAGCAGGTGCATTTAAGAGGATAACCATTAAGAAAAAATCCTACTGCAGCAATAGTTGATTAAGTTGATCTTTGACTTGTATACATATAGCTATTTGTTTCACAATCTCAAATAATACATATTTAGGCAGCTTGAACTATGTTATAAAAATTTAAATTCGTTACATGCCAATAGTAGAGAATTCAAGAATTATGTGTTAGAATTCACTAAACTAAAAGTGAAAATAGACTTACCAATAACACTGCATAATGAATAATTCAACCACATTTTCATGGCATTTTTAACTGTAGAGACCAAAATGTTAAGTCTGGAAATGTTTGGTAGGCATAGATTGCAATAAAATCTAACAAATTCTAATAAATTTCTACTTTATGTAAAACTCAAATTACGGACTGTGCATAAACATGTTTGTCATGAAAATGTGGTACTTCTTGGCATAATCTGTGTATGTGTATTTGCATGGTATGATAGAAGTGACTAAGAAACTGGAGAAAATAAACTTAATGAGATTCTCCATTCAATGATGAGGCTTCTCCTCTGGGTGAAGATGACCTGGACATTCCTCTCTCTGTGTTATCAGAGCTAGAACCACTCTGACTATGTTGATCTGCAGAAGCAGCACTAGACGCAGGTGGTGACTTTGTTTTCTCCTTAAAGTCTGTAATAATGACTGTTAGATCTCCAACGGTAACTTCCAAATGCTGAGCACTACTCCGATCCACATTTTTCAATCTTGGCCTAAGCACAAAAGATGGTAAAATGTCAGTCCAGCTGTTATCTCTCACAGCTTATAATGAATAGTAAATTAGGTAAGTATAACAAAACATGAATACATCTATGCTTAAAACTCTAGATTCATGTGGAACTTGTATGTTTCAAATCATTAACACTGATCAAACCAATCATTCATGAAACTTTTTCAACATGACAGAAACTGTGTTACCATGATAGTGGCTCAAAATTGTGCTTCTCTGGTGGCGTAGTGCCTAAGGCATCTGACTGCTAACCAGAAGGCTGGCAGCGCAAACCCACCAGCCACTCCTTGGAAGGAAGACTGGGCAATCTCCTTCCGTAGAGATACAGTCTCAGAAACCCAAGGAGGGGTCGCTATGAGTTGGATTTGACCTGATGGCAGCAAGTTTGGTTTTTTTGGTTATATTACAGTTTTACATACAACTTATTATGTTGAGAACAGCAATGGAATAGCTGCCCACAGAGACAGGTGGTAAAAGTTAAGGTTGAGCTATATATAGGGCTGTTACTCCACCAATGTGCACTGATAAGGGTATAATGACTGTCTATACTGACTGGACGATGATCATTTCTGATTGCTTAAAGCCCACACAAATACCTATTACGCATTTTGAATATCATTCCTGGCTTTATGTATAAAAAACAGACTAGCTATTAACACAAATGTCTTTTTAATCTACTAAAAAACAATGCATCCTTACATTTCAGTTTATATTTGTGTTTAATTTCTAATATACCTTTCAACCACAGAAAAAACTTTCATGGTAATTTATAATAAAGGAGATTAAATATTTTACTTCCAATTTGTATATGAGTGCATCAATGTTAAAAGAATATTAAATGATTAAATTTATTATTTCAAAAATGCTATAAAACACTCTTCAAATTACCTGGTTTTCTTATGACTGTTCTTTTTGCTAGTTGTTTCCTTTTCACTTTTTTCTTTTTCTACTTTATCTTTTTTCTCTTTCTTTGACTGTGTAGGGGGCACAAACTGCTGAGTAACCTGCTGTGCAACCAACTGGGAGACAGGTCGAGGTTTCCTGTATGCAAATTTAAAAAACAAAACAAACCTTTTTTCAATTATTACAAATAAAGGATGTATGTTCTTTATGAGAAAATAACTCATATTATGTAAAGATATATTTTACAATCTTCAAGTATAAAAATTCCTCATGTCAGATATACAATTTAACAAATCAATATAAACTATTGACTTTCCTGCTGTAACTTAACAAAAATAGAACCAAACTATAAAAGTTAATATTCATAACCCAAGGTATATAATCAAACCATTAAAAAATAACTGTTAGGTAAATCAACATTAGAAATTATTAAAATTGTATATCAAACTGAATGCTCACAGGAGGCATCCAAATAAACAAACATAGATTTAAAAGACTAAACTTGAAATTTTCCACTGCAGTAACATTTAACTCATCCCTTCCCTTAGAGAATTGAATAGTTAACCATCTGTGGCAACAACTATTTGTTCTTTCTGTTAAAACCTCTCCTTTATTCACTTAATAAATATTTAATGAATGTCAAATTTTCTCATCCCCTATTACTTAAATCCCTGAAGTTCCTTATGTCCCTAGCTACAATTTATTATGTGTTTTTGACTTTGGAGACCTGCCCAATCCTTTGAGAGTTACCTTCCTACCCACTTATTCAAAAAATGTTGATTGAAAACCTGCAGGAACTGCATCAGGATACATGAAATGTTGCCCAGCTTCAACCTTTAATGCTAGTTTAAGCTGTCACTCTATTGGCCCAGGGACAATGATCCCCCAGCTCGATGGTAGAACTTGGGCAGCTAGGTCAAGATTCAAAGTAAATAGTCTGTTAAATTCTTTAACTACTATAGGGAATAATAAGGGGATAGAGAAGAAATGGAGGAAGTAGGGGAGAGTAAGAAAAATACATTTTAACAGATGGTCTACAAGCATTGGTAACATTATTGCCTTGAAAATTATGACTCTATTTTGGTTAACAGACTTTTTTAAAAAAAGGAAATCATGAGAAAATACTAAGAAATCTAAGATTAAAGTTGTATGGCTGGGAGAAAATTAAGAAACATGCTATGTAATACAGGTACCAATAGATGGATAATGAATTCTATCTAGAATATACAAAGAATGAAAGACTAGGATATCCAGGAAAGATGTTCAATACACGATTTAAAAAGTGGGACTGACACAAATCAGGATAAGAGATACAGACTGAAAGTTACACAAATGGAAGTGATATTGAAACCATGGCATTAAGGTGAAGTTTGTTTAGAAAATTAAAAACCAAAACCAAACACACTCTCGTCAAGTTGGATCTTACTCATAGCGACCCCTCCTTGGGTTTCCCAGGCAGTATCACTACAGAAGTACATTGCCCAACCTTCCTTCCAAGGAGCGGCTGGAGGGTATGAACCACCGCCTTCTGGTTAGCAGTCAAATGCCTTACGCACTATATCACCAGAACTCCTCTTTAGAAAGTTAGCTACAAAAAAGAAAAGGGATTAAGGCAGTACTTGTTAAACATCAGAATCACTTGGACAGTTTGCTTATCCATACCTCTTAGGGTTTCTGATTCAATAGGCCCTGGAATAGAGGTGTTTCTAACCAGTTTTCCAGGTTATGCTGATGCCTCTGGTTGCAACTACATTTGAAAAGAAACTGAAGAAGTACAATGTATTTGCAGAATACTGATACTACTGCAGCATGAAGCCAGAGATGGAGAGCAAGGAGTGGCAGAGAAATCACAAAAAGTAAACTTGAAGAGATAGGAACCAGATAAAGAACAGTTGTCCTCATGTGCCATGAATTCAATTCCAATTCATAGAGTTCTTACAGAACAGAGCAGCACTGCCCCATACAGTTTCCTAGGCTGTAATCTTAATGAAAAAGCACCCTGGTGGTTAAGCACTCGGCTGCTAAGCGAAAGGTCTGAGTTTCGAACCCACCAACTGCTCTACCATAGAAAGATGTGGCTGTCTGCCTATGAATCCTATGGGGCAGTTCTCCTCTGTCCTATAGGGTGACTGTGAGTCAGAACAAAGACTTTTTTTGGTTTTTATCTTTACAAGGGAAGATTACCAGGTCTGCATTTAGTGGCAGAGCACTTAACCACTGTGTTATCAGGGCTTCTTAACTGGCACTGTACAACTAAAATACAAGATACGCAATGACTATCTGTTGAAAAATGAATGATAAAAATCAAGGTTTAATGAGAAAGAAGAGGCTTTTTAAGAAAAGGAGCACCGCCTCTAAGCTTACTCACCAGCTAGGATCAACCTTTACAAAAAAAAATCATTGCCATTGAGTGTCAATTCCAAGACTCACCGTGATCCTTTTCCTTTTCTGAACCTAGACTAGAAATCATTAAAAGTTTCTAACAACCAATAAATTGAAGTTAGTTATTTAGTAGCCATTATTACTAACTTCAGATGTATAAAATTGTTTATATTCTCTTTGATTTAATGCTGCCTTTAAGTAAAAGTGATTATTTACTATAGCTTTTTCTAAGCTAATTAATGACCTCAGTACACCAATTTTAACTTTGCATAAGATGTAAATATCTCAATCATGAACTCTCTTACTGAAAAGATTTTCAGGATTATTTTCAGTGTCTGTAGTTAGATTCAGAATATTGTATAACCCAATCAAGCAACCATATGAGATCAAATGGGCAGCATTTGTTCAGGGATAAAGCTCAGAAGGCAAGAGGGTACAGGAAAGGAGGAGGAATGGAAACAGAAAACGCAGGGAGTAAGTGGGAAGAATGCTGTTTACATCATGGGGATTGCAGTCAATGTCACAAAACAAAGTGTGTATGAATTGCTGAATGGAAACCAACTTGCTCTGTAAACTTTCACCCAAATCACAATACAAAGTGAAGGAAGGAAGGAAGGAAGAAATCAAATGACATAATGCACTGGGAAAATCTGCTGCCAAGCTCTCTTTAAAGTATTATAGAGCAAAGATGTCACTTTGAGGTATAAGGTAAGGAGCTCTGGTAGCATAGTGGCTAAAGCACTTGACTGCTAACCAGAAGGCTGGCGGTTCAAACCCACCAGCCACTCCTCGGAAGGAAGGTTGGGCAATCCTACTTCCGTAGTGATACTGCCTCGGAAACCCAAGGAGGGGTCGCTATGAGTCGGGGCCGACTCGACGGCACACAACAACAACAACAACAATCCAAACCATGGTACTTTCAAAAGCCTCAAAATGCATGTGAGAGTTGGACAATGAATAAGGAAGCCCAAAGAATTGATGCCTTTGAAATATGGTGTTGGCAAGGAATATTGATTATACCATGGATGGCCAGAAGAATGAACAAATCTGTCTTGGAGCCATTATGCTCCTTAATGGAGAAAGACAACATGCTTGGTAAAGTAATGGATTAGCAAAAGAAGAAGATCCTCAACGAGATAGACTGACACAGTGGCTGCAACAGTGGGCTCAGACTAAACAACGATTATGAGGTTGGTGCAGGACCAGGCAGTGTAGTTCAGAGTTCACTATGAGCTGGAACCACCTCAGCAGCACCTAATAGTAAGGATTTTAAGAGTATCTCCCTGCAGTCATTTTCTCTTTTCATATGGCCCTTCACTCTGAAAATGAAAGTACACTAAAGTAAACAAAAACCCTGCCATAGAATTGATTCCAATTCATAATAACCCTTTAGGGCAGGGGTGAACTGCCCCATATGGTTTCTGAGGCTGTAACTCTTCACAGAAGCAAACTGCCTCATCTTTCTCCCTCACAGCGACTGGTGGATTCTAACCACCGACCATTTGGTTAGCAGCCCAATGTTTTAACCACTGCACCACCAGAGATCCTTATGAAGAAAGCGTGCTGTTGTTGCTATTACGTGCTGTCAAGTTGGACCCAACTCACAGCAACCCCTCCTTGGGTTTCTGAGGCAGTATCACTATGGAAGTAGATTGCCCAACCTTCCTGCTGAGAAGTGGCTGGTGGATTTGAACTGCCAGACTTCTGGTTAGCAGTCAAGTGTCTTAGGCACTATGCTACCAGAGCTCCTATGAAAGTATGCTAGTAGAGCATATTTTATTTCCTACAACCATGAGGTTGAGTAAATAAATTTTAAAATATTTAAACTATTATGAATCTAAAATCCTTCTAAGTCCTGTACTCCCAGTGTTAAGATAAAACTGTTCAATAAATGTACACTACTCCCAGGAAACAAAACCAACACATAAAGAACAATTAGATGAACTGGCCAAGAGAGAGACTCGAATCAGGAGATAAGCTAAAAGATTTCCGTATCAAATTAGACTGAAGTGACATTGATAAAGGTGTGTGTGTGTGTATATATGTATGTATTATAAATAAATAAGTATGTATGTATGTATGTATGTATGTGAG